>NW_024096976.1:0-308857 GCF_016545835.1 Crotalus tigris
AATTTTTGCCTTTTGTGCAGGGAACGGCAGTTTGACTTACACAAACTCTACATCCCTCAGATAGTAGATTACCTCTTGGAGGGACTAGACAGAGGCCTCGCCCCCGCGACCATCCGCAGGCAAGTGGTGGCCTTGTCCACCCTCCTCACCTGCACAGATTCGGTTCCCTTAGCTCACCACCCCAGGATCCGCGCCTTTATCAAGGGCGCCTATAACACCAGACCTCCAGTAATTCACAGGTACCCGTCCTGGGAACTACCGCGAGTCCTTCACGCACTCACTCGGTCACCATTTGAACCATTGGCGATCGTTTCCTTGCGACACCTGTTGCTAAAGGTGGCGTTCCTGATTGCCATCACATCGGCCAGACGAATTTCGGAACTGGCCACACTGTCAGTCAGAAATGACCTATGCATTTTCCACAAGGACAGGGTGGTCCTTAGGTTAGATCCTGCCTTCATACCGAAGGTGAATTCACTCTTTCACAGGACACAGGAAGTAATTCTCCAAAACTTCTGTCCAAATCCAACACATGACCGGGAGCGGCAGTGGCATACATTGGACGTCCGCAGAGCCTTGCAGCGTTATATAAAGCGTACAGAACCCTTCCGCAAATCGGAGGCCCTATTTGTGTCCTTCCAAGCGGGCACCTTGGGGCGGAAAGTTTCCGCGGGCACCATTGGAAGGTGGATCCGAAGCTTTATCGCAGAAGCTTACAATGTATCATCCCTGCCGCCCCCAAGTCATCTCACAGCCCATTTCACCCAAAGCGCTGCAACTTCGGCGGCATGGGCTACCCAGGCGTCAATCGAGGAAGTTTGCAGGGCCGCGACATGGTCCTCGCCTTCCCCGTTTATACGACACTACAAGATAGACCGCTTTGCATCGGCGGACGCCTCCTTTGGTAGGAGGGTCCTCCAGCAAGTTGTCTCAGAGATCAATCTACCGGCCTTATCTGTTTCCCACCCCTTGGGACAGTGAGGCTTTGGTACGTCCCATCCGTGGATTATCCATCTCCTGTACTGGAGAAGGGGCGTTGGTCTTACCTGAACGCCTTTTCTCAGTACGGAGATGGATAATCCACACCCACCCCAAGGCCAGCAGGCCGCTAGTAGGGAGCTGAGAGCCAATACCTCGTCAATCATCAGCCAATTCGCCCTCGTTAAGAATGGACTCCACAGGAAGTGGGGGCGTGTCAAGCTTTGGCTACTTGGTCTCAAGAGCAGGCAGACAGAGAAAACCCATCCGTGGATTATCCATCTCCGTACTGAGAAAAGGCGTTCAGGTAAGACCAACGCCCCTTCCCCTGGATATTAGCCAGGCTGCTGCATGAGTCAGTTGCAATAGTTGGGAACTGTTTATGGACTAGCTTCAGTCATTTTACATTTTTGTTTTTTTTAATTTTATCAATTTAAGTTTTTATTATAATCCTGTGTGAGCCTTGGAATTTGGACAACCATACAAATTAATTGAACAAACAAATAAGGCATGGATTAAAATAGCCTTTCAGCACACAAACACATATGTAAATGTATATAGATTATTTATTTCCACTTCAGAAATATTTGTTTTTCTCTGAAATACACACGTATAATGATAAATTCTTATGCAGAGGCAGATCATAAGCTTCATAATAGGATGTTTGTATTGTATTTAAAATGTCAGGAATTGATATAAGATTTGTGAATATATAATGATTACATTATCTATGGTTATTTTTTTGGATTTCACAGGTTGAAGAATTTATTGTTTCATCATGCATGATTGCTTTTCTGTTGCTTGAACTGCCTTTATTATTTATAAAATAGGCAGAGGCTATGCTATTGCCACTATCCTTACACATTGCTTCTCAAATTTTAGAAGTGTTTCAGACTTGAAAAGCTTAACATCAAAAATAGTTTAGTGAGCTCCCTATTCATCAACTTGCCATTAATAAATTTGTATCAGATTTCAAGTTGAAGAAGTCCCAAGTATTAGCATGTTTAATTTCCATTCCCTTTGTTTATTGTTTATTTATTATAATCTGTAATCTGCCCCCAAACTGAAGTTATTGTTTAAAAAAGAAATACACAAACTCTATGTATGTTTTCCCAGTCTTTCAAAAAGTTGTTAGCAGATTGCAATTTTCAATGTGCTAGAAAGGGAAAAATGTATAAATTTGGTAACAGTGTTGATCTAAAATTAAATCAGATTAATATTTTTTCCTGGTTATGCTTACTTCCTTCTGCTTAGTTTTTGGTACATGAAACTCAGATTTCTAAATACATTCTGTGGCCTTAAACATTTAGATACTCTTAAATTTAGTTTGGTCTGATAGTTAAGACACCAGGCTAGAAAGTGGGAGACTGAGTTCCAGTTCGCTGACTGGGTAACCTTGGGCCAGTCATCTCACAGAATTGTTGTTGTGGGCAAAGTAGGAAGAAGATATGTTGGATATTTTCGCTGCCTTGAGTTATTTTATAAAAATAATAAAGGGAGAACATACATACATAAATACATAAATATCATACTAAATGGCGAGCTTCTTAGAATAAATTCCTATTTAAGAATGTTTAGGTACCTCTTGCAGTTCTTGATTGCACAGTTTTGTGCAAAAGAGAATGTATTTTTGCTAAAAATTAGCAGAGCTATTTGTGAAACCCTGCAAGTGTGCATGATAAGGGGGAGGACTTTGCCCTGCATGTAGGTACAGTACCCCAATTCACTCTTCAAGAAAAAAAAAATGATCACAATACTAGTGAGAGTGAGGGAGAACTTGACTATCATATTCCTAAAGGACAGTTAAAATGGAACAAAAGTTCCTCACAAAACAATTTATACTGATTGACCTTTGAAGGTTCCAGCAGAGATCTTTACAGTGTCCTTGTGGAAGAATGAAAAAGCTACATATATCTATGTGTTTTTGTCTTTCCAGCTCCTAGAACTTTGACCAACTGGGCAGGTATTCAAGTTACTCGTCTGTTAAATTGTTCTAATAACTGAGCCTCTCTTGAGGCTGAAAGGCTAAATCTTGCAGACAGTCCTTCACTTCTGGCTTCAGATTGAAAGCCACAATCTGGATGGGGATCAGGGAGTAAGAGTGTCACCTGCATTTCTATAGCATATATCTCCCTGAAATGTGTTTGTGTTCAGCTAACTGCTCACAATTTGATGAGTGCCTTTTGCCAGTTCTGTTGAGAATTGCAGTGCAAACGTATTCAGATGCTACAGTATTTCCCCAGGATGGGAAAAGTGTTGAAAGTTTGCCTCTTTGAGTAAAAACGGGAAGGGGAGATGACCGAGAATAAGCTTGTTAACTCAATATTCATAGTGTTGTCAGAAAGCCTTGTTCTGAGTTGGCTCTGTCATATCATTGTGTAACACAGCCAAGAGCAGCCATGTGCTGCTTTCATTTCCCTCAGTTAGCAGGTTTTTCTAAATAGGCAGACCATAATTGAATTCTTTTTAGTGGTAATAAAACTGGTAATAAAACTTGGGGAAAAATATTAATAGAAAAAAGATGGAAAAATAGGCGGGCATAAAAAGGTTTAAAATAACTTGATTTTTTCTAAAACTTACTCTGCCAGCTTCAAACCACTGCAAGTCCACCATAACAATTAGACTGAACTCAGACTTGATTCAGAATTTTATTAAACTATAAAGCTTTCTTGGTAACTTAGATTGAAATGAGGTCTATAGTCTGTATACTTAGAAGAAGAAAAAATATAATAAAGATATTGAAGAAAACATTTTAAAAAAAGACTTTACTTGCTTTTAGGGCTGTAACATAGGCTGCAATCTTACCAGTAAATCTCAATTGCCAGATGTAAAAATGGATTATTCTTTTGGGTCCTTGTGCTACATCTTGTGATGCCCCATGATTACTAGAGGCTGAATGAATCATGTTAAACAAGTCTATATGCTGAATTTTGCTTGCTTTGCTGAATTCACCTTTACCTGGGAAATAATTCAAGTGACCTTGATGTACCAAGCATGTATTTATTTATTTTTGAGAAGAAAATGCTCAGTTTTGCTGTCTCATCATAACCTTCTGCTGGATTAATACATTGGATCTTTTAAAATGCTTGCTTCTTTCTGTAATCTGCTGCTCTGTGGCAGCAAAGGGAGAGTCTTTCGTTTGCAGTGCACTGTATGTTCTCTTCGATACCAAGGAGCCCATTTTTGCAAAGTCCATATTGACATTGGCAATTTTCCCAGCGTACTTAAGATGTTTTTGAAAACAGAGCAGCATGAAGCTGTCTTAGGTTGCTTCTCAATTCTGTGTTTATTGCTTTTCAGAGCATCTTGCTTTTCACTATCTCCTTAGAGAAGAAGCAACACAAGTCCAGCTACTACTTATGCTGGACTTCCTGGGTCTTATCTCAAAATGCTCTTCAGGTTCCTGGAAAGGATCGTGTTAGTTTCTCAGGTCTGCTCACTTCTGCTTGAGAGTGTAGAGAAGGAAAACAGGAAGTGCTTGCTTGTTTTCTCCTTAAATGTGGTTCAGATATCCTTGTTGCCAATGTTTATGCTGGCAAGGAGCATAAAGGGGGGGGGGGAAGCAAGAGATGTAGCTGCCATATTAAGTACGCATAGAATAATAAAGTGCTGAGTTTGTATAACTATGAAGGGATATATCCAACAGTATTTGGTTGGCTAGTTCAAATCCAGAACTGTATGTGAAACTTAATCCCGGTTCAGACTTCCTAATAAATTGCAGCAGGGCAGATTTTGCTTTAATTTTAGGAGAAATAATTTGATGGTAAGAGCAGTTAATCAGTAGAGCCAATTACTATGTTGAAGATGAGCTTTCCCGTGTTGAGAGGTTTGAGTTGGAAACTGGGGACCTCTCTGGGATGTATTATCTCTGTATTTCTGACATCATTCAAAGGATTGGACTGAATTAGGATTTACACATTTATGCTCATGTAATATTATATGGCTCTCAGTAAGAACTTCTATTTTAGTGCTCTTTTTTCATGTCTTGACCCCACTCCCAATGCAAAATAAGGTTATTAAACCTCCTTGAAAATTAATGTACTTACTTTGTATCTCAATTCTCCCTAACCCTCTCAAAATACACCAGAGTGAATGTGTTGCCCCTCCAATCCAGTGATGTCATCATCTTTTGTTTTTCAGGGAGGGGGTCAAAATTAATTTTGAAAATAAATTTTCTGAAAAAAGTTGTTCAGTCATGGATTAGATGGTATATATGGCCCTCACCAGCTTGGAATTCTCACTGACTGATCCTGTTTCCCTCTTGATATCTGACTCATCATCTTTCAGCTCACTTAAATAGGCCCTATTTAATGTTTTTTTTCCCTTGGCTCTATTCTTTCTTCAGAACTCTACTACTACACCTTTTTTCTGCTTGGTAAGTAACGCTTCCCTAAATATTTCTTTGCTCCCCATTCCTTCCTCCCTAGCGGGAGGAAAATAAATTATGTAAAATAAAGTGGATCCTGTACCTATAGATAATTTATGCAGGTCAGAGAATTTGATTGTGTGATCTGACAAATGCTTGTTAACCTGGTATGGAAATACATTCACTTTTTTTTAGTATATTCAGCCTGTGGTATTTGGAGAGCCCTGCTGCCTAAGGTACAAACTATTAATATGGATTTAGTTTTTAGATACCATTTCCGATGAGAGTGGATTGTAAAAGAGGCACAAAGAATAGGCAATCAACAAAAAGAAACATCTTAAAGATGAAACATAATTAACTGAGTTTGCATTAAAAGCTAAAAGTGAGGGCAGCTTTGTTGCCTGTTTGCAAATGGCTACTATGGCGAGCATACCCAGTCATAAAAATCTCTTTTACCAGAAGACAAAATTAGTGAGATTGTTCCCTTCCTGCTCTATATGCCTTTTATATATTCACACTCCTGTAACCATCTACCATTTTTGTAGGACCCACAACTGTTCATGCAAATAAAGATAATGTATGAGGCTAACATGCTTTGCAATTTCTTTTTCCCCAGCTTTTAAACATTAAAACAAGTCAAATGGTTCAGAAGGTCAAGGAAAAGATCCGAGTGCCTACCTCTGCTGTGCTATATTTAGTATTACTGCTGTTGTGAAAAATATTTCAAACCACAATTCATACATTCAAATATTAGAATGATATACAACAAGTCAGACTAAAAGTAATCATGCCAGAAGAAAATATGCAATAGAAATAATACAGCAGATAATTTTAGCTGATTCCTTGGACAGTAGGGGGGATTGGTTCATATTTTTTTTCTTTTCCCCCCTCTTCTTTTTTCTTTTGAGTTAATGCTGATCATATTTTGATTTGATATATTATTAAATGTGTAACTATTATTTTATTGCAACTTGGAAGTTGACTGTATCCTGTTGTCCCATGTTTTGTGTGTTATTAAATTACAGTCTTCTGTGATGGTTTATGAGATTGTTACTATGAGTTGCTTGGAGCAATGTAGAAAAATAGCATCTAATCAAACTAAAAGGAATTTGATTTGTGGAAGAGAGGCTCATGAAAGATTTATGAGCATAATATCAGGTAGATACTTTTTATATCAAGGGAGTCTACCTGTAAATGAAATAGAGTAAAGTGTGGTTTATTGGCTTCAGGGTCTCCATGTAGCCAATTGACTAGTTATGGAAAAATATTTTTAATGGCTTAATGAATTGTGTGAAGTCAGCTTCATTAGAAATAAGAATTATACTTAAAGAATTGTACGCGTATTTACTGTACAGAAGAACATGTGATATATTTGTTTCAAACAAATTCTAGGACCAGCTACTGGCAGCTTTTCATCTGTTTTTTTGTACTATTATGTAGCTGAGTTGGGATAAACTGGAGCAAATTAGATCTGGTAATCAGGGCAAATAAAAATTGATTGAGTTTTTAATTTCAAATTGGGCCTTGATTTTTAATACCCAGCAGTTCCCCAAATTAAGGGTTAAATATAGCTGTTAAATCACCATTTTAAATGTAAAAATATACTGACTCAATTAGGAATCATCAGACTTTAATGAGAGAGAAAGTCAGTTGGCTGCAACCTTTTAACATTTTATTTTAAATTAAACAGTAGCATGTGGGAGGAAGGAAATGCATATTTGGTCATTCTGCATGAAGTCTCAACCCTGAATCCATCTTGAGCTATCCTTCTGAAATGAAATCAAAACAGCTACTCTTTTATGGAACAGAGGTTCTGTTTTTTTGCAGAGAAGCTCTTAAGCCTGGGAACGCAGCCTCTAAATTCACTGGGTGATTCCCTGATAATAATGCAATGTTTGTTGGGATCATATGCTTAATCTTTAATTACAGTCAAGAACAGGTAGACATAGAATAAAGAGGCTTGATTTCTGAGAATGCTTAAACAATATTTCTTTTAACTGTGGATTAAAATGCATTCTACTTATTAATAGCTGTATCAATGTCTAAATGAAAAAAAAGAGCAGCCCTTTATGGCATGGGGGTACAGTATTTGAAGGGATCTAAGGAGCTCTCTCACCTCAATGGGACCAGCCTGCCTCACTGGTTTTAGAGGAAAGGACCTACTTCACATTCCATTGGCCAAAAAATTTCGGCTGGTGGGATCCAGGAAAAGAATCTTTTCTGCTATGGCCCCCTCACCCTCTGCAATATCCTCCCACCGGAGTTAAGGTCCTCCCCCACACTCATGGCTTTCCAGAGGAGCCTAAAAACTTGGCTCTGCCATTTGGCCTAGGCCCCGGATAGTGGTCTGCTACATTGGGGGCAGGTGAATGGATAGAGATCCTCTCACTTTTTAGCTTTCAATTCAATTTTCTAATCTAACTAGTTTTCTAGTATTTTTTTTTGTATTTTATTTTATTGTAAGCTGACCAGAGTTGTCATATCAGCGAGATGGGTGGCATGGAAATTTAATTAATAAATAATTTTTTAAAATTAAAAAAAATAACGAAGTCCCAAAAAGTTATTTGACAAATTGTTGTTCAGTGTGACTCATTTACCATGAATTGTGAATAACAACATTTGTCATCACAATTTTCAGTTCTTGTGGGGTATTGCCATTAAGGTACTGGATTGAGGCTGAAGACATCAGTTTTCTTCCTATTTAACCATAAAGCACATTGATTTGGGAAGAGTTTGTGACTATCTCAGAGGCATGTGGTGAGGATAAAATGAAAAAAAAAACTTTCTATGGGTGTTCTCTTGAGCTTAGTGGAAATGTACATTAGGGATATGGAAAAGAACTCCATGGGAACTGTCCCAATGGTTTATAAATTCACATAAGTAACACAGAGTGGAAATTGGGGTATTGCAACAATAACAATGGCACTTAGACTTATATACCAAGCACACAGTGCTTGACAGCCCTCTCTAAGTAGTTTACAGAGTCAGCATATTGCCCCCAACAGTCTGGGTCCTCATTTTACCGATCTTGGAAGGATGGAAGACTGAGTCAACCTTGAGCCGGTGAGACTCAAAGTGCTGGCAATCGGCAGTCAGGAGAATTAGCCTGCAATCCTGCATTCTAACCACTGTGCCACCACTACTCTTGTATTGTATTGTATTGTATTGTATTGTATTGTATTGTATTGTAAACACACTTGAAATTTTTTTTGTGTGATTTACAGTTCCAGCATAGCTTCTCAGATGTTAAAATATTAGAGTTTTGAATGCCGGTTCTTGTTTGTAAAGTTTAATGAGTGGCTATGAATTCTATTTTCCTTGAAGAAAATGTTGTTAAGAAAAAAAAATGAAAGAAAAAGAGAGTGAAAACAGACTACTTATAGCTTTGGAATAATCAGTTGCTTCTCAGGTAGCACTTGAAATTACTATTATAATAGGCAAATTAAACACAGGTCATGCATATGCAAGCCACTGTACTGCACTGTGGTGTTAAGTGGTTAGAGTCTTGGATGAGGACTGGGAGATCTAGATTCAAGTCTCAGTAAAGAAGGATATTTGTAGCTCAGGGTTGAAATGAAAGGTCCTTGGTGCTTTCTCATCTTCATTGTTTTCTTGCAGATGTTTCATTATCCAAACTACTGTAGCTAATTTCATCAGTGCTACTAAGGGGGGGGGGTTGCTCTCAGTTTATATTCTACTGGTTTTCTCTGTCACTGTTGGTGGAGTGGTTGTGGATGTTCTTTGGTTGGGCTGTTTACTGTTAGCTTCTTTGGCAGTTCCTTGATTGGGGTATTGTTTATTTCTTGTTTATTGGTCTGATGTTAATCTTGGAATTAATCTATGCTCATCTGGGTGCTGATTGCTGCTGGATCTTTTTGTTCCCTTTTTGGCTTGTTGATTGTCTCTTTTGCATAGTATGTAGATATTGTTTATGTCTATATGTCTATTGATGGAAATTCCCTAGAATTTCTATTTTTTGGGACTTGGTTTGGTCTAAGATGGTCACAATTTCCCAGTTGAAACTATGGTAAAATCTGTCCATATGTTGTGAAATTAAAGAGTTTTCATCATGTTTTCTGACTGCTAGTTGGTATTTATGGGTGTACTCTGCCACTCTTCTGCCTGTCCTACGTAGTACTGCTATGAAAATATTTGGGTGAGTTTATTAACATCTTTATTGAATTGCATTATATACATGCATTTGATTACACATAGTTTGTTCACCTTAAAATCAAAAGTCCATGTTACAATGTTTATGGAGATACTCAGTCATCCAGGTCATGGTTGTTCCAAAAGTGCTTTTTCAAAAGGCAACTGGACTTTGTTTTTCCTTGAGGATGTTTCACTTCTCACTGAAGAAGCTTTTTCAACTCTTGGATGAAGCACTTCATGTTACATGTTGCAGTGTCACTTTCCATAACTGTTTTTGCTACTTCCACTTCCTTGACTAAATCTTTCCAGTTGGTTAAGTTCTTGTGCTTTCCTCCAACCTCTGAAGGAGAGAACTCTGAGCCATACAGACCAGGAATTTCCTGAAGGGATCCAGCATGGCAGAGTTTATCTCCCAACATTAACTTTATTATTTCTTCAGCTACAACTTTGTGGTTCCTCACTAGTCCAGATATAAAATGTGTGTATGAAGAAGATGAGTGAATGAATATTGAAGATGAATATTGTGAAATACTGTGTATATGATTAACTTTTAATTGAAAAATCCAAATGAGACTGATTTATATTGCTTAGTGAAAGGCTAATTTTCATTCTTTGCAACAGTATAAAGGAATATCCTTGTTTAGATCATTTATTTATTAGATTTTTATCCTGCCTTCATTACATTATAAGTAACTGTAGATGGTGAACATACCTAATATTCTTTTCTCCTCCAATTTTCCCTAGAACAACAATACTGTGATGTGGATTAGGTTAAGAGAGAGTGACTATCCCAGAGTCACTCAACTGACTTTCAGTAGCAACTGTAAGCTAGGCTGATGTTGGATGAAACAAAAATTATCATATCTGTACCAAAATAATACAAAGTAGGCTAGGTAAAACATCAGAATACAAGTTTTAGGAATAGTCTGTTGACATTTACCTTGATTGAGGGTGATATAGTGGGAAACCTGACTAAGTTAAAAACATAATAAAATTTTGGTCTGCAGCAGAAGATAATCAGAAAAGAACTTAGATGGGCTTCCTGGTTCTTCAGCTTGAAAAAACTCCTGAGCTCTCTTGAATTCTACCAGAATTATTTCAAAAAAGGAAAATCTTCCTAAAGTATTTTAAAGTTGAGGTGGGGAGTCTTTTTGCTTCCCAGTACTCTCTGCTGTATTAAATAAAAGATTTATATATCCACATACCATTGATATATATGTGTGTGTGTACATACACAGACATATGACATTTATATACAATCTCTTTGATTCCTCTGAGCAGGCTTGCCTAGAACAAAATTTGTATGTTATATACCTACATTCTTTTAGCTTTCACTAAGAACATACTACCAAATCTTTCATCTATAGCAAATTTCTATGCTATCTCAATTTTTCCAGATCATTTGACATTGATACTCAATTGATGGATTTAAACCAGGCATTCAGGAAACTGAAGTAGCTACCCAAGAAGATGAATAGACAAATCAATAGAGCCTAACTGATTCCCAAAGAGGATCTATTAAAATAAAGACCATCACCAAAAAAAGCAGTGGTTGTCATCTGCAGCTCAAGCCACTCAAACACCTTATTAATAAGCTACAAACCATAGTGGACAATGATACACTACTCCAGTGGTGGCGAACCTATGGCACGGGTGCCAGAGGCAGCACTCAGAGCCCTCTCTGTGGGCACGCGTACCGTCGCCCCAGTCCTAGGCCTTCAGCTGGGTTTTATAAAACCTTTTCAGTTTAGGCCTCCGCCGATGTGTGCAAAAAAAAAAAAAAAGGTGCAATCAGTCAATTTCAACTTCTTGCGGGGGAAAAAAAGATCTTGCAAAGTTGGAATTGATTGATTGAACTTTTTAGTCCCACTCAGTCTGCTGTTACCACCACAGCCACGCCCAGCCAATGGGCCACACCCAACCAATGGGCCACACCCAGCCAATGGGCCACACCCACCCGGCACTTGATGATGCATAAGTGGGTTTTGGGTTGCAGTTTGGGCACTCAGTCTCTAAAAGGTTCACCATCACTGCACTACTTTCTCAAGCACTGAATGGCAGACCTATTCTTGAGTACAGACAGCCATCCAACCTAAAGGAGATACTCATAAGCAAAAGAAACAACAATACAGTGCTGCTAACATTGGAATCAGACAAGAAACCTAAATGTGTATTTTGCCTCCAAATATGCCCCAACAGCACCATCACAGGCCATTAAAATTTCATATACAAATTAGAGGTATCTTCAAATTCTTTCCCTCTAATGCAGGGGTGTCAAACTGCTGGCCCAGATGCGGATGCCGCGCCCACCCCAGTGCCAGCAATGGCAAAACTGTCCCGATACATTGCGCGATGTCATATGACGTCACGAGTTTGACATGTCTGCTCTAATGTAATACATGGGTCAGTGATGGCGAACCTTTTAGAGACTAAGTGCCCAAACTGCAACCCAAAACCCACTTATGCATTGTCGAGTGCCGGGTGGGTGTGGCCCATTGGGTGGGCATGGCCCATTGGGTAGGCATGGCCCATTGGGTGGGCATGGCTGCAGTGGTAATGGCAGACTGGGTGGGACTAAAAAGTTCAGTCAATCAATTCCAACTTTGCAAGATCTTTTTTTTCCCGCGAGAAGTTGAAATTGACTGATTAAACCTTTTTTTTTTTTTTTTGCACACGGCGGCAGAGGCCTAAAGTGAAAAGGTTTTATAAAACCCAGCTGAAGGCCTAGGATTGGGGCGACAGTGTACGTGCCCACAGAGAGGGCTCTGAGTGCCGCCTCTGGCACCCGTGCCATAGGTTCGCCACCACTGATGTAGGTCATCATCTGTCAACAATGTCCCTTTGGATTTTACATTAGATATACAGACCAGACTTTGTACAAAATAGTTGCTGGACAAAAGTTGGACTTCAGAACTCAAAACAATAAAATAAACATTTTAACATCCCAGTTTATTTGATTGCAGATCTCAAGCTAACTTTTTTGGAACAATGAAACCTCAGCAAAAAGCTCTGAAACTCATATCAAAAACGTTCATGCTATCTCAGAAGGTCTTAATAAATTCAATAAGCTTTTAACACATTACAACTGTTAATTGATGAGGTACTTGTAATCTGTTGTACATGTAACCTCCAACTGCATAAGCGTTCTGTCTTCCTCTGCCCCTGTCCCTTCCAAGTTAAATCTTGTATCAGTTTAACTATTTTTTGCAATTTATGAAATGAGATACAAGTCACAGAAGCTTATGCTTTTTAATAAAGTTTGTTAGCCTTAAAAGATACTATCAATCTCCTCCTGATTTTGGCTCCCATAGACTAACATGGCTTTTCTCCTGCAATAGGTGTAATAATGGTGAGTGACACACACGCTGGGAGGGGGAGCTCTTTCTTCCAACCCTGCAGTTAGGACAGATTGCTAGAACTTTTTATTGCAAATTAATGAAATAGGCACACAGCTACTATTCATATTATTTACAATAATTGTTAAACATCAACCTGAATAAACAAGTATCTAAGCTTATAGGAGGAACTGTTTGAGATTTTCTTAGCTATAATTTTCCAAACTTTATTATGTTAGCTTATCAGAAACCTTAATCATTCATTAAGCTTACAGAGGGGGTTTCCTGGGATTTCACAGTAGGATCTGGCCTTTAGTCTTCACTAGTCATAACAAATCAGGTTTATTCAGCTTCATTGATTCCGATTAATAGGTTAGTGGGAGTAACTTCGAAGGAGAAAAATCCACTAGAGAGCAGAATTGGGATTGGTCATTGATCATGTACAGTTTTCTTAATAGCTATATGTCATGAAACCGTGTAAGAAAGTAATAGGTAAGGAAATACTTGCCTTGAATAAACCTAGGTTTTTTTTTTATTGTAGCCAATATTTTAGATTCTGTCCAGAAATAGACTGGTAGCCAATGAAACTAATATCAGACTTGAAGACAGACACAATGATGAATCTTGACTCTCATGCACTTAATCTCACATTAAGGAACTTGCATAGAATAACATAGAATGAAGCCAAATTCACTTAGACCACCTTACTTTATTTCTGTACTGCAGATTTCAAATGTTAGACTGTTTCCTCCTGCCATTTGAAGTCCAATAGAATTTTGTCTGATCTCTTGGAATTAGTACCTGTTCAGTGATGATATAAAATTCTGTGTGGCCTGTCCGTAACTCACCAAGTTCATTCCTTATTTGTATATCACATCTGTACAGCCACCCAACTCACAAGTATGACTCTGAGTGGCTCACAACAATTAAAACAGGAAGAGAAATAATAAAAATATAAATACAACAACATATAACTACTATATAGACCCATGGTGGCACAGTGATTAGAATGCAGTACTGCAGCATACCTCACTGCTCACTCCAGGAGTTTGAGTCTGAGTGACTCAAGGTTGACTCAGTCTTCCGTCCTTCCAAGGTTGGTAAAATGAGAACCCAGATTCTTGGGAGCAATATGTTGACTCTGTAAATCACTTAGAGAGGGCTGTAAAGCACTATGAAGCAGTATAAGTATAAGTGCTATTGCTATATACTAAAATGACAGTTAAAAATTCAATAAAACATAGTCATAGTTTGCAGAAATCACACATTTTTTTTAATCTAGCCATTGCCAAAGCTCACTACTAGGGATCCCCAGGTATAGCCAAGTCTTCAGGTCCTTCCTGAAATTCAGAAGGGTTGAAATCAATCTAATTTCCAGGATATATTTTCCAAAGGGTGGGCATCATGACAGAAGAGGTTCTCTTCCTCGGTCCCACCAAATAACACTCCCTAGTAGACAGAACACTGATGGCATTAGTGTTCTAATATTATTTCTCAAAATTAATGTGATTTTTTTAGATTTGAGTACAACTTCTACTATCATTCATATTTCCACCCTTATTTTCATATAGCATCAATGTGTATATAGCCCTTTTACAAAGCATTAGAAGTTAGATGCATGCCCTGGGGAGATTACAATCTAAAGATCAAGTGATATATACCGTAAAGATATTTTGGATGGCAGTGTTCACATTCAACCTGGCCTGCTCATATAGCCCTAAACAAGCAGCGGGAAATGATTAGAGCCTTGTTGGTGATCTGTCCTTCAAATTAATCCATTAATCCAAAACTTCCTTTTGCCATTGCAATGAATAACAGCTAGTTATCAGTCCATCTCCCTGAGGGCATGCCCACTAGGGAGTTGGAGAGGAAGGATATGCCCAGGGTGAGCAGAATGGCAAGGGAAATTCTACCCAGGCATAAGAGCTTTGGATCTAATGGAGTACTTAGTGCTAATTTATTATTATATCAGTAGCACTGGCTGGAAATTGTGTTTATTTTTATTTTTTTGTAATAGAAAGCAATTCTTAAAGCTGCTTCCTATTTATTTTCATTGCTAATCATAAATGGGGTTTTTCTTTCGAACATGATGGTAAAATCTTATGCTTTAAAAAAAAATAAAAATCAGGAAATGCCCCTTTTCCAACTTGCATACAGTAGTCAAAATGGCTTCCTTGGCTTGCAGTTTTTTAATGTCTCCTATCACAGTGTGAGCTATGCATTTTATAGAACAAGGTGAACAAAAGTGATTCTTCTAGTAGTCTCATTGGATTGTAAGCAGGATAGTTGATAGGGCTGGCACTGTTGAGCATCTTCTCCAAATCATGTCTCAAGAGACCCTTACCAATAATTAGGGTTCTCTGAAACTGTTCATGAGAGTATCTGGTGCTCCTTTTTCTCTTTTTTCTCCTTTGGCATGATGTTACCACTCCATTAAGGACAAGGATCAACCCTTTTTAAACATGTAAGAATACTAAGGTCTTCCTTGGAATGAGATAATGGACATTTTTAAGAACAAGTGTTTTTTAAAACCTTGCTTAATTTCATGGTGCTTAGATGGCATTTCAGGATATTGTGGACACCATGTTATTGACTCTGGTATCGCTATTTGTTTATTCAGTTTATAGTGTCTGGGCAGCTCACAGGTTACAATAACAAAAAATCATATAAGTAAAAAAAGATTTAAAAACAAGTTAAAACAATTTACCAAAAACATAAAATGCAGGAGAGTGCTAACTAACAACTTAGAAACAATAAACACCTTGCAGGCTTCATACCTCCAGAGGACCCTCCAGGCCTGAATGGCAAAACCATATTTTCAGGGATTTCCAAAAGGCCAATCTAACCTTAGGAGGGATGTTATTCCAAAGGGCAGATGCCATGGCATAAAAGACCCTCCTGAATCCCATCAGATGAAACTTCTGCTGCAGCTGATGGAATAGGTAGATGTAACAAGAGGAGAGGTGGACCCTCAAATAACTCACCCTCATGCCACATAGGGCTTCATAGATCATAATCAGCACTTTGAATTGAATTCGGAAGCAAACTGGCAACTTGCGCAGCTTGCAGAGTAGAAGTATAATGGCTCTGATCTTGGATTTCACATAACTGCTCACACTGCTGCATTTTGTACCAGCTATAGCTGGTGTGGGAATTATGAGTCCAAAAGAACCTCCAGAGTGCTTCACCCCAACAATAAATTCCTGGATCTTGAAGGCCCCAAACACAAAGTCTTGCCAGGATTGAGTAAAAACCTGTGGTTGTCCATTCAAACTCCCATAGCCTCCAAACACTGAGACAGACAGGAATCAACAGCCTGGTATAATTTTCCTGGGACAGAAATATGCAGCTTGGTATCATGGCTTCATATGGACGTTGTAAGCATGGTTGAGAAAAATTACACAACATGATTTAAATGCATGGAAAAACAGATCGCTGCATTTTCAGACAGGCAACTGAGCTGGATATTTTTATCTCCTCTCCCCTGCCCATTAGTTCTAAGGTATTCCTTTTGAATACTCATATCAATATATTAGTTGCTTACATAATTTACATTTCCTTGTTAGAATGCATGTTAGTCCTACTTTAATTGAGGAATGACTCATGGAATAGGTAAATATTGGGTCTCTCCAAAATACTCCCAGTGTCTTTGTCTTTTTAGTTTGAATACATTCCCATTGGAATAATGGAAAAAGAATGTCTTATCTCAAAGCATCTTGGCAACAGTGTTGATTACTTGTTAAGAATACATAGAACTTTATGGAAAATACATTTTACTAAATTGCTAGTAGTAAGCTAGTTGACAAACAATTCCTTTTTTCTCCCCAAAGTCCTTTTAATTATAAATTTACTCCTCACTGCAGAACTAAAACTACAAAATGATGCAGGTATGCAGGTAAATTTAACATGCACTTAATCATCTTCAAAGTTTTATTTTAATATAGCTCACATATTTCAATAAGTAAAACAATTTTAATTTTCCCTGGCTAAGTATGTAAATAGCTTTCTATTCTCAGTCATCTCTCGAAAGATCCATCAAATTCTTCAGAGAAGTAAAGTTGTTGCTAATTACTTCTGATCAAGGACACAGCAATATTAATATATCAATCTGTTGAAAGTCATCTGAGTAACCTTAAGCCAGTTACTTTCTCTCAGCCGAATTCACCTCAGAGTTGTTGTTGTGGGGAAAATAGAAGGAGGATTAGATGTGTTGACCGCCTTGAATTATTTGTAAAAATAATAAAGGCGGACTATAAATAAATACTAAGAGCCATGGTGATGCAGTGGTTAGAATGCAGTACTGCAGGCTATTTCTGCTGAGTGCCGGCTGCCTGCAGTTTGGCAATTCAAGTCTCACTGGTTGAAGATTGACTCAGCTTTCCATCCTTCCGAGGTTGGTAAAATGAGGATGCAGATTGTTGGGGGGCAATATGTTGACTCTGTAAATTGTTTAGAGTGGGCTGTAAAGCACTGTGAAGTGGTATATAAGTGTAAGTGCTATTGCTACTACTTTTATTTTTTTATGGCAATATTACAATTGTAGCCAAAGTGCCTGTTCCCATGCAAAATCTGCTGCTTCTATTATGGATAAGTTTTTAAAGCATTCTGATTAGATATTTAAATGTTAAACTATAAGTCTGTATTGTAGCCATGTACACATTTATTCAGATATGTTCAGCAATATGCGGTGGAGCTAACTTGTTATGAAGAATGTTCTCAGATCTCAGTAGAACAAACTGGTAGACCAGGAGGAAGCACTGATGATGTTACCTAGTTTGGTAAACAATCAAGTTCAGAGAGCACCAAGGAGTCCACAAATTTCTGAGGGGAGTAAATGTGAGGCTTGGTCACAAAGTTGTATTTATTTTAATTTATGATTCTGGGCGGCTTACAAACATTAAAAGCCAATAAACATTAAAAGATAAAAATAATAATAAGTTACTGTCATCACCATCCTACATGGTAATGGTCACTGTACGAGGCATTCACTAAACGAGGACTGCCTGTAGCTCCTATAATTTTTGCCTTTCACACTCAAGTAGGCAGATTATGTTGGATCCTACATCTCTTTCTGAGCAAATGTCTGCCTTGTGTACATAGTCTTTTTATTTTTTCCCATTTCCCTTTTTTTTTCTTACAGCAAAGCCAAAAAACAATTAAACTGTGACTGTCATGGAAAAAGTTAATGAAAAAAACCAACTAAAATTAAAAGTTATCAGCCTTTAAAATTAATGTGAGCTAAATTGAATATTAAATATTACCACTTGCAACTAGTGAGAAAGGAAGACAATAATCTTAACTACTTAATTTATGTTTTGAAGAAATGCATGAATCATAGTGAAGAAATTACCTTTTTATAATTCTTTTTCTATTTTCAAACACAGTGAGTTTCCTCTTTCACAAAAGCATGCTAATACTGTATACTTCCTGCTTTATCTGAAATAGTTATATTCATCAGACAGTTTTTAAAATAACAATTGACTGGTAAGGTATTAACAAAAGTCAGTACATCATTGGTGTTCCAAAACAACCAGATATAACCAAAATAACCAGATATTCATAGTCAAATGACAAATAAAAGGTATTTTTACAAAAAAGAAGGGGGGGAAAAGACTCCCCATTGTAACAGCTTTCATTGCTCAAATAGCAACAAAGGGGCATGATGTATATTATATATATAAATTTAGAATAATTAAAGTGCTTGAAAATCAGTGAACTGCGGGGCTTTGCAGGATGGAAGTGGGCTATATGGCATCTTGGAGTGGGAGCTTTGTTGATCTGGCTGTGTAGAGAAGATGCATGATATTTGCAAAAAATGTATATATATTTTTGTCAGGAGGACAGAAAGATTAACTCAGCTGTGTACTTTTATCATAGGCAAAGAAAATGATTTAAGATACATTTCTTAAAACTGCATTTGTTTCAACAAAATGGTGTGACATGAGTGATGTAATGTGAAATGATTATTGTTATTTCAGGAGACTTAGTGCTGCTTTCAACATGTCCAGAATTTTGAAGTTATTTTTAGCACAAATTCCTACCAGCATAAATTTATGGTAGGCTTATTAACATGCAAATTAAGAATAGCTCATTTACTGCTACGTCTTTGGGGGCCTATACATTTAGCAGCAGAAATGGCTTCTGTTTGTCCTGGGATTAGTCTTTTCTCTTACTTGCTGTCTTTTTCCCTTGTACCAATGGAATGCTTTGTTGATTCCTGCAAATGCACAGAAGAGGCCGACATGAACTAAAAATACCCTTTTTAAATGGAAATGTAATATACTAAAACATGCATCGCAAAACAGTGTGCTTAATACCAGTGTGAAGAAACAAACAACATAGAAAAATTGTTATATCATTTTGTAATTCAATATACTATATCTTTAATGCATGGTATATTAAAAATATTAGGTATGCTTTCCACCTTGAGTTATTTATAAAAGTAATAATAAAGGCAGAATATAAATAAATGAATAAAATAATCTAATTACACCAGAGCTTTTCAATCTTTTTACTGATTGTACTACTTTTAGGATATGGCAATATTCGAGTTCCACCTAGCAAGGTGTCAAAAACCAAAAAAAACCAAAACCTGTTCAAAGTTGCAATTGCACTGAAATGACTTATGACCATTTTTCACACTTATGACCATTGCAGAATGCCCAGGGTCATGTGATTTATATTTGGATGCTTGGCAACTGATTCATATTTATAATGGTCACAGTGTTCCAGGGTCATGTGATTCCCTTCTGCTACCTTTTGACAAGCAAAGTCAATGGCAGAGCTGCTGGTGGCCAAGTGCTAAGGCGGGACTTCCTTTCCTCCCTCTCTTCCCTGCCTCCCTTTTTCTCATTCCCATCTCCTTCTGAAGGGAGAATTTGAAACCCCCCCCCCATATTTTCCCTCTTCCATATATTGATCAAACAAGGAAAGGCCTCCAGAGACAGAAAAGACAAGCTGCTGAGTGAACTAGCTTAAAAAGACACATTCCCCTTTAAGAAGTAGCTACTGGCTAGAAAGGAAAGTAAGGAGTGCAGCCGGCACTTAAGGAAGAAAAAAAAATGTAAGTACTGGCTGCCGGCTAAGGCAACCTCCCCAAATGGCTCCATTCATAAGTAAAGGAATGCTACAGGCAAAATCCATTTAGGAGAAAAATACTTCAAAATCCCTTGCAGCAAAACTTACAGCTAACAACAGCAGAGCAATAGAAGCTAACAACAGCCATCAGCCAAATAGAAATTGCCAAACACTCCTTAAAAACACAAAGCCCTCATTGCACAAATCCCAGAACTTCAAAGTCACAAAAGCACATAAGAATCCTTCCACTCTCCATCTCCTTCCCTCCTCACCTCCAGCCATTGCTGCCTTTTTTCATTCCTCTTGGAGGGTGACCCCTCCCCGCTGCATTTCTTGCCTGTTTGCTGCTGCCAGCACAGGTGGCTGCCACAGCAGTTGTAGATCCGCTCATGGCCAGCCTGCTTGATCTCCTCTTCCCCCCTCCCCTCCCCCTCCTCCTTCTCTTCCTTCTTCCTCCCCTTCGGTGCAGCTGACTCTGCCTCCTCCCAATGCTGCTGCTTTTTTTTCTCTCTCTCCTGCCCAAACTACCTCCTTTTATAGCAGCGATTCTCAATCTTCGTGTGACGGCGACCCTGTCACACGGACGCGCCGCACATGCGCGGCGGCGCCCTCATGTGCGGCGCGCATGCGCGGCGCCGCCCCCTGGGGGGGGGAAATGGCAGATCACGTTGTTTCGCGACCCCCGTAAAATGGTCAATTGACCCCAAATGGGGTCGCGACCCATAGGTTGAGAACCGCTGTTTTATAGGCTCTCCTGTCTCCGCCCCCTCCTCCTTTCTCATGGGGGAGGGTGAGCCAGAAGTGAGCCTGGGGCCTTTGCAGCTCCAGAGGACTCTCTTACTGTAAGTCCTTGCCTGTGCTGGCTCTTTCCCTCCCCCACTAGACTTGGCTAGGCAGGGCTGCGTACCACCTGCCACTCATTAATGTACCACAAGTGGTACGCACCACCAGTTGAAAAGCCCTGAATACACTATTTAAAGTAAAGGACTTTTAAATAACCTTATTTCACATGAAGGCCAACTACAAATTCATTTTGATAAAAACATGTTACCCTGTGTAGAATGCTAAAGCAGTTTAGTAAAAAAAAAGCTCTTGAGAAAGCTGGGTTTCCAGTTAGTTAATCTGGTTATACTGTACAGCAGTGTTTCTCAACCTTGACAATTTTAAGGCATGTGGACTTCAACTCCCAGAATTCCACACCCAGCAATGCTGGCTGTGGAATTCTGGGAGTTGAAGTCCACATGCCTTAAAATTGTCAAGGTTGAGAAACACTGCTGTAAAGAGTTTTAAAATATTGATTTTTAAGGTGAAAACTTAGCTATTTCATTAACTAATTAACTATTTTCCAAGATTGAACTCTAGTGATCATTCCTCAGAATGCACTT
Source organism: Crotalus tigris (assembly GCF_016545835.1). NCBI lineage: Eukaryota > Metazoa > Chordata > Lepidosauria > Squamata > Viperidae > Crotalus > Crotalus tigris. The sequence goes on from NW_024096976.1 coordinate 21,294, forward strand.
TTCACAGTTTATTTTAAAATGCTTTACCATGATTATGCTTTGATTTGCTCATGAGAATGGATGTAACTTTTATTGTGTGGGAGATATCTCTTTTCTTTCTGCAGTTACCTTTGGTGGCACTTGGCAAAATCTCTGTTTACTAGGCCCAAGTGTATGCATTCAGTAACCATGTTCATACTGGCTATTGCCCCCTATTAGCATTGACTTTTCTAATCTAGTATTTGCTTTTAGTGTATTAGATTTCAGGTCTCATAATCCATTATGGACATGTTCTTTGAAGTTAACATCTGGAGGACTTCTGGTAGGGAAGATTGTCCATATGGAAGACCATTTCTACTAATGTTTTAGAAAGGGGCAAAAAACATAAAGCATATATGAATCTGAGTAGTTCTACATACAAACACTTGTAATTGATCCAAGAAAGTGTTTTAAAATGAAAAGCTACTGTAGACATTTTTTCAAAGTTTTCCCCACCTTGTATATTGTGACCTTCTGATTATCATATTTTGAAAAGGACTTACACAAACTGGGACAAGTCCAAAGATTATCAAGGAATTGTTGTAGGAAAAATGAATATAGTAAAACATTTCAACAACGGGATCAATTATTAAGAGAGGTTCTATGTCTTAGTGTACTACCAGTTTATAAGGAACTCCATTCCACTGATTCATATAATGCCCCTTTTAATATAAACAAGAAACAGGGCAGTAGAATTTCAGGCTACCTGTCTACTGTTGGTTCACAAGTTGTACCCACTAACTTTCTTGTCATCATCTATAAAATTACTATTTCAGTAAGCCAGAGGTTGCTTAAAGAAAGCTAGCTACACTATTTTATTCTTTAAATTTCAGTTGTAGGTTTGCAACTTTTTCTTCTGGCTAGTAGCAGTTAAGCTATTAATATTAACCAGGCAGTAAAGAGCATATGCATTTAGTACAACTGATTATTCTTGATCCTTTTGTGCTGAATACAGTGGTGAAGATTAGTTGATATGAACATTCTAATTATAATGACCCTGTTTTTTGTCCTCTCAACAATTCTGTAAATTTTTCCTGACCTATGAAAAAGGAAGTGATGAAGACAGACTTTTTCACATTTTTTTCAATGGCTTTATTGACTTTATTGGCTGTATTGGCATTTAACAATAAGCCAGAATTTTGGCACTGTCTGAGTTACTGTGAAGAAGTGTTGTCTGCAAGCAGTCTTTTAATACCATCTTTTCCTTGGTAAAACAAACCAAGAAGAGATTACTGCAACAAAGAGTTTGGCTTGCTGCTCTGAAATTAAACTAAATAAAATATACGTATTGGCAACTCAAAGGAAAACCATAACCTGTTTTAGTATACCAAGGCTGCATGTGCAATATTCATAATTTGAAAAGAGACATTCAAGAGTGATTCAGCTGTTTGTTACTTAATCTGAAAAAATGAAGCTTAGCTTTGAGAATAAAATGTGTGAACCGGCTACTGAGAAATAGTGCAGCATTCTCAGGTCAGGCTACATTTATCTAGTGTAAGTGTGTGTGCAGAAGTGCATTAAAGTTCAAGGCAGAGGAGGATTTGAACCAATGTCTTCAAGCTTGTTGGCTTCACCACTGAGCATCTTTTTGGTCAGGCCCTGAGAACCACCTAACCATTTTGTGGTCCCCAGGTCCTCAATCTTTTCCTAGATCTCATCTCTTCTTTTTAGGCCAGGCATGGAAGCAACTCTTTATTTTTCCAGTCAGCAACTGATCAGTAATAAGCTCTGCTGTTCTTCGTAGTAACGGAACAATGGGACTCGCTTTAAAGCCTAATTGTGAATTTTCTGGGGGGTGGAGGAAAGTTCTAGGAAGAGAAGAAACACTCATCTCCTCCTTGAAGAATCACTGCTGTATCTTTAGCCACAAACCCAGCTTTCCAATCTGTCTCTTCTAGTCAGGTCGCTTGCTGTTGGTGCATTACTTTCCAGCCTGTTGTGGACATGATAGTTAATCCATCTAGGTTTATCTGCTTATATTCACTGTGGAGAATGTTTTAATTCTACATGCAGTCCCTTCCTGGTTTACAGGAAACTAACATTGTTTCTGCGTTTACAACCCTCTTTCCTTTACACAGTTTCCTTCCTGTACCTGATATGAAGTCCCAAGCCCTTGCTGCCTTTGTACAGCCAATAGCAAACAGATATTTTTATTCTCCTTGGAGTCCTTTATAATGTAACAAGGTAAACAAAACGGCAAGCTGACCTTTTTTCTCCTCCTTTCAAACTGTTTTGGCTCCCTGACGTCACCTCCTTCCCCTTTGGCCAGTGTTATTTAATCCATTTATTCCTGGCCACCCACCCCCAACTCCATGATAGGTTTTTTATGACTTTGTAAATTAACCTAAGGTACCAAAACAAATGCTTTCTTTCCAAAGACCCTGATAATGTATGTCTGCCATTTCATTCTCGTCTGCTCTAACTATTTGGTCGTATAATAAAACCAGATTTCAAATAGATTTGTCAGCCATGACCTTCGCTTTTTATGAATCCAGGCAGGCTGTCCTCTTGTTAAATTATGCATTTCAAAGTGCTGCCATATTTGTGCTTTTATTAGCCTGCCCCTGTTGAAATGCATTCTGCTGCTCCCTTCCAAAATAACCCAATGTTAAATTTTACTTAGGATAAAGGAGTCAGTTATGTAAAGTTAGGGAGGAATTGTCTGTGCTTTAACTGGTTTTTGCATCCGGTTCTTTTCATGATATGCCTATGTGCTGCTTTTAGGGGACAGAGATATATGTTGGGTGACCCTTATATAGCCTGCATTAGGAGTTGTTAAATGACAGTTCACAGACCGGAGCTGACTCCCAAACCAATTTTCTATTTCTGTTGCTGGACTTGCCACATTTTAATTAAATTGCAACTAAAAGATTTGCTTGTAAACACATAAGATAGCTTAACCTTTGTACTGTAGATTGGCCTGTTTGTAAATATGAGTATAAGTAGTCCTCGTTTAGCAACTGCCAACTGGGACCAGCAACTCAATTGTTAAGCAAAGTAGTCATGTAATTGTGACTATGCTTACATTTTTCCTTTGCTTCTTGCTACTTTCTTTGGCTTTGGTTCTTTCTCTTTGAGGACATCTTAATATGGGCTAAATAAGCAAGGAAAATAACAAGAAAAAGATGCTGTGAAGGTCATAAATTCAATTACTGGTCAATTAAGTTAGTTTTTTTAAGCTGCTGTTACTTCAAACAGTTACCTTTAAGCAGTTGCTAAGCGAGGATTACCTGTGTACTTATTTTCTTTTCTGATCTCACCAACTAAGACGGGTTCCCAACCAGGGGTGCTGGCACCCCCTGGGGGTGCAAGACGATATTCTAGGGGGTGCAAAAACTTGGGTTTTCAAAATTATAGTGTATATACATAATTTGTTGCTGTTATTTCAAACTTTTGTAAGGGGTACAAGAATATATCAGAAGCGTTCTAAGCGTGCGGGGTATAGAAAAGGTTGGGAACCACTGAACTAAGAGCTTGCTACTTTACAAACAGTGCCAGCATCTAGTATCTTTATGCAGCTGTCAGGCATCCCAGCAAAATCCACAGTTTCTACTGTTCCTCCTTTTTGTCTGCCCAGTTGATTTGGATTTATGGTGCCTGCCCTATTGATTTTCCCATCAAGCTCCAGAGGACTTGATTTAATATTGCTATGAAGCACTGCAGTAGAATTAAAATGGTAGGCGACTTTCTAGAGTCAGCTTTGGTAAGCCTTGCACTGGATAGCAAATGGCTAACGGAGCAGTACTGTTATTAGAAGGCCCCATCAAAAACATTTTCTAAGCTGGATCATGATTAACTTGCTCTGCCTAAAACTGAACCTGGCTTGAAGCTTGGGCTCTAAGGTATTAGATATTGGTACCTTCAACCATAAGCTCAATTCCAGTTGGGTTTAGTTATTCCCAGCTGGCTTTGCCCATATCTATTTTACCTAGTAATTGTGATCCAATACATCTGGAGTGTACCTGGTTGGAGAAATAAGAGTGGTTGTATATATATATTTTGTCTGCTACAATACCCATCTTTCTAACCAAGCTGGCAGGAATAGCCAACACTCCAGAAGACAGACTTAAGATACAGGAGGACCTGGACAGACTTAAACACTGGGCGCTATCTAACAAAATGAAATTCAATGGTGAAAAAGGTAAGGTTACATTTAGGCAAGAAAAACCAAATGTACAGGTATAGTATAGGGGGTACCTTGCTCAATAGTAGTAACTGTGAGAGGGATCTCGGAGTCCTAGTGGACAATCATTTAAATATGAGCCAGCAGTGTGCTGCAGCTGCCAAAAAAACCAACACAGTGCTAGGCTGCATTAACAGAGGGATAGAATCAAGATCACGTGAAGTATTAATACCACTTTACAATGCCTTGATAAGGCCACACTTGGAATACTGCATCCAGTTTTGGTCACCACAATGTAAAAAAGATGTTGAGACTCTAGAAAGAGTACAGAGAAGAGCAACAAAGATGATTAGGGGACTGGAGGCTAAAACTTATAAGGAACAGTTGCTAGAATTGGGTATGTCTAGTTTAATGAAGAGAAGGACAAGGGGGGACATGATAGCAGTATTCCAATATCTCAGGGGCTGCCACAAAGAAGAGGGAGTCAAGCTATTCTCCAAGGCGCCTGAAGGCAGGACGAGAAGCAACGGATGGAAACTGATCAAGGAGAGAAGCAACTTAGAACTAAGGAGAAACTTCCTGACAGTTAGAACAATTAACCAGTGGAACAACCTGCCTCCAGAAGCGGTGAATGCTCCAACACTGGAAGTTTTTAAGAAGACACTGGACAGCCATTTGTCTGAAATAGTGTAGGGTTTCCTGCCTGAGGAGGGGGTTGGATTTGATGACCTCCAAGGTCCCTTCCAACATTATTATTATTATTATTATTATTATTATTATTATTATTATTATTATTATATGCCAGGAATTGGCAATATTTTCGGGAGGTAAGCACCCAAGATTTTTTTTAAAATAAACATAGTTGATGTTGATGTCAATCTTTCATGAGTTACATGAAATTTTGGCATGCTTGAAATCTCATGTAATCTTCCATGAAAACACTGAGATCTTACAAAGCTTCAGATTTAAAAAAAAATTCTTTTAAAGAATTTTATTTTTTGACTAACATACATAGAAGATAGAATTGAGGGCTGGAAGGGACTTTAAAGGCCTTTTAGTCCAAGTCCCTGGTGAAGGCAGGAGACCTTATACAGTACTGTCCTGGTCATATGATTGTCCAGTCTATTTTTGAAAACCTCTGGTAACGGAGCACTCACAATTTGTGGAGGCAAGCGTTCCATTGATTAATTGTTAATACATGTTGATTACTACATGTCATTGTAAAGGCAGCTGCCTAGAAAAGGAGAGAAACTGGTCAATAATTTCCTAAAAAATCCATAGAGTCAAGATTTAAACAGTCCATTTCTTTCACTAGCATACCAAAATACTTCAGTGATCATTGATGACTGTTAATTGCCTGATGGGTCTTATTCGTTAACAATATTTGGGTTTTGAGATGGTACCAGTTAACATTTGGCTCAGTTGGGGGGCAAACAGTTCTTAACAGGTATTAATCAATTAGAAGAACTGGAACCTCATGCTACAATGAAGCTTTCAATAGGGATCTGACATCATCTATCTCCAGTCTACAAAACAGTCCTTTCACACTTCCAAGACGGTTCCACACCCATTTGCACTACTCAGGTGACCCTGAAGACATATAAGCCTCCAGGTAGCCCTAATGGTTTGCTAAAATAATGCAAATGAACTGCTGTCTGCAAGGAATATAAATCCAGTTAGAGCTGAAGAAGCTTCTTGAATGAGAAGCAAAATGTCTTCAAAGAAAAATAAGAAAGTCCAGTTGCCTCGTGAAAAAGCATCTTTGGGATAACTATGACCTGGATGATTGAGAATCTCCATAGATTTCCAATATTTTGTTACCTCTCTTGAAAATGTGCCAGTGCATGGAGGAGGGAAAAGTCTTGTATGTATCTTCTAAACCAAAGTCCAAAACTGAGCAGAGAACCTGAAGGAGGAAGCCAAAGGGGATCAGTACCTTCCAGCACTTAGTGTAGCCATTTAGAGGTCCTATTAGTATCTTAGATTTCCTGCTGCCTGGCAGAGCAAGCATCAATAGCCACTTAAGGGATTGTTTTTCCTTGGCTGAGAAGCTTTTGCTGTACTGCTTTAGAAGATAGTTCTTGCCCTGGGAGGGGCCACAATTCAATTCCAGAGCACATGCTTTGTCTGGTGAAGCTCTTAAGTACACTCCCAGAATATTTAGTTATAAAAGACCATAGGAAGCTAAGCTGAAAAAGTAATGGTACTTCAACTCTATGGTCCACTAGTCTAAGGTGACATAAGGTAGCATTTGTCATCCTATATCTACCAAGGTTGTAGTCTTGTTATGGTGCAGTCAGTGTTGTCATATGGATAGGAAAGCTGATGCAGAAAATTTGGGAAATTAAATGTATGGAATATCTAGGTGTTCTCCTAGTAGTAGGTAAGTTCTGCTGTAGTCACAAAGACAAGCAACCTACGCAAGAATGTAGCGGTTGGATATGGACTCCTTTGTGCCAAAATATGAATTTGATATATTTCACAGAAGGAAAACTACACTGTGCAGTTAAATATTCCATTAATTTTTAAAAACCCAAGCCAACACAAACTTAATTAAGAAGCCCACTCCTACACACAAACACACAAACAGCAAAAAGTGATACCTGACAAGATCTATGGCAGTATTTTCCCAGCTCTCATGCTTACCAGACAGCAAAATAAGTTTTGTCTTTTTCCAGTTTGTTTTATGGTGCTCACTAGATGTGGTCAAAAAAAGTCAAGTTGGCAGCCCATTGGTGCCATTGAAGCTTCACCCATTTTTATGTGCTTTGATCCCTCTGTCCTGTCCATTCTCTTGACTTTTCAATCACACGCTGCAGACCCCTTGATTAATAAATAAGAACAATCTTGTTTGCTGGAGGCAATGGATAGCAGTTTGCAAGTAGAACTAGCATGCTTATATTTGGATTTCATCTTTGTCTTTAGACCTTTTGGTAGTTATAAACCAAAATATTTGCCTATAAAAATATACATTTAAAATTGTGACTGTTGCTAATAGATGAAATATAAACTATTTGCTTTTCTTTTTTAAAACATAATTCTGCACCAGATGCTCTGGATCCTGTTGATTCCTTCCTTCTGCTCTGGAAATGCAGTTTGGTCTTTTTCAGTCATTGTCAAATTCTTCTGTGTAAATTAAGGACTAGAAACTTGTATTCTTTTCTTTTTTTAAAACCTCCTGCATACTGTGTTCTTAATAAATGTGGGCATTTGTGGTATCTGTCTTTGAACTAATTCACATACTCATTAAAGTGGCACTAAAAAGTAGCAAAGAAAAGTAGGATGCCTGCTGTGTGAAATCTTTGGTAGGAGAATGTTGTGTCTATTTATACATTGTATTGTTATACAATAACATTTCAAGTACATAATGTTATTGCAAAATTTTAGAGGACACACCGTCATTCCCCAAAAGCTTATCATTTGAAATTTGGGATCCTGAGCTGGAGGGTAGGTATTACTATCTGATATCTGATTTCAGGGCCACAGTCTAGCTATGACAAAAATGAGAGTACTGTAACTTCTTTAGAATAAGAAATCCCTTTTGGTGTCTTCATCATGAAACTGTCTTTTGAATCTTAATGAATATGAGCTGATTCTTCCATACGTACTACATTCCTCCACTCTGGTTTAAGGTGAATTAATTTTTCTGGCCAGTGAATCTTAATGGGAAGACTGCACTTGTTGGTCTTCTAACTGATCAGAAACTGGTTAAAGCAAAAAGGTATTCTGAGAGGAAGTATGTGAGGTGGAGACAAAGGTGGAGATGCTGTACTCAAATATCTTAATTGCAGTCAGAGAGAAATGAACAAAAAACTGAAGTGGCTCCCAAGGAGATATTAGAAAATGCAAGTTGAAAATGAGAATGATTTAATGTCAAATGAGACAAATGCCGAGTTGATACTCCAGTGCCTCACGCTTCCACTTGTCCTTGGCATTGAGAAAATGAGATTTTTAATATCGGAAAAACAGATTGCCATGAAGGCTCATCCATTGTAAATTTGAGCTGTCTTTTAGAGCAGCTTTTAAGCTGAGATTGTTCATTCTACCCTATAGTTGCTGCCACGATTTTCATATGAATACGGAATTCCTCCCTCTTTTCTTCTCCACTCTTTGCATACTATTTGTGAAAGAGGCTGACTTCCTCTTTCAGTCTCTGTTTCTCCTTTTCCTCCTCTTTCCCCCCCCCCCACTTTAACAAGTTAATTTCATTAATGAATAATTCAGACAGGACAAAGGTTTGTCAGGTTTAACCTCTGCATTAGTCATACAGATTAATAATACTTGCTGTTCTGCCTGGTTAATGCTAAGAAGACAAACTTAAATTCTGTTTGTCAGACTGAAAAGGTTGAGGCCTTATGGTTTTGAAATGCCATTATAGGGAGGGATATCCAAAAATCATACAGCCTGTATTCAGCTACTGGATTCTTTGGAAATCAAATGATATAGTGAACAATTGACTCTTCAGTTCACATTAAGTTTGGAAGTCACTATGGGTGTGTGGACTCTGTTTTCTGTCTTTGGGCTGTTGGCAGGGAAGAGGGCCCTGTCTGCATTCTTATATATTTTCTCCAACTGAGATTTGATTTTCACATTTAAAGGTGCTGCACTGTTTTTAAACCTGAGTTTGCAACTTCTCCTTCACTTATTAGAATGTTTGCAGCTCAGCTACTACACAAGGGAATTTACATGGCAAATATGGCAGATAATGTAGGAAACAGCCCTTACAAATGTGACTATTGAAACTGGCCAATATAATGGATGCACATCTTCCTATTTCCTAAATAGGCAGGATATCAAGGATGTGTGTTATTAGTACCAACAATTTTTCTTTCTATAGAAATGCATACCTTCTAATCTGGGTCTTTGACCTTCCAAATGTATCTTGAGGGCACTAGTTGGCACAGAATACTAGACTAGATGACCAACAAGCAAGTACTGGAGCGCCAAACACCAAACATATCACTGGAAGGAAAAAATCACAAAACTGCATTTCACTTATTTTGGCCATGTTATGCAGGGGAATTCACTGGAGAAAACACTTATATTGAGAAGAGTTAGCAGTAATAGGAAACCAAGCTGCCAAATAAAAACTCAAAGAAGCAATGCAAGAACAGGAAATGTGGAAAGACTTGCCCATAGAATTGCTAAGAATTGGACATGACTGAATGGAATGCCCATCAACACTGGACTAGATGGCCTTTGGGCTAGATCTAGCAGAAATGTTTGTGGATTCTATGGCTTGATCAAGCTGGGGGACTTTTTCTGATGTTTGTGAAGTCTTCTTTTTTAAAGCAAAACAAACTATTGATCACAATCATGTTAAAGTTATTGGCATATGTGAGATTCATAATGTTGCTCTAGAAATAAAAAAAAAATTCTAGCCATGAGCTCTTGTAGTAGTCCCTTGAAAAAAATTATTCCGGTCTAGTCAAAGTCAAGGTAGAAAGCTGTTGTGTCGGTTCAATGTCCCTAGAAATTTAGATATCTTTGCAGAATGTTTATTAGAAATCTTGTTCATGTTTCTTATTAACTTCTTAGGTGATCAGAAAAACAGTCCTTTTTGCCATTTTTCTGCAAATATTGGAGAATTGTTAAAATGTACTATCATTATTTTTCCCCCTCTAGACTTGATATGCCCAATCTTCCCATTCTTTGCTTGTGATATCTTATTTCTGCCCTGTTTAATCACTGTTGTAGATTTCTCTGGATCTTTCAGAGATCAGTACCTGTGGGTACCCAAAATAGCACAGAATCAAATAAAGCATTAACAGTTTTGAAGTGAGATATGTCTGGTTTCTCTAAGTGATGCAAAACAAATTTAAAATGACATAGTTTTGTGCACCTCAAGTCATGATGTCAGCTTATGTTGATTTGTCATTCTAAACCTATACATCTTTCTGAGCAACTAGTATTTTACTTTTGTGTTTTATTCAGTAATTACAGCTTTGCAACCCATCATGTCCAGATGCATTTACGTTGTGAGGCACTGTAAAATATTTCAAAAAGACCCTTCTACCCATCAGAGTCCTGTCTATTTTAAGACAAATTCTGGCTTTATAGGAGTTTTGGTAGAAAATGAAATAATGATTGCTTGTTTGTGAGGTATTTATTTTGATGTGTGCAATAATATGAAAAATAACTTCGAAGAAATTATGTAAAAATTAAACCACTGCCTTCTTATTTGTTTCAGAATGATAACAAATACTGAAGACCTCCAAGAGGCTTTCTGACCTTCCTCTCCCCATGTAAATTATGCTGAGAACCTTTCCAGTGGTGTAAGTACAACATGAACTATTTTTTATTTGTCTGTAGTCAAAAGCTTGAGAGCTAGTAAGTCTGTTAAGTTTGCAGATTTCTGCTGAATTAAGGATTTCCTGTTGGCTGGTAATAATGGTACTTCTAGTCTAATACATCAAAGGGCATCAGGTTAGGATAGGCTGACCTAGGAAGCCACAAGAGGAATATGGGTTTTACCTTTCATGCCCTTTCATGCTGATGGTGTGGTTTGTATTTTACTTCAGAAATGTGGTAGTGTGACAGCGATTTTGGTAAGTTTTATAAATATTCCTCCAACAAAATTTATGTACAAATTTTATTATTGTATTTAGGGCGTATGAATGTGAATATTTTTATTTTTTATGTATATAAATTGAGTGTGAATGTGTATTGAGTGTTTGGGGTATGAGAATGGTGGAGTCAGGGGCGGAGCCTGGTACCCCCTCTGCTGAGTGCAATAGCAAAAGTAGGGGGGGCAGGACTTACCCTTGGGCTTGGTTTGTATGGAAAGCGAGTCCGGTCAGGAAGGGAGAAGGCTGGTGAGGGTGGGGGTACTCCGGGGAGGGGAGAAGGTCGGAGCATCCCGGTCATGACTGGGATGGGCAGATATGGCGGGAGCCGAGGGGCAGGCCATCTTTGGTGAACGAGGACTCGCTATGTTAGAGCGATTCCTTGTTCCGGCCCCTCAAAAGGCTCATCCTGTAGTACTGGTGACAGGGGAGTACAGGGCCCTAATTGTAGGCTGCTGTTGCTTAATGCCAGGTCCGTTGTCAGCAAAGCCCCCCTTGTCCGTGATTTAATATTGGACAGCGGGGCGGACCTGGCATGTATAACCGAAACCTGGCTGGGCCCTGAGGGGGGTGTTTCCCTCTCGGAGATGTGCCCGGACAGGTTTGTGGTGCTTCATCAGCCTTGACATCAGGGCAGGGGTGGGGGAGTGGCAGTCATCGCTCGGAAGTCCTTGAGTCCTCGTGGGATTCCTGCCCCAGAGGTTGTTGGGTGTGAGTCCCTCCTATTGAAGTTGGGTTCACGGGTTCAGTTGGGCTTGCTGCTGACGTACCTACCTCCCAGCTGCGTTGCAACAGCCCTGCCTGCGTTGCTGGAGTCAGTAGCCGGGTTGGCGGTGGAGTTCCCCAGACTCATAGTACTGGGGGACTTTAACCTACCATCACTCGGCGATCGCTCAGAGGCGGTGCAGGAGTTCATGACTTCCATGGCAACCATGGACCTGACCCAGGTAATTCAGGATCCAACTCATAGGGGTGGTCACACACTCGACCTTGTGTTTCTCTCGGGGCAATGGAGACATGATCTGGAATTAAGGGGAATAGAGATCTCGCCCTTGTCATGGACAGATCATTTCCTATTGAGGCTGGACTTCAGAGCATCACTCCCCCATCGCAGGGAGAGGGAGCCGACTAGGTGGTTCCGCCCCAGGCGCCTAATGGACCCAGATCGGTTCCAGGAGGAGCTTGGGGAAATACCTGACTCCCTTGTCCACAACTCGTCCGGGTCCCTGGTTGCGGCCTGGAATGAGGCGGCGTCCGGGTCCCTGGATCGAATTGCGCCTTTGCGACCTCTCTGTGGTGGTGGTCCCCGGAGGGCGCCTTGGTTTACTGAGGAGCTCCAGGAGATGAAGCGCCACAAGAGACATCTAGAGCAACGTTGGAGGGCCAGTAACTCTGAATCTGACCGATCACTATTAAGAGCCTATCTTAGGACTTATTTAGTGGCGATAAGGGCGGCAAAGCGTGATCACTTTTCCGCACTTATTGCGTCCGTAGAATCTCGCCCGGCCGCCTTGTTTAGGGTGACCCGCTCCCTTCTTAAAGTGGAGGAGGAGGAGGAACCCTTGCAGGGGAGAGCTGAGGAGTTTGTTCAGTTTCTTTCAGACAAAATCGCTCAGATTCAGAGAGACCTGGACTCTGACTGGGCAGTGCCAGCCGAGTTGCCAGGGGCTGGTCTTAGTCATGTTATCTGGAGCGAGTTTGAGCCTGTGACCCCTGATGAAGTGGACAAGGCCATGAGGGCAATGAATGCCGCCACCTGTTTATTGGACCCGTGCCCCTCCTGGCTGGTTTCTGCCAGTAGGGAGGTGACACGAGGCTGGCTCCAGGCGATAATCAATGCCTCCTTGATGGAGGGGTCTTTCCCGCAACCTTTAAAGGAAGCGGTGGTGAGGCCCCTCCTCAAGAAGCCTTCCCTGGACCCAGCTGTTTTGAAGAACTTTCGTCCCGTCTCCAACCTCCCCTTTGTGGGGAAGGTTGTAGAGAAGGTGCTGGCGTCCCAACTCTTGTGATCCTTGGATGAAACTAATTATCTCCACCCCGTGTCCTTTCAGTGAAGCAGTCGACGTGATGTGCCGGTGCCTGGGAGATGTGAGGGTCTGGATGGGATGAACAGGCTTAGACTCAACCCTGACAAGACCGAGTGGCTCTGGGTCTTGCCTCCCAAAGGCCAACTGGATGGTCCATCATTAGTCCTGGGGGGGGCAAATTTACCTCCCTCAGTGCAGGCACGCAACTTGGGTGTCCTCCTGGACTCACAGCTAAATTTGGAACAACATCTATCGGCTGTGGCCAGGGGGACCTTTGCACAGGTTCGCCTAGTGCACCAGTTGTGGCCTTATTTGGACTGGGAGGCTTTACTCACAGTCACTCATGCCCTTGTCACCTCAAGACTGGATTACTGTAACGCGCTCTACATGGGGCTACCCTTGAAGGGCGTTCGGAGGCTGTAGTTAGTTCAGAACGCAGCCGCGAGAGCGATTGTGGGCGCGCCAAGGTACGCCCACGTGCCACCTATCCTCCGCGAGCTGCACTGGCTTCCTGTGGGTCTCTGGACGCAATTCAAGGTGTTGGTTATCACCTTTAAAGCCCTTCATGGCATAGGGCCAGGTTACTTACAGGACCGTATTCTGCCGCACAGTTCCCAGAGACCGGTGAGGTCCCATAGATTGGGCCTCCTTCAGGTCCCGTCGGCCAGACAATGTCGGCTGGCGGGCCCTCGGGGAAGGGCCTTTTCTGTGGTGGCTCCGACCTGGTGGAATCAACTTCCCTCCGAGGTTCGAACTACTCCCACCCTGCCGGCCTTTAAGAAAGCCGTTAAAACTCTCCTGTTCCGGCAGGCCTGGGGCTGATGTCCCCAGGGGGGGCCGGGATATGATCGGACTCGCGGTATGACTGTATTATTTTATTGTTTTATGATTGTTTTAACTCTGTACGCTGCCCTGAGTCCTTTGGGATTGGGCGGCATATAAATAAAATTAAATACAAATACAAATACAACATGGATGTATCCCAGCCACTAGGCCAGTAATTAAAGTGCTGGAGAAGACTCCTGCGAGTCCCCTGGACTGCAAGGCAATCAAACCGGTCAATCCTAGAGGAGATCAACCCTGACTGCTCTTTAGAAAGCCAGATCCTGAAGTTGAAATTCAAGTACTTTGGCCACCTAATGAGAAGGAAGGACTCATTGGAGAAGAGCCTAATGCTGGGAAAGATTGAGGGCAATAGAAGAAGGGGACGACAGAGAATGAGGTGGCTGGATGGAGTCACTGAAGCAGTAGGAGTGAGCTTAAATGGACTCCAGAAGATGGTAGAGGACAGGAAGGCCTGGAGGAACATTGTCCAAGGGGTCACGATGGGTCAGGCACAACTTCGCAACTAACAACAACAACAACAAAGAAATATTTTCTAGATAGCCTAGAGAGGACTAGCTCACTCATATTGGTTGTTAAATTTATATGATTTTTCAATATGAAATTTTGGGAGAAACTTATTTTGTGAATGACCTACATTTGTTTGTTATAAATATTTCCATTTTACAGATGGCTTAAAAATAGTTCAGAAAGGAGTTGAATTTCAACTAGAGCATTTCTACACATGCAGCATGCAATATTTGTGTTGCATTTCTACACATTTCTACAGATACAGCATGCAATGTCTGTATTTGTGATTCACAGACATAAAAACAAAGGATTTTGACTGAATAGCTCTTAAGTAATAAACACTTCATTTGTTTATAGTGCAGGGAGATTAAAAGGAAAGGGTTTTATTTGGATCTGCAGTACTGTGTATTCAAATCTCTGCTAGGCTATAAACTAAGAAAGTAGCCATTGATATGTCTCAGCTCTTAAAGTTCAGTTCTTTTTTAGCCCAACTAAGTTACACATTGAAACATGCCCTAGAAATACAGTGGAGTCTAGAATGTGAATTTGTCAGTCCTTTTTTCCCCTTGCTGTGAGCAGGGGAATCAAGGAAGGTTTATAATGTTTCTTGCAGAGCAAAAGCTGAGGTTACCACTTAATTGAATAGCAAGGGCAGAGCATTTGGCTTTCACTATTCAGACTTTGCCCAAGCCAAAGGTTTCATAGTGCTTGCTAGTTATAAGGATGAGTTCCACAGGCTGCAAGTTTCTTCTATACCGGAAGAAGGCTCTGAGGTTTTCAAATCTAGATGATTAGTTCCAGCAGTCCAATTCTAACCTGTTTGCTTGAAAATGCAATACACACCTGTGCAAACAAGAAAAAACTGTTTTCTTATGCTGATTATTTCTCCTGGCAGATCATTAAGAAATGGATAAAGCAATCAGAGACAGGAATTATTAATTTTGCCTGATTTTTTTCCCTTCCTCTTTATTCTTAGAAAATTACTCCAGATCAGATCATTTGTTCAACTTGCCTAAACTGTCTTCCTTCCCCTACTTATTGCCCTGATAATGTACTAGACAATGATTTCCCACATCCCCAGTTATTATTTATGATAGGATATTAGAATGACAAAGTAGTATATTTTTGGCTTCAATTATTAGCCAGGGAATGAGTTTCTCCACTGATCTACTCCCTGCTCTTTTTAAAAGAAGGTGCTGGAGGTTGAATCTGGCAATTTCATTATGTAATTCTAATTTCACCTGTGGTAGTGGTGAAACTTGATTGTTGGTTGTTGCTTCATGTGAATCCAGAATACCTTGGGGCGTATCGAAGATTCTTCTTCAGTGGAGTTTTGTGGTAGAGGGGACCCTCATCTAGTCAGACTAAGGAAAAAGGATTCCTAGGTTATAAAATGTCTGCAAATTACTATGTATAATCTGTCCTATTTACACACCATTTATTGCTTTGAAAGGCATTGTATGTGCTCTTTTTGATTTAAGACAATTTTACTCTAGGTTTCATGGGTCGAACAAAGAATGGATAAGTGAACCCTAAAATTACACGCCATGAAACCATTAACAAATTGCTTATATTGATGCACTTTCTCTATGTTTTTCCCTCTTTCGTGGATATGCATGCCATTCAAATCTCTGGGCATTTCATGACTTTACATATGAACAACATGAACGTATGAAGTTGAAAACTAGAAGCAGGATTTAGTCTCTTGGTTGAAGCATCCCCTTCCTCAAGAGATCTAAATTGTTGTGGGATTGACCAAAGAGGTGAAGCCCTCATTCATGAGAATCAACTGGCATGTCACAACTTGGCAGAGACTTCGAAGTTCATTTTGTCATGATATGAGGCTTTGGGAGCTGGTTAGCTACTTCCTTGGATCTTGAAAAGCACAGGAGATGGTTATATATGTATAAAAGCAGTATTTATGAGGCATTGAAGGAATTTTTGTTTGTTTTCAGAATATGTAAAGCATTTTGTTTTTAGAAACCTCAGCATGAAGGTTTTTTTTTTTTTTTGTATGTTAAGGGGAAAATCCTATTTTGCCATTGTCAGCTTTTATAGATACTTATGATCAATGGGTGGAAGAAAAACATTTTAACCAGAGTTTTGTTTTTAAACAGTTAAGTATATCGTATTAAAAAAATAATGTAGCAGTGTCTTCCTCTCAGACGTTTTGCTCAGTTCTACTCTTTCCCAGACTATTGTCATTAGGAATTCTGGGTTCTGTATTTCCAACATATCTGGAAGGACTAGCTTTTTGGGGTGGAGGGAGAAGTCTGTAGCAACACTAAGCACTTATATCATACTTGATGTGGATTTACATAATTGAAGAATGTCTCTACTGGAGACATTCAATGGCTGTGCACTAAATAGAGACATCCCATTGCATTGTAGTTAGGACCATGATTTTGCATGATGTTTGAAGGGAGGACCAAGACCCAAGATTATCAAGTTGCTTCCTGCAGCTTTGTATTTTAATCAACTATAATTTCAGGCAGAGTTTCACTTCCAGAGGAGAGATGCAATATTATAACATTGCTAGTATATCCCAAAGGTGCTGTTCAAAAGGCAATTGGATCTTCTTGGGTTTTTTCCTTCAAAATGTTTTACTTCTAATCCAAGAAGCACAATCTAAACTTGTCAAATTGGCAGCCCACAGGCCAGATGTGTCATGCACAGGCCACGCCCACCTCCACTTTGCAAAGGCAAAAAAAAGTCATGATGCGATCGAGTTTGACACCCGTGATCTAAACTCAGTGCTTATACCACATTTCTCCATTATTTCTTGGATCTTAACTAGAGCTTCTGCTCTAAAACCAAACAGTAAAGGCAATGAGAGGGAATTTTTATTACAGTCACAGATCAGACTTATGGATAAAACCACATTAAAATAAAAATAAGTAAACAAAACAGAAAATATAATTAATGGTGGCTTCATCAATGGGCAATCAAAATCTGAATATGCAAAATTTGGCTATGTTCAAGGAGACTGAATCATATTGATTTGACAACAACTAAGCATACAAAAGATCAGAATTTCTCGGGTGTTTTATCAGGTAAGGAGTTATAAGGTAGATCCTAGGATCCTTATAGAGTGTACAATATAATAAGACATGAGCGGTAGTTTCAATGGTCCTTTGAACACAGGATACATAGGGGACTTTTTTGTATCGGCCTTCCAAAATTGCTGACTATGAACACAGTTTTGTAACATTTCTTTGAACTGCAATTCTTCTACTTCCCATTTGATGGGTATCTCAGCCTTGTTCTGGCTTCTGGGTTTTCTCTCCCCCTCCAATAGCCAACCTTTACAAATTCCCCACCCCATCCTTCCATAACATAGTTTCTTTCCCACCCTGCACAATCTCTGTATTCCACCCCCCCACACACACACAAAAAAGCAAATGTGTCCAAGGAAGAATAAGATTTCTGACTGTTTGCCCTTTTTGTGCCCTCCCACTGGCAAGCTTGGGTAGGTACTGGTCAACTCAGAAGGATGAAAACAAGCAGTAAGAACACTCTAGTAGCAATTCAACCCTACTGCAAAAATGTAAAAGGATGAGGCCAGTAGCCATGTGGAATGCCATGAAGGATACAAACAACTCTGAGTAATAGTATGCCAATGATAGATTTTGAAAGCCCAAACAAAGTGGATTTTAAATTGTTATTAGTTCAGGACAGGGTTTGATGTGAAATCTGAAATCAACGTCTGCCTGGCAAAATAGTATTATGCAACACAAACCCCACTTGTACTAGTAGCTGAAGGACTTCAAGACAAAAGAATGCCTCTTCCATTCTATTATTCTATTGCTATTTCATTCTTGCCTTGAGTTGTACAAGTTTTTTGTTGGTGAGCATTTGATTATGCTGGATTTCTTTTCAGGTGTCTCAGGCTGTTTTTATTAATTGTCATTGCTTTGATCGAAAGTGTACAACAGATTTCTGCATTTGTAGCACCCTGCTTTGCATGCCTAAACAGAACATTTTGGAGAGACAGCTGGGCAGACCTGATTTGTTTTATAGTTTTAGGGCTGAACAGTTGTGAGAAGAGACTGGTGTCTAAACATCAAAGTGGGCTAAAGGGAGAAAAGTTGACAAGAGAAGATATAAACATCTTCTTTAAAAACAACAACAACATTCCTACGGCTATTTAATGTAAACCTGTTCTCTGGATTCCTCTGATAGAGGCTCTTGCAACGATCCTCTGGCACAGAAACCTTCTTAGAAGGGTTAATCACCTGGGAATGAATCAAGATTAAGAATAAACTCAACCACTTTGTTGAAACTAAAACAGCTTCTCATAGTGGTCAAGTTGACATCTCCTGGAAGCCAACACACAGGACAGAAGAGCAGTGGCAGCCTCCTGCTACTGTTCTGCTATACATCGTCTACAGCAGGGGTGTCAAACTGCCAGCCCATGGGCCGGATGCGTCATGGCGACCCACCCACCTCATTGGAGGCAATGGAAAAAAAGTCACGATACATCGTGACACATCACGTGACATTGCGAGTTTGACACCCCTGGTCTACAGCAACATATATTGTACTGACTCAAATTGGTATTGAGTCTTAGTGCCCACATAGATAGATTTTCTCCATGACATTCTGTCCCTAACCTGATCCTTCAGGTCTTCCAAAGTTGTACCAATCACTGCTATAACTGAGTCTATCCACCTTGCTATTGGCTATCCTTTTCATCCCTTCTTTCCACTTTTTCCAACATTAGAGCCTTTTCTGGAGAGTGAGATCTTCAGATAATATGTCCATAAGTGGCTACTTGTGTCTCAAGTGAGAACTCTGGATTGATTATTTGTGATGATCTACTACTTGTTTGTTTTCTTGGCTGACCATGGTATTCTTAGGAGCCTTCTCCAGCACCAAAGAGGAAATGTGTCAAAACTCTTTCTATCCTGCTTACTTAGATTGGTTACTTGAAATTGTCTTGGCATTTCTTTTAAACAATGAAGAGATCCCCAACCTTTTGGGCACTAGGGATCGGTTCCGTGGAGAAAGGTTTTTCCACGGACTGGAAAGTGTGTGGTTTTGTGTGCTGCCTGTATCCCATGGATGGGGCTTTGTTTGTTTGTGTGGACCAGATGCTGGCATGCCACAGACCAGTGCCAGTCCACGGACCAGGGGTTGGAAACCCCTGGGCTAAATGAATCACCATAATCATCATCATCATCAAAGAGTATTTGAAAGCAGCGGGATTTAATACAGTAATCTCTCAGTCTAAGATCATGTTTCCACAATACAGTAAAAACACCCAATTCAGCAAAAGAAAAAAAAAATCAGGGAAGAGGAAAACATATTGATATATTATTCTCGTCATGTTCCTTTGTCATTTGTTTATTTTATTCTATTATTTTGCTTCTGTTCTGTTTGTACTCTTTTCCTTTTCTTCATTTTTATTATTGTAAGTTGCCCAAAAGAGCCCCACAGGAAAGGTGAGGTAGGCAGTAAATAAATTTCACAAATAAATAAATAATGTAACCAATATATGGAACATCTTAACAGTTTTAGTACTTTTAATGATAATTCACTGAGCTGAATGAAAACTAGAGGAGGAACCAGATTTTCAGCACATTTAATGAATACAGATAGTCCTCAACGTACGACTGGAATTGAGCCCAATCTTTTGGTGCTAAGTGAGACATTTGTTAAATGAATTTTGCCCCATTTTGCAATATTTCTTGCCACAGTTGTTAAGTGAATCACTGCAGTTGTTAAGTTAGTGACATGGTTATTAATGGCTTCCCCATTGACCCTGCTTGTCAGAAAGCGGCCAAAGGTGTTTATATCACCCCAAAACACTGCAACCGTCATAAATGTTATGTTATGTCGGTTATCAAGCATCTGATCCTATGACCATGGGAATGCTGCAATGGTCGTAAGTGTGAAAAATGGTCATAAGTCACTTTTTTCAGTGATATCGTAACTTTGAATATCACTAAATGAACTGTTGTAAGTCGAGGGCTACCTATAATTCTCACTTTTTTCTCTGTGGCAAGTAGGTGGAACGGAACTATAATAATTACAATTTAAGAAATAAGTCCACAAAAATTTCTTGATAGATGAATTTTGAAAATTCTCAATCTCCATCATTCCTTTTAAAAATACATATTCACTCTGATTTAAGAAAGACAAACTTTAGTAAATAACGCAAAAATATGAGAAGAAATTAAGAATCCTGGCTGTTTCTATTGTGAGAATTTTTTTTTTCAGAGATGGTTAAATTTGACATGTTTCTGCTCTTGTTTCATAAGCGGAATGACATTTTGCAAATCTGAACTGTTCTGCTTTTCGCTTATTAAATCAAAAAACAAACAAGCAGATCCTGCTTTTTCTTTTTTTAATGGGCTAATTCCTGCAAAGAAAAAAACAGTTCACCCTTCTCCCATAAGAAACAAATTAAAGTAATACAATTAAAGTAGTTGTAGCGAATTAGAAGGGCTTCAAACATTATATAGTGATAAACTGCTAATGGGGATGCATGTCCCTTAATTAACAAGGAGCATCACATTATTCTTAAATGTCTGGTTGCAGAATTGCCTCGTAAATTGGCTTGTTAAACACGGGACACCTTTACATTAGGGATTTGCATGCAGTTTACAAGTAGAATTGCTGTCAGTTTAAGGTAAGGCATTGCTGGGAAGAGTGTTCTCTTCTATCTCCACCATGCAATTTTCTTCTTCATTTTCTGAGTGCTTCAAAAGAGTAGGGCATCATTAAAAACTGGGATTCCTCTGTGGCTTGAAAAATTCTCTCTCTCTCTCTCTCTCTCTCTCTGTATGAGAGAGAGAGAGAGAGAGAAAGAGAAAGAGAGAGCGCCTTGTTAAAAACAGAATGCAGAATAAGTTCATGTCAACACAGTGAAAGAAGCAGCTAATTTTGTATCTGTAACACAGATACACAGTATTTACCCACATTGTCCAAAATTGCATAATTGGGAAATGGTAATGGATTTCTCTCCTTCTAAAATAGTAATTAAAAGTCAGCATTGTGTGTATATGTGTGCAAAATGATAATGTTCAGAATTTAGATGACATTTTCTGATGAATTGTTAACATTCTAAGAGGAAACATGTCAAGCCACTCTTAAAATTGCCAATAAATCCAGCATCTTCATGTAGTCCTATGCATATTTTTCAAAAGAAATAACTTATGTTTTTTGGGGTGGTGGTGGATGGGGGGGACTTAGAGTAAGCGTATTAAGGACTGAATCTATTATGCCTTCATTTCTTTGGTTTTCTACATTTTAGGGCTATGCAAGCACATTGGATTCAAAGACGGATAAGTGCTTCAGGAATGTCTGCTATTTCTTAAAGCAGTTGTGTATTTTTTGGAAATATGTAGTTGCTCCTTGTAGAAGCAGCAGCAGCAGCAGCATGATCTCAGGACAGCACAGATTTTGTTTACATTATTGCAAACAAATGCCGTCTTTTTTGCTTTTGAATCTGAAGTGTCACATAGCTCTGTAACATTTTTTTCCTAGCAGATATTAAGTCTGATTATCCCAAATTTGTGGCTGAGCTTTGCTGCTAATCATTGTCAAAATCCACAAAGTCCCTGGCATCCATTCACTTTTTTATTTTTACAAATTACAAAAGTAAAAAATAGTGTATATCAAAAATCTGTGTTTGTTTATCCAAATGTAATTATCGTAATACTTAATTGAACAGATCACTTTTGTAAACATGATTTATGGTTCTCTGTGTGTGTTTTCCTGCTTCTGTAATATAAGCACTATAACCTCTTTTTTAGTTTAACTACTGCTATACCAGCTCAGATTCTGTCAAGCTTCAAATTTCCATTTCAGTTACTTGACAATGGCAATTGTCAATAAAACATCAATCCATTCCATACGTTTACTTTTAATGTTCCATTTTCAAAATGAATGAATTAACCCCACAATTTCAGCATGGTACTCAGGAACAGCAAAAGTGCCTGCTTGCCAACATATTTCTTTAGTTGCTGACAAAGTTCCTATCTATAAAGGTTGTATCTGGTGAAGTGGGATTTTTTTTAAAAAAAATCTGTCCACAAGTATAAAATTCTTTTTCTATAAGGTATATTTTGAATCATGTATAAAATAAACAAAAAATGTGAAACATCTGAATTCTGGTATTTTTGTAATATATTCTGTCCTTTACTTTAATTAAGTTTGAAGTTGTTTCCTGTGTCTTCCATTACCCATTATTGCTGTTTTGTTATTTGGCTTATTGGTATATTGGAATAAATCACAAATTATTCAGAATCTAGTTGATATATTATTTAAAGTGGTGTTCACAAAAATTCTGGGGTTTTGTATCAAAAGTAGAAATAGGATGTCATTTTATGGATTTAGATAGTGGGAAATTTTGGAAGGGCCATCATGTTTCCTTAGAGTGGGTTTTTGATTTGCAAGAAAAGAGAGGACGCTCCTTGGTTGATTAATTAACTTGTAACTATCAGATTTTTGAAGGATTGAGAAATGGATCATTTAAAAAATGTTTCATCTTTTCCTATATGAAAATTATTTGTTCCAATTTAAAAGTCCTCCAGAATTTATGACAATATATATTTTGATTCTGATATTGTTGGAAAGGATGAAACAGTTGTGTTTCTCCAGTAAGCTATAGGGATTTATTTCCACTTATGAATACTGTAATGTATTTGTGAGGGAGTTGTGACACCATAAGTAGAATACTTGCCATGTAGTCTTAGGCTCGGCCTCACAGTGGAAGACTCTTTTAAGCTATATTGGCCATTAGTTATGTCCAGAAAAATGGTGTAAGATAACGAGCATCTTTATATGAAATCAGCTGAGATGGTACTTTCCATCCTTGTAGTAATTCTTCAAATTCTTAATTTCTTTTCTAAACACCAGTTCAATTTGATGTAACAGACAAAAGGAGAAATTCCACCCCAAAGTATAAGTGCTTTCTACTGTTGTAGTCATTAGGATAGAGATTGATAGTCCTTTTAGAACAACAGACATGTTTGGAATTTAGAGAACTGTTGAATGCTCAAAAAATGGCTGCCACGAGTAGGATGTCTTTATTCACCAAATGGCTGCCTAATTAACAAACACCCATTTATCAGAACTGGGAAGTCTTGTTTCTTCCTCTCTCTCCTGTTATTAATTCAGTGAAAATCTCTTTGCCACCCCAAATTATATTTTTTTTCTGGGTAGGAAAATTATTCTTTCCAGCATCCACCGTTTTCATTTTTTAAACAACAACTAGGAGGGTAGGTAGGACCGAGAAAAATATTAGAGGGGGGAGGGAAGGGGGAGAAAGGGAGGGATCTCCAATGTTCAAAAAATACATTTTGTCATATTAATGTCATTGTTGAATTTGAAATTCTATGATCACCTGTTTTTTAAAACTTTCAGACTTATTTATTTTTTCACATTTTCATGTATTTCTTGACTTAGTGTCAATGTTTTCAAATATAGTATGGTATGATTTATATGCTATTTAAAATTAAACTATTTCATGGTTTTTTCAATCTTAAAAAATAGTACACAAAAAAGGCCTTGAGATTAAAAAACAGAGGAAAACTGTTTTCTGATGGGTTTCCCCCCCCCCCCCGTTTTTTAGGGAAGGAAGATAGAATTCTACCTCTCCATCCATAGCTTTTGCAAGATACGCTTTTTACAATTTTCTTTCTGTTACTATCGCATCTTCTATTTCGTTAATAAGTCAAAGTTTGAATGATTTCCCCCCCCAGTATATTGGATTATTGCTTTACTTGTAATTTTGTGATTTTTTTTCTGCTGCCGGGCACATTTCTTTCTTTTTAAAAATGTATATTTTATTGATTAATTTTAATATTTATTCTGAAGGCCTTTGGGTAGAAAATTGACCTAAAATGCTAATATAAATAAAACAACATTGCTTCTGAAATTGTGGGGAATTGCAAAATCAGGTTACTGTATTGATGTGCGAACTTGCTTTAAAAAAAGGGTCAGACTTTCTATTGATAATCATTGATTTCAAGAAACTGAACTAAAATATAATGTACAGTATGAAATGTACAATTAACAATGACAAATATCTGTCTGTAGGCTTATAATCCTAAATAAACAGACATAAAAAGGATGGGAACAGAATAATACAATCAAATCTCTGATCCAGCTTGCTCAGTATTGTCTAATTTGTCAGCAGCTCTCTAGGATTTCAGATGCAAGATTTTATGTATTGTTTTTATTTATTTGTTCATTTTCTGTATTTCCTAGGGACCTAGGTTTATCAGGGTGATTGAACAGATTGACACTAAGGCATCCTATACTTGTACTATCATGGAAATGTGGGCTTTCTGGAGTGGAAAAACAGGAATAAGAAAATATGATAGAGAAAGAGAAACTCTTAACTTTAAAAACAATTAATTATTGAATAATAAATATGCTTGCCATGAGGCTCATTCTGAAGAGTGGGTAGAATATCTTTGTGCCTTATCAGAGTACAGTGGCTGATAGTGTTATATGCTGGGGAGAGGAAACTGCACCTATATTTAGTGGACGTGCTTAAATGAAATATGTTTCTCATCTTTCCCCCCCAGTCTGCTGGAAACCATGTTTCACTACACTGATGAACCCAGATTTACCATAGAGCAAATAGATCTACTTCAACGCCTGCGGCGTACTGGTATGACACGGCACGAAATCCTCCATGCTTTGGAAACCTTTGACCGTCTTGACCAGGAACACAGTGACAAGTTTGGGCGGCGCTCTGCCTATGGGAGTGGATCCTGTAGTAACAGCACCAACAATGTTCCAGCGTCTTCCTCTACAGCCACAGCTTCCACACAGACCCAGCATTCTGGGATGTCCCCATCTCCTAGCAACAGTTATGATACCTCCCCACAACCTTGCACTACCAATCAAAATGGGAGGGAGAGTAACGAGAGGCTGTCTGCCTTCAATGGGAAGATGTCACCTACACGTTACCCTCTGGCAAATAGCATGGCTCAAAGGTCATATAGCTTTGAAGCCTCTGAGGAGGACTTGGATGTAGATGATAAAGTAGAAGAATTGATGAGGTAGGCAAAGTTGTATATTATGGATAAAAAAATTACCCATTCCCAGCTTCTTTTTCTTCCTGTTCCCTGCAAAAACACTTCAGAGCGTTGGATAGTTCTGAATTGATTTGTTTATTTTCCCAGATCAAAACTTAATTGTCTTAGCCAGTTGAAGGGAGATCTTAGATCTTTATTCATCTGGTGCATTCTTCACAGCCTTAGTTTGGATTTGGATGATTATCTAATGCAAAAACTGACTTGGTGAAACTACCAATGAGTGACACTTCTGACATGGCAACTGGTCATTTAAACTTTTGAATGCATTGCTTAGGTGCAGAAAGGCTCAAGCATAACAGTTTCCTCAACCTAGTGGCTTTTAAGCATCCTCTGTTACAGACATATCAAACTCGTGATGTCGTGCAACGTACCGGGAGAGTTTTGCCATTGCCGGCAATAGGGTGGGCGTGGCTTCCAGATGATGTGTCCGGCCCGTGGGCCGGCAGTTTGACACTGCTGCTCTATTAGAATAGGTCAAGAAAAGCTGTTGTGGGGATCTTTTTTGGTTTAATGAAGAAAATAGATACTTAAAAATAAAATTCTGATTCCAAGCACTGGGCTTGGAAGACAGTGGCTTTGTGGAGTTCAGCAGAATATAGGCCAGGACTGAATGTGAGTTTTTAAAAGGCCCAATGTGCATATATTATTATATAAGCAAATAATCAGACATACTTAAGAAAAAAGCCCACATGTATGAGTCAGCCATAAAATAATATGTATTTCCTATAATTATGCAAACCCCAAAATTGAACTCAGCAAATATATATAAATTATCCAGAGTATCATATTTATGTACCTTAAAAGATATTTTACATGGTTTATCTGATTTTGCCAGAATAAAGAGAAACAAAGAATTGAGGAAGATAACACTCAAATTTAGAATTACTTTTAAGATAACTGAAAGTACTACTGAAGTATGGTTTTTACTCAGTTATAAAGAATGGAAATTTAAAGAATTCTGATGTGCACAGAGTTATGGATATGACTTTTACTCTTTGGCCATGCAATGTTGGAACAGCAGATTTATATATCTATTGGCTGCTTCACCATATCAGTTACTAAAATTTTGGTCTGTTACCTCTTCTGTTTATTACTCAGCAAAGCATGTTTTCTACCCAGTGTCCATTCTCACAAATCCATTATAATTATTGTTTCATAGTGAATATTGTTTCCTATCATTAAGAAAATGAACGGTTACAGTGATAATTAGGGTAGATTTAATAGTCTAGTGCAGATAGATTTATGAGGAGTAATTATGAAATAGCCAATTCTGTCTTCCTGACCTGTCTGTGGAGTTTCTTGCTCCATTTTGCTTCTCACTCCTACAGACACCCATGCATACAGATCAGCTTTAAGTTCAGTTTTGCACTGATGTGTGCAATGCATATTCTTTAGTTCCCCTTAGTGAATTTCAGGGAGACCGTTAACTGAGTGATGAACATATGTTGGTTATAGAAAAGTGCCGATTGCAATGCCACAGATCTCCACACCAAAATAAAGAATATTTTAGTTAAACAGAGGTAGAAACTTCGTTATTGGAATACCTGGAGAACTACTGTGAGCTTGATTTGGGCTGGACAGAATAATACTCTTATTTCATACAAAACAGCTTTAGGCATTCCACACCAAGTGGAAGATGGGGTAGAATCACTCTATATGTAACACCAGAAACATTCAAATTGTCCCTACTTCTAATACATTTAATAAATAAAACAAAGTAAACTCTCCCTTAATAATTGTGGCAATTTGCTTCAGGTACACTATGTGGTTCTTAAATCTAGGTGTTAATGTGGTTTGCTCTGATTTCTTTCTTTTTAGCAATATTTCCTTTGTGGGAGTCTCATTTAATGATAGAAATTGTTACTGCTGCTGTTTCCCTTCCTCCCACCCCCAAAATGTTAGTTGCAGAGATTTATTCATCCCCTGTAATGAAACTTTGTACATTCCATATGGCTTGCATGAATTTATACAGACTGTGAGTCATCCATTTTCCTTGTATGCTTTGATCCACCAGTGACACTGATTAAAAGAAATGTCTGCTGGCAAGGGCAATATATCAACCCCCTCCCCATCATTCTCCACAAATGCATCTTCAAATTCTACTTTGGTCCTCTTTCTCTCTCTCTCTCTCTCTTCTCTTTTTATTTTTCCAACCCCACTCATTTTGATAGGAGGGACAGCAGCGTGATAAAAGAGGAAATCAAAGCCTTCCTGGCCAACCGGAGGATTTCGCAAGCAGTTGTTGCACAGGTTACAGGTAAGAGCTTGAAAATGTCCCCTTTTCTATTCTGAAGTGTTGCTACATCATCTTGCTCATTTGCTGGCTAGTGCAGGTGTTGGCATATTGCGTGGCTTTCTGCATTGCAGTACCTACCTGTCAGGGTAGATATAATATATGCCTTTGATTTAATATCCATTGTCATACATGTCATGAAACTTCCTCAGTGAATCAGTGTTTTTATTCTCCTTCTCTCATCCTGCCTAATTTTTCCTCAGCTTCAATGGCTCATGCTAGCAGGATTTTTCCCCTATAATATTGTAATGAGTATCAAATGCTTTTGAAATGGCTTTTTAAAAAATTCTAAAAATCACATGTGGTGATCTTGTTTCAGTGCAAAAAAAATGCAACCTTTGGACTAACCGATTTAGGGAAGACACTACCTCAGTTCTCAGGATATTTACCTGGAAAAGTTTTTAATTATACTTGGTATATTACATCCATAATTTGACCTTTCTACTTAAGCTATGTGGGTAATACTACTCCCGCACATTCTTGGTTTCTCATTGCTTACCTTTTACAAATAATCCCCTGTTTAAGAATGAATTCTGTTCCCAAGGCCTGTTCTTAAGTTGAATTTGTATTTAACCAGAACAATATTATTGTATAATACTATGTAAGTGAATATTGTGTAATGAACTTAAATTATTGTGTATTTAACTTGAATCATTATCTATTTAACTTAAATTTTGCTACAGTAGGTTGCAGCCTTAAATCAGTGTGTTCTTACCCAGCAACTTGCTCTGTTTGTAATAATCATATATAATAAAGATGCCATACAAATAACAATATGCAGACATAAGTAGTAATTTTATAAGTATATTTATATTCCACCTTTTATTCTAGGATTTTAAGCTAGCATACATAGTTCTTTCTTGCACCTCATTTTTGTCATAATTCCTATCTAAAGTAGGCTGATGTAATGACTATCTAAAATTAACCTAATAAGTTTCCTGACTTTGCAGGAATTTGAATATTCTCAGTCTTAATACAACATTCTAACAATGTGAAACTTGGTTCTCCAAGCGGAGATTCTTTACTCTTTAAATAAACTGGTAGCCATTTATAAAAACACATTTATTTATTTATTTATTTATTTATTTATTTATTTATTTATGAGACTTATAGACCGCTTTATATTCAGTTCAAAACTTCAGGAAGAGGAGAGAACAACTCCGTGCATCAGAGGCATTACTCAGTTGAGTACATGTTTTAAATTCAGATTTAAAGTCCAGTTCAATTTCCTGTACATCTAATTTAAAAGTAGCAGTGCTAGAAAAACCTCTCCCAATTAATGTAGGTGATACTGGTCTACATGGATCAGTAATCTGATTTAGTAAATCCGTCACTTACTTTGCTATTGATAGTGTTTATGTTTTGAGGAATCTCAGAAGAAGGTGTAATCCAAGAATTATCTCTAGTTGCCTTTGCTTGATTTTGTTGCATGGTTAGTTCAAAAGCTGACATAGTATAAAACAAGTCAGAGAGCTTTGGTGACTAGTAGTTGGAGAGATTGAAATGAGATTGTTGCTTAGAATTTTGATGACTGTTCATTTAATAATGGTTCAAAGTTGCAATGGCCTTGGAAAAAAATGACTTATAATCCATCTTCAAAGTGATGACCATCATACCACCCCTGCAATTACAAGGTTGAATGCAGGCACTTGGCAACTGGCTTGCATTATTGCAATTTGCAACCTTCCCAACCAGCTTCTGACAAGCAAAGTTAATTGGGGAAGTCAGATTCATTTAAAAAGTACATGAGTCACTTAACAACTGTGTGATGCATTTAACAACTGTGGTGAAAGTGGTCACAAAATCATGTCTGGCTACATGATGACTTGCTTAATGACTGCATTGCTTAACGATCGAAATTGCATCCCAATTGTCTAAATCGAGGATTATCTATAGGCAATCTGCTACTTTATTAGAATGACTCCCCAAATATCAGTGGTTAACGTAGCTAGGCTTATATTGAATATGGCCCATTAGCATTCCTTTTATGGCCCAGAGAGGCCAAAAAATTGTCCCAATTGTTCATTTTTGGAGGAATTGGGAAGATTTTAAAGAGAAATTGTATGCTTTAAACCTTACAGAATTAAGGATTAACATCTGTAGGACACAGAAATAAATTCATAGGTATGTGTCAGGTATGTAGATATATGTATAATGTTCATGATATATGCCTTGTGAAGACAAGAAGTTGTTAAGAGATAATTACTTATGAACAGTTGTGAATTTCAAATTTCCTTTTTCAAAGTAGTTGAGGATTGTACTGGTTTCCTTTACTCCAATTTCTTCACTTTTATTTCTTCCAGATCTCTCATTAACATCTGAAATGTTACAGAAAAAGAATAGCTGATACTATAGTAACTTAAAAATCTGGTTGGTGTTCTTCTCCAACAGCTTCCAGGATAATTTAGAAATCTTCAATTGAAATAATGAAGCAGCGCCACCATAGTTAGGGGAATAAACATGTGAGTACAGGTAGTCCTCAACTTACAACAGTTCATTTGGTGACTGTTCAGAGTTACAGTGGCACTGAAAAAAGTTTTCACACACTTGGAGCCTCCCCATGGTCACCTGATCAAAATTCAGATACTTGGCAATTGGTTCGTAGTTACGATGGTTGCAGTGTCCTGGGGTCATGTGATCATCTCTTGTAACCTGACAAGCAAAGTCAATGGAGAAGCCAAATTCACTTAACAACTGTGTTACTAATTTAAGAACTGCAATGATTCAATTAATGACTGTTGCAAGAAAGAGCATAAAATGGGGCAAAACTCACTTAACAAATGTCTCACTTAGCAACATAAATGTTAGGCTCAACTGTGATTGTAACTTGAGGATTTACCTGTACTAACAAGCATTCAAGCTGGATGTGTGCAGGATCTCCAACAACTTCTTGTCTTCCATTGAAACTACGATGGGGTTGATTCAGGATCAGAGCTGCTATATTTCTGTACCCAGTGAAAGAAAGAACCAAACAAACGTAGGATCCCTCTGCAAGTTGGGAAGTTGTTCCAGTAGGAAGATTCTGTGGTCTTGCAGCCAGGAGAAAGAGGCCTGCTAATCCTGAACTGCTTCAGTCACAGCAAATGCAAGGGATACTATTGCATTTTTAATGGATTATGTTTGTTTACTTAAAATCCTTTATATTCCAGTCTTGCTCAATAATAATAATGATGATGATGATAGAGTTGGAAGGGACCTTGTAGGTCATCTAGTCCAACCCCCTGCTCAGGCAGGAAATCCTATACCATTTCAGACAAATGGCTGTCCAGTCTCTTCTTAGAAACTTCCAGTGTTGGAGCATTCACAACTTATGGAGGCAGATTGTTCTACTGATTAAAATCCATAATGTAGGGTAACACATAGGAAAACTCACCCAACTAGGTCATAGGGCTCCCAAAACTAAATGCAGGCAATGAAGGAGATAAATACAGGTAGTCCTCAATTTACAATGGTTCATTTAGTGACCATTCAAAGTTACAACAAAAAGTGACTTATGTCTGTTTTTCAGTTAGAACTTTTGTAGCATCTCCATGATCATATGATCAAAATTCAAATGCTTGGTATTGGTTCACACTTACGACCATTGCTGTGTCCCAAGGTTATGTGAACATTTTTTGCGACCTTCTGACAAGCAGAGTCAATGGGGAAGCCAGATTCACTTAACAACCAGGTTAATAACTTATCAATTACAGTGATTCACTTAACAACTGTGGTAAGAAGAGTTGTAAAATAGGGCAATACTCACTTAGCAAATATCTCACTTAACAACAGAAATTTTGGGGTCAATTATGGTCGTACGTCAAGAACTACCTGTACAGTGTATATATATATATATATAGAGAAAGAATCTATAATCTACTAGACTTTAGTCAATTGCCTCTCCCAGGATCTTTCATAATAATCCCTGCTTTAACTGCTAGAAATTGTTATTCACCATCAATTGGAGGACGATAGATTCCTTATCCCTGGAATATAGGATTCAATCTAAGATTCAGAAGAATGACCCATAATAGGCTAACAGTATTTCCATGCCTGAAAATGGCCTAGATGCCAGCTATGGTAGTTGCAACTGATCTTCCTCACACAATGTAGTAATATATATCCAGAGTGATTTCTGCAAAAATGCAGAGTACTCAGATAATCTTTGAAACTTTCACTTTTGAAACCTTGTAGCTTATTTTGGTTATACGTTGCTCTTTGAACTTGTGATATAAGTGTGTAGAATATTTTTAATGTGCGTTCCTTGCTGTTCAGAAGAAGATAATGTTCAGTTAGGCCATAATTAGTGCCCTGTTTCCTATGTGCCAATCATATAAGTAAATAATAAGCAGACTGTTTTCAGAAGTGAAGGCTTTATTGTTATATTCAAATTATTAAACACTTGAAGGTAGACATTTAGGCATTCCTAGTCAAATTTAATATTTCAGTGAATACCCAAGTGAACAGAAGCTGACACTTCCTATACATGGGGCATAGTTAAACACAACGTCTTTTGGCAGATTTAAATGCATATTTATTATTTATGTGCAATTGTTGCAGATTCATAATACGAAAGTTATGTGCAGAAGCTTGAACAGCTATTTAGTCAATGCTTTGTAATGCCTCTTTTGGCAAAACAAGTTTCCAAATACTGTATTACTTTTGGTCATTAAGATCCTTTCTATTCTTGCTTTGGAATTTTTGCCCCTCTTCCTTGGAGAGCTCTTCTAACTAAGAAATATTCCTAAGTCTCTTCCCTTTTTCAATAACAATCAGCTGTGGGGACTGCAAAGACCATTTCAAGGCCCTTATCTTTCTTTCCTTTAAGTAGTTTATGGTTGCTTTGGAGGCATGTTTTGTTGCCTTGGTGAAATATCCACCCTCTTTTTGTCTTCAGTTTCTTCACTGACTTAAATGCTTCATCTCTTTTTCTCTAAATGTATCTTGTATAGTTGTGGTCAAACAATTCAATCTTTGTTTTATCAGTCCAAAGCACTTAGTTCCAAAATGTTTCAAACTTATCAAGGTTTCCTTTTGCATATTTTAAAATATAATTTCTGTGGTGAGGTCAGAGAAAAGGTTTCCTTCTGTCAACTCTCTGATAACAAATCTTTGTTCTATAAACAACACTGTATTGTGGACAGATAAACTTTTGAGCAAATCATGATCCTGGGATCTCTTTTGCAAATCTGACAGGTTCCAGGTAGCTCCAACAGAGATTTTTCTTGATCTTCCAGTTCTGCCTTGACTTCAGCAATTTCATGGAACTTCCATTTCCTGCCTGGTTGGCTTCTCTGCCATCCATTCCCTTCCTTCCCCATGTTACCAACCAGTCCCTTTTCCTGAATGTGAAGGAGTGATTGCTGTGAATCAGAGCTGATACTGACAGGCTCTGAAGAAGATGATAAGCTGGAACTTTTTTTTTAAATATATTTTATTGGTTTTTTAATTTTAACAAAGAGTACTTTAGACACACCATGGTGTTTGGGTAAACAAACAATTCAAGGTTAAAAAAAAACATACATAAACAGCTCAACTTAATATATTCACTATCATCTCTATTTCTCACAAATAACATAATAGATTTAATATATTCCATTTCTAGCTTAAATTTCTGTTACTACTCCACCTGTTTTAAAGCTTTATCAATTTAAAATTACCATAATCAAATATTGTTTTACATCAACAAATTATCACTTCAAATATCTCTACCATGTATATTGAAGTTTTTAATCTCTCTCAACCCTCTTCTTATCACCAATCTCATTCATTTCTTCTTCCAGTGATAACTAACTTAATTAAAAAAAACAATGTTAAACTTTAATTCCTTTCAATTCATTACTCAAACTTCAGATATCCAATTAGTTATCATATCTTATCAGATCATATTATTATAGACAAAAATCATCTAATCACTTTAAGCACTTCAAAATTACATTCTCATTTTTTTCAACTCCAGAACATACATATATGTATGTATGTATGTATGTATATGTATATGATTATATATTTTTTATCCTTAGTACAATCCATAGAGCCAAGGTTCTTTTATCCAAACCATTCCATACAACAAAAAAAGTGTCTAACTAATTTAAACACATATGTATATAGTTATAACTGACTTAATTAAGAGAAAAGAAAAAAGAAAAAAAATAATGTTAAACCTTAATTCCTTTGAATTCATTACACAAACTTCAAATTCCATCCAATTAATTATCATACCTTATCAGATCATATTATTATATACAAAAATCACCTAATCAATTTAAACACTTACTAATTTAAACACGCATGTATATAATTGCATTTTTCTTAGTTCTAGCTCTAGATCATTATCCTTAAAATAATCCATAAAATCAACATTGCCTTTTACTCCATTAAACATTTTTAGTTTTCTTTTTCAGTCTAATTCTGGGTTTCTTTCTATGCCACATAGGCTTCCATAAAAGCGCTTCCCTTTCAACCAGTAAATCCATTCTTGATGCTTGTAGTAATCTTTGAAAAAATGTACGTCCCTTCCTCTACAGTAAACGTCTTTTTTCCCTTTCAACCAATAGATCGATTCTTGTTGCTTGTAGTAATCTTTGAGAAAATATAAATCCCTTCCTCTGCAGTAAACGTCTTTTTTTTAAAGGAACATTCCACAATTTTAAGCCTTCCCATGCCAGTCATCCAGAATTTTCAGTTCTACTTTCCTGTACCCTTTTACAAATTGCCAAAATATACTTATTCTTAGTTACCTTGGAAAGGCTTTAGAAAGTTCTTTCCTGCCTAGATTCTCTCCAGTCCTCCACATCCAAACCTGATTGAGTCTGGTCAATTTCACTGTCCCCTCACCACTGAAGAGTGAGGAAAGAGGGTGAAATTGACCAGGAAACCTAGAGCATTTTCTGTTACATAGAAAAACTCCGAGAAAAGGAAAAGTCTGCTTGATTTATAGAGGGCAGAAAAGCTTCGTTCACCCAATAGCCCTGCATGAACATGATTACCAGCAAGGTGTCCTCAGATACGGCTGAGGCCATCCTGTCACTGCTCTTGAATAACATGGTGGAGGATAGTTCCGTCTTCTGGCTGGGACTTAATATCGGTAAGAGGGATTGTATCCCAGCTACCAGTGGGCCATCTGAACTCTTTCAGTAAAGGAAGAGACTTTACTCCTTGACTACAATTGTTTAATGCTACATGTTGTCACTGCCTACTAGTCAAAAGTAGCATAGGTTATAGAGAAGCTGTTCAGAAAATTTTGCTGTAATTCTTATTTTCTCCTTTGCAATGGAAATACCAGCCTTCACAAGGTTACTCTTTCCCATAACCAAACTATAAGAAATGAAAGAAAATAGCTCACTAAAAGAAGTGTCCCATCTGTCTGGCAGCCAATATACAAAAGGTCATGAAGGTAAGGAACTCAGCAACCAGATCTAAAGAGTCAGTTCTGCAAAAGACCAATTGGAGCTCACTATATTGTTGGCCTATATATTATTGTTGACACTGAAGCTCCTCTTCCATGGATCATGAATTGGCCAGAAAGAGAGACTGGAGTCAGCATAAAAGGGAAATCACCTAGAATAGACTTGGGCTTATCTAGCATCAGGCTGGTGGCAATATGGAATTTCTGTGTGAGGACACATCCTCAGTAAATAGTATCTATCTCTCTGCTGCCATCTTCACACTCTTCTTTCTTTTTGTATGGCTCCTCTATTCTTTTCTGCTCTTCTTTGCACCCTTTGAGTCTCTCTCCACTGCTAGAATACTATCCAATACTATTCCCCTTTCCCACCATTTGCTTTCCAGATACTTTCTCTATCTGCATCCTGACTTCCAGCACAGGATCCCATCTTCTTTCTCTCTATTCCTGATCTTACTCTCCCCAAGTTCAGCAACTTATAAGAGAAGGGTTTCAAAGGAAGTTTGAGGAGTATAAACTGCCTTAGCAGGATGGAGGATGTGGAGGGTTAGTAGCTATCTAAAGATGCCAACTTGGGTGCCAAGCATGTCAATGAACTATACCATTCAGGGTGAATTTTACCCACTTGTTTATTAGGACTTTCATTCAAAATATAAAGAGACATTCCTGTTCTTATTGATGACTTTCTTGGAAGGATTAAAAGTAGAAAATGGATAGAGAAAAAAGCCTCAAAAGCCATAAAATAAAAATATATCTAAATTAAAAAGGGACAGAGTTGGTATTGTTTGTCCCAGTAAAAACAATTGTATGATTACTTTCTAAAGGGATCCTATGTAGAAGAAGTCCTACATAGAACTGGTAATTTGGAAGCTTTGTTTTTCTTTTTAGAAACTATATTTTTGGGATTGGGTTATGAGATAAACAAGACAGTGGCGGGCTGGGCATAGTGTTATTAATATACAGATAAGGCAAATTACAATATGAACAGCTAAGAATAGCTTGCACAGAACACTCAGTCATCATTCGGCTCTTTCTTTAGTGCTTGCTCCCTCTAGAGGTCAGATTGGAGCATAACATATGTTGGGAGCAGAAAGTGGGAGATAGA
This sequence comes from Crotalus tigris, assembly GCF_016545835.1. Taxonomy (NCBI): domain Eukaryota; kingdom Metazoa; phylum Chordata; class Lepidosauria; order Squamata; family Viperidae; genus Crotalus; species Crotalus tigris. The sequence continues at coordinate 57,220 of NW_024096976.1, forward strand.
ATTAGAGGTTCCGTTACAGGAATTCAGTGTAATCAGTGCCAAAAAGTGTTTTGTGCAAAAGGGATATTTTAGGAAACTATTTTAAAATGGATAGGGAGGTAAAATTTAAAATGAACATTGAAATATGCTTTAAAGGAAAGTGTCTCCTCAAATGTGAATTTTATAAAATGTTGAATCCTGTTCATTATCAAAAAAAGGCTCAAGATTCGGGGGGGGGGGAGTGACTAAAGAAACTTCCCCTTTAGATATGTGGGCTATTTATTATAGGAATTGTAGTCCTGAAAGATGGTACATTGTGATAGAATTCTGTTAAACTGACTATATTCTCTCTAATATAGTTTTAATTTCATTGTGAGTTACACAATGACAATAAAGATATTCTATTCTATTCTATTTGAAAATATGCTGAGATGTATTCACATGTGCCAACCCCTTATGTGTTTCTCAGTTTCCTTTTTTTCCCACTGCAAAATGTAAAGTTGGCATCTAGGAAAATATCCCACCTTCTTTGTATGTGTGGGAAAGGGGCTGTTTGGCTGTTTTTCTCCCTGCATTTTGGACCCAGCCAGCGCTAAATGGTGGCTGGCTGCTGTTCTCTCTCTGGTGTTCCATGTGCCTGCTTTGCTCATTCTGACCAGTGCAAAATGAACAGCTGAGTGAGTCATTCCATTTCCTGGTGGACCGTGTTCATAATGTCCTCTAAGCTCATATCTTGAACTCCCTTTTCCTCCTCCTCTCACTCCATCGTTCCCTATCTTTGCAAGCAGTCGGAGCAATTAATCATAATAATGTCATTTGAAAATTAGGTCTCTTCAACTTAAGAGCTCAAAGCTTTCTATATTAAAAAAAAAGGTTGGTATTTTTGTAATGTACAGTATGTGTGTGTGTGTTCTTCCCCATAGACAGCGAAATGGTGAGATTACTGATTGAAGGAGGAGAGTGCAATCTAACCACTATAACTGAGAAGTGTAATCATTTTTATCTGCAGTTTCAGGTTGCTCTTTAAAAGCATAAGCATGTTTATAGACCTCAGCACGGAAGTTTTATAATCACAGGAAGTTATAAGGTTGCTTTATCCCAGATCAAGCCAATGCAATCTTTTATTTACATTCCTTTAAACATTTTAATTCTGCTTTTCCAGTTAAATTTTTCTCAGCATATTCTTAAAGTCAGGTAATGGTAACAGGTAATGACAAACAGGCCTTTGACAGAGGTAGAGGACTTTTCCATTTTTTTGCTATCTGAACTAAAGAATCAAAGGAATGATCCTTTGATGCAAAGCCTATACCCTTCTCTGCATTAAAGATTCCCAACTACAGGAATTTCTGAGCTTAAAATGTATGGCCTCTGCAACATCAATAACACCAAACCAAGGACAGTCAAGCTGGCTGTGATGTCCATCAGAGTGATCAGCTAGTGGCATTAAGAAAAAGAAAGCAGAGGCAAAGGAAGATGTGAAATCACGAGGAAGCAGATTTGATAGCATTCTTTTGAGCAGTTCCTTCACAAGTATGGCAATAAACAAGATTTAGGCTGCACTTTTAAAAGCACTTTGTAAGGAATGCATCTTGCTAAGCAGAGTGGTAAAGTTGTGAGTAAGGCTATATAGAATTGCAATGCATGTTTCGAGTTGCGTTGTGTTGTGTTGAAACAAATTTTATCTTCCATAAAAATTTGAGAAGATATATTGGATAAGAATTGCAGCCCATACCCGCTTGAAACTATCCTGTACAGGAAATGTTTTAAATAACTTATAAGAAATGCACAAGCTTGTGTTTTAAGAGAAGGGCTCCAAAGATATGGGAGCAGCTTCAGAAAACAAGGCCTTATTCCATTATTGTTTTTAACTCATGCTAGAGAATGTTTTGTCAGCAGATTTTAAAAATGGCAATATAAAAGAGTTGTGCTTTCAAGCACAAAAATTTTAGGAGATGGGATTGAAAAACATTAACAAGAAAGATAAAAGAATTGTGTATTGTTCAATTGGTGGCATATGGAAGAGAAAAAAACATATTATGATAAAGAACTTGGTGACTTATTAATTATTTAGCTTGTTCTGTAAATTCCTGATGGATGGAGGGACAACTCTACTTTCTCAGTGGCTGCTCTGAAGCCATATTTCCTGACCACTGTCCCTTCTACAGTGTTCATAGTTATTCTCCACTTTCTGAGATGTCTTTAGATTGTATTATCTTGCCTTTTTATGTTGGAAACTTGAGATTTTCTTTCATCAAATCAAACAGGTTTTTTCAGGAATTCATATTACAGGCTAAATGACAGATTCACTGAGCCTTGTTCAGATTCTTTGCAAGCAGCTTAAAGCATCTGTGCATAAGTATGTGCTTTGCTATTTAAAGAACACAATTGGCTGTATGGAAAGGAGATATCTGATGGTTGCTTCTCCCATGTTTCTCTTTGTCTCCCATGCAGGCATCAGTCAGAGTCGGATCTCCCACTGGCTGTTGCAACAGGGATCAGACCTGAGTGAGCAAAAGAAAAGGGCCTTTTACCGATGGTATCAGCTTGAGAAATCAAATCCAGGTAAATAAAATCAAGCTAAGATCATTTCTTCTAAACTATGCGTTTTGTCACAGGGCTGTGAGTGTTGTTGGCTTCGCCATGCTTCAACCAGCATAGAACACACAGTCTCCCCATACTCTTTCTCCAGTCTCAGCTTGTCAAAAATTATTATTTGAAAGTAGCAGCTGAGGGGTTGGAGCACTTTGCAAATAGGCTTGACTATAATTGAGGTTATTATTTTAATTAGGCTAAGAAAATCTTTCCCTATGTCAGACATGTCAAACTCGTGACGTCACGTGACGTCGCACAATGTATCAGAGCTTTTTCGCCATTGCCGGCAATGGGGTGGGCACAGCTCCGGTATGATGAAACCGGCCCGCGGGCCGGCAGTTTGACACCCTTGGCCTACGTGGTGCTCTCCAGGTATGTTGGGCTCCAATTCCCACAATGTCAAGACCAAAAGTCATGTTGGCTGGGAATTTATAGAACTAAATTGCCACACATGTAGAAGAGACCAGGTTACAGAAACTGAAGCAGTTGTGTGTTTTCCCACCACTTTCTGTTTTAGCTCACATCCTTGATTAGTGGTAGCTGAGTGGTCTGTTGACTAGACTAAGTAGCTTCTTCTGCAAGAACACAATTGTTTTTAAGAAGAGAGAATGGTCAGGAGCATTTATTTATTATTGTATACCTGCCCACCTTAAAACCAATCTTTCGGCAGCTTTCAGTGCAATAATTCAAACAAAATATATAGCTAAAACAAAAACAATAAAACAAAAACTAGGAAAAACAAAAAACTCTGGCACTGCAACCACATATTTCTGATGCAACCCATCACATTCTTGTCCCATTAGGATTTCACCTTATCCCATTGCTTTCCAGATGGTAAAAAGAGTGGCACCCTGTCAGATCTCCAGTGGGAGGACGTTCTATAGGGCAGGGGCAATTGAAAATTACCTTTCCATGGACCCACAAGGTGACAAATTTAAGGAAAGGGACCTGGAGTGTGCCTACCTATCTGCTCTGGTGGAATGGGCAATATTCTCAGGAAGTGGCAATCCCATGGATAACCTGAAAATATTTATTTAGCTATCATGTCCTGTCCTAAGTACAAATTATTAGATTAGATTAAGGTTTCTTTAATAGCTCTTTTGGAAGGCCACATGCATGTAATCTACCCAGGTTGTAATTTTCACTCTTAGTGTAGAGCAAGGAGAGAGATGGATGTCCTAAAATATAAAAAAATCAGAGTTGAAATGAAATTTGGAAAGGATCTCAGTGGTCATATAGTTCAACCCTGACAGATGCAAGAAATCTATTATTGAGATATCCTGCCAGATGGCCATGCAGCTTTTATTCAAACCTTCTAACAAATAAAACAACTTCTGACAACTTGAACTATTCAATGATAGAAAGAGAGTTTCAGAAGATAACATCCCATTCTTCATTAGAGTGCCTGAAGAAGATGCAGAACAAAAACTTGTGAAGGTACATAGCAATATGTATTATTGGATGGCTTTCAACTGAAGGAGATGAAACTTCAGTGAGACTTCATCTGCTTAATATTTCAGAAAAGAAATTCTTCTTGCCTTGAATTTCCTTGTTTATTCTTGATTCCCAAACTTCAAAAAGCAGAGCCAAACAAAGCTTTTTTGGGGGGGGGGTATTGTAATTTAATGCCATTGTTTCTGTGCATTCCTTAATAAGATTTTTGGTGATTTTTTGCAGTTGTATGATTTTCTTCTCTCAGCTAGTGTCCTTGCAATAGAAAAGTAGGGTGTCAACACTGCTAACATCAGATGTTCTTGCTTTGACAACAGATGGAAATGCAGCCATTTTTCTCTATTGCTTTTAGAGTTAGTTGATGCTGGGAGGGGGAATGTGGATGAGAGTCCAGCTAGTCATAACAATAATAATTCAGCCGTGGGAACCCAAGGCCATTGGGCCCAGAGTTGATAGAGTTTTGGCAGGCTGGAGAGCTAATTGGGGAATTTGATTTATGACTGTTTATTGGAGGAGGAACTTGTGCTTTGTTACTTTGTATCCGGGGAGGGGAATTTAGTTTTTTGTTTCGACTATGTAGTGCCGATACTTTGTTTCTCACATAAAAGATTTTTTAAGGTAAACAATGCCTCAAAGTTCTTTTGAAGAGTTTCATCTGTCGGAACCATGACATTAGGTTCATTATATCTCCTCATAAGACAAGCGCAATATGAAAATAGAAATCTCTGTGTTGGTAATAGTTAGTATAGGAAATACCAAGATTTTTGGTGACTGTTATTTTTATGATATAAAGAACATGAACTAAAAATTAATATATCAAACACTAGGGTAGTTGCTTTTGATAAAGAAAATTAAGTGAACAATTGCAAATCATATTTAAATGTTTAAAAACTAGAGCCAGAAGATAAAGCTGTATTTCTTGGTAAAGTATTTATGAAAGATGGGAAATGAATGGAGATATTCTAAGGCATGAAATTACTGGCAGAAAGATAGTGGGGTAGCATATAATTTATTGAGTCAAATGAATGTTGAAAGAGGTGAAAAAATGCTGTGTATAAGAGTTTGCTTTTGCTCATTTTGTTACGTGGAAGTAAGAGTGGGATATTTCAGAACAAACATAAAAGTAAATCAAATGTAATGGGAATGGTTACTTAAAAACATGTGTGGTAAAAGAAGAGGATAAGGTCAAGAACATATACAGTAAGTGCTGAATGAATATGGATTGAATATGAAAGTGAGTCATCAGGGTGAAAAGAAATAGATTGAACTGATGAAATGAATCAGGATCAAATCACAAAACAAATACCTAACAGAAGAGTAAATGGGTTGAGAGGAATGGACAAACTGAGAAAGTCATGATGGGATGGAATTGATAAGAGAAGTGAAAAGTTTTAAGACAAAAAGCATGTGTGACGCAGTTTGCCAATGTGGTGAAAAGAAGAATGGTTTTCAGGAAATACCTGAAAGAACTAAAGAGGCTTCTTGGATGAGAAGTGAAACATCTTCAAGGGAAAACAAAGTCTAGTTGCCTTTTGAAAAAGCACCTTTGGGACAATTTTCAGGAAACAAAAAATATAGGGAAATACAGTGAATGGCTTTGATATAAATTAGATTAATCTGTATTTTCTTATTTCATACCTTTATTTCTTTGACATACCATGGCTTACTTCTTTTCTGCACTTTGTATAATGCTACTTATACACGACAATAGCAGGATATGTATGAATATGGAGAGTTTGCCAAATAGTTGCTTTATTCTCAAAACTTGAAAAATTAAATTGCTCCAGCTTGGAGATGTTATTGTCATTGTTAATACTGTTTTGTTTGAAGCCTATCTTTTAATTCCTGTCTATATGCATATGAGGTTACCTTGCTAAGATTAAATTTTAGTTAAGTTGTTGCAAATTGTCTTTCCTTTTTCCCTTGGTAGGCATCCCATGAACATTATGGACTTTCAGTGTTGCATATCATTTTTGTGCAAAGATACAGTATAGAATCTCTGGACATTTGAGTTTCAATTATATATTTGATAAGCAAGCACAAATGACAGCCATCTATCAAACAGACATAATTAAGAAAGACCTAGCACTCATGTTTAAATCTAAAAAAAGTATGCAAAAGGAAGAAGAATTGCTAGGGATGGGGGGGGGGACCCCCAAAACTCAGCTATTAGCTTTTGGTTGCAAAATTACTTATATAAGACACATCTTTGACCAATGTATAGGACTAGGTTGATAATTCTTTTATCATTATATACTTTATGAGAGCAAAAGTAAACGAAGTCTATAGATAGCTGAATAATAGTAAATTCTTTTAAGTATCTTTCCGTTGGAAAAATGCGTACATTTTCTCAGAATTTTGTATTCAGACTTGAGTGCTACTACAAAGGTAGACTTTTAAGACTCTCTGACAGATGTTGCAGTACCCTTGTTTTGACATCCAGAATGTTAATTCATTTGGTCTGGCTTGATTAGTCTTATTGGCAAATAGGTAGCCGGGCAGCCTCTATGAGTCGATGAGTGCATAACCTTGGCAGCACTTTCCGTCTCTTTCTCCAGGTCATCACCAATTGAAGCAGACATAGAGATGTGATGGCTTTAGCTTGCAGCCCAGACATAGCAAATGCTAAGCTTTCTCCTTGGGCTCTATCCCATGTTCTCCTTGTTTGAACATGTATGGTTTTGTTCTCTGCAAGGGGAGGAGAAGACATTCTTCTTCCATAAGACAGAAATTTGCTCAGTTTGTTAATGTTTTAGCAAGGCTTGAGTGTGATTCACCCTGTCTGGCCTACTGTTTCTAAGGGCCAGGCTAACCATGGAAATAGAAATACTCCCTCCCACTCCCACTCTCCTATCAAACCCATTTAAACAAAGGTTTTAAAAGTCCCCTTCCTTGTGATTTTCCTTTTCAAATTTTTGTGGATCAATTTTTTCCTCCCTCTGGATTTCAGGGATGGGTTCTAATAAGTTAGCTTCAACATTCCTTCTAGTCCCCATGGAAATGCAATGAGCTTTTAAAGGAGAAAAAGAGTGAAGTTACGGAATAAGATATCAGGGGAAGGACAGTGAGCCAACAAAGAGATTCTGTGTGTCTCTTTTAATTTATATTTATATTTTGTCTAACCTGAGAACACTACCAATCGGCCTAAAACCCGCCCAGGGTCACTTTGCAGAGTGAGATGGGTGGTATATAAATTTAATAAATAAGTAAATAAATGGGGGACTCCAGTTTGAAATGCATATTTCCCCAAGATATTGCTGCTTCTAAGCGTGTTGGACTATAATTTCCACAGTTCCTGTTCAGCATTACCTTTATGGGAAATATAAAAATGTACATCTGGAGGATACAAAGACTTGGATTTAATGTGTACTATCATTATTGTGGATGCATCTCTTTCTCTTCCTTTAGGCTGCCAGGTTTCTGTTGGACTGCCAAGAAACTTCCAGAAGTACATGGGCATTGGTTTTTGGAAGAATGTCAGGATATGCCAGAGAAAAATTATGTTTAAGATCCAAGGCATATAGTAATAAAAGATTCTAAACAGAACCTATATTTTTCATTCTTCCACTATCAATCAATACGGAGAAGCAGCAAATAGCACTATTATTTTAGTGGGGAGTGACATGCAATTCACATATGGTAGAAGAGAATGGAGAAGAAAGGGAGGGAACAAAATATATACTTTGGAGAAGAATCTTGACATATGAGGTAACATAATCAACAACACCATTTTTATAGAACTGGAAAGGAATAGAATAGTCACAAAAGAAATTAATGAGCACATGAAGAACCCCACAGAATTCTTAGAAAGCTTGGCTACCTCCACATCAGTTCACACTTATAACAGGTATGGTTATAAATTCTTTTCTAAGCAATGGATTCATGATTAAAACACAGCTCCAAGTCTTATAATTTCAGATTTGACCCAAGTCTTATAATTTTAGATTTGACTTGATGTTTTGCCTGGGGCTTCACTTGTTCCCTTTAATTCCAAACTTTGAAACCACCACTGTTTCAAAGAAGCCTCAACTTTAAGTTTATAGTACTGGCAAAGCCAAAGGAATATGACAATTGTAGCAATGCAAAAAAATATATGGAGTTGGGGGAAAGGAAGTGACTTCAGAAGATAGTGCCATGAAAACTGGGTTTATTTAATATCCATGTGACAATAGCTAATTTTGGTGGTTGGGGAGAGAAATTGGGAAACTGAATTGGGAAAGTAGTGGATTCACTGAAATCCGTATTAGAATATTTTGTTACAAGTCTACATTGTAATTTTTGTTCATTCCTCTAATGTCCAAACTTTTGTCTGCTTTCTAAACTAAAATGCCATAATCCTATTGCACATTTGCTTGTTTGTTACAAATATTTTTACAACAAAAATGAATCCTAATAGTTTACACAAAACTGGACACCAACCTCAGCTAAGCAAAGGTTCCCCTCACTTTTGCTGTACTTGTTTTTCTAGCAAGAGTACTTCCAAGTTGTAGCCAGCCCTTTCAGGGGAAGATTGACCCATGAAAATTGTTGGTAGAAGTAGCCAAGGAGAGTAGAGGAAGAAGAGAACAGAAACTAGAACAATGTTGAAATGGAAGTTGGAAGAAAAAGGAAGTTGGTGATGAACCCAGATGTGACTGGATCTTTGCTCCCCAAAAAATGGTGCAGGCAAAAGGAAGTGAACTATGAATGTGTGTTCCAGCAGAGCTGCAGCAACTATAGCTGTATATAAGCAGTGTGGTGGCTGCCAAATATCCTACTTTTTTCTAGAAAAGTGGGTTTTGGTTCTACCAGGCAGGCATGTTTTTCCTTTTACAGGGAGTGCAGTGTCAGAGTCATCACGTACTAAATTAAAAGTAGGCTTTGAAGCAGCAAAGCTTTCAGGGTAGTAGCCAAGTGATCTAATCTCTTGGCTGTGTTGCTCTTTTGCATGGCCATTTCTAATACTTAAGAGGAAGAACTGCAGAGCAGGGAAAACGTGTTGTGTGTTCAGAAAACAGACCTGTCAATAATAACTGATTTACATGGAAGCAGAAATATTGCTGAAGAAAATTTATAGATCTTGTTTTGTCTTCCTTTTTAGCTAAGAAGCATCTTTGAAATGCTTGTCTCATGGAATTATTTGTGTCTGTTACCTAGAAGCTAAATGGTACAGAAATTTGCTCTCTTTCCCATTCTGCCTTGATGTTCACCCAAAAAAGATTTCCAGAGAGAAGTTTTGCTTTTCAGAGCCTCCTTCAGTATTTTGCATTTGGCTACCAATACTTTATTTTAAAACAAATTTTGAAGCTGAGTAGATGAAACTGTAAATCTCATTTTTGGGAATTTTTTTTTTGAAATGAACAATGAACCAAAAATTCAGTTTTAGCTTGCAAATTTGTCCCTTCTTCCATCAAATTGTACACATTTTTATGTACATTCCTCTTTGTATACATATTTATGAATATGTGCATAAATACATAAATATATGTATTTAAATTTCCTATATGAATTTACATGCCTTGAATTGGTCAGCATACACATTTAATAAATAAATATTTCTGAATATTTTTCAACTATTTTGTCCTAATTTATATATTTGGTGGTTGTTTTAGAATTGTAGATTACATGACAACATTAAGAAAAATGTTGAATTTTGTGAATATTTGTATTCTAATTTGCAGTGTTTTGGAAATGCAGGCTGGATAAATCCATATAAAAGTTGAGATTCAGTATATATCATACACCGTTATATAGAGATTTCTCTTAATGTCGTTGGCACAGGTATTCACAACATCTCTGAATGTTTATATCAAAAACATATATTCTGTATCTTCTGGGTGTGTTGGGCTCCTGTTAAACATGAAGTATACAAAACAAGAAACATAAGCAATCTGTAGTAAATATAGATTCATTTGAAAGTCATTATTAATTTGAAGTAGCTTGACTGTCTCTGGCTTTTTTAATTAGCTTGAATATCTGTGTTTTCATATGCTTAAATATGCTGTTGTCTAAACTGCTAAGGTGTTATTGAATATTAATGAACATTCCAGCTGTTCAGATGCAAAACCCCAAATGCTCTGTACATTAGAGGGAGTACTTAATGAAAGGAGGTGCAAACAAGGAAGGAGGTAATGCTGCCATAATCTTAGGTAATAATTAGTCTTTGTGTTTGGGTGTACTTAACAGAGGAGAGAGAGCATGTAAGAACTTCACAGGAATAGTCTCTAAATGTGAGGGGGAAAGAACACAAGTATCGCTTATACTTACCAGGCTACTTACAATATGTTATAAGCCATCACACTAAATTATAGTAGTACAGCATGATCTGATGCATTAGAAATCCTGTGTTGGTAAGATGTACTGAATAGAGAAACATCATGAAAAAAATACTACTTTCATGCCAAGATCAGTTTATTTTACCCATGGGATCAAGTGTACCATCTTTGTTAATTGCTTGCTAGGAAAGCTAGGCTAAGTAACAGTGCCTAGAATCTGTCTTTCACTTATAGAGTGACAGCCTCAGAATGCTAAGAATTTCCTTCCCACTACCCATCATATTTATAGGCATTCAGTCAAAAAATGCATGACTGAATATGTATGTGCTATTCCCAATCTCTAAATGGTAATGGAACCTTCTGTTTTGGAATTCTGCATTGTAATATTAGCTGTTGCTTGAAAATGAGGTATCAGGAGACTTGACATGACAACTTGCAGGCTGTTGCACTGTTCTTTGACTTAATTTCCTTATTGGGAACTCTTCTGTTATACACACAGGGCTGTGTTTCTCTTTACTGCTAGTTATCTTAATTTTAATTTCAGAGAAACAAAGTCTCATCCCACTGGGAGTTGCTCCCTGTCATCAGCCAGCCTGGGAAGAGGAGTGGGTGTTATTTTTAGTTCCTTAGGAAACATTTTTCTTTCTGCTTTGCTTTTTCCAGGGGCTACATTAAGCATGAGACCAGCCCCTATTCCAGTTGAAGAGCCAGAATGGAGACAGACTCCTCCGCCAGTCACAGCTACCTCTGGGACTTTCCGCTTGCGACGCGGCAGTCGGTTTACCTGGAGAAAGGAATGTTTGGCTGTCATGGAAAGGTAAATATAGGAACTACACATACAATAGATGGTGAGAGTTAGAGTGGAACATATCAAGAACCCTAGATAATGTTTTTAATTCTTTTTTTTCCCCTGCTGTTGTGCGCATTCAATGCCTGGATGTTAATTCTTTTTTAATCTGAAAAGATGTGAGATTTTTTACTACTATTTTATGGTAAAAAGTTGTAACTTGGAGCCTCGGCAGGTATCATGCTTGGTTTATATCATCATCTTGATATACTGTAAATTAGTTCAGTGTTTCAGTGTTTCAACTGTTGCAAAATAAGTTTATACATTTATTTGCAACCACACATTTTAGAAAAATTCATATAAAATTACAACAATCCATATCAATTCAATACAACCCCTTTAATATTAACAGTACTATTTTCAGCATGTGCATTTGTATCTTCCTTGTGGCCACTGTAAACAATAAAACTTTTTTTGTTACATATATATCTAGATCAATCAGCAGGTTTGATTTTTTAATCTGATTTAATAAACCAAACTGATTCAGTTAGATTAACAAGGGTATGATGACTCTAGCTCTAGGTTCCTGATATAACTTACAGTGTAGTAATTAATGGCTCATATCTTCCAATAGTATTACAAATGCATAAAAATATGTATCCTTTATATCTTCCATCAAAATAGACTGTTGGCATTGTTTGAAAATGAAGTTATGTGAAAGCTTATCTCAGGGAATGGAATGTAAATGTAAATAACACATTGTAAATAATGTGACATTCCTTGTCCATCTTTAGAAAATCTTTAGAAAATTGATACCACTTTGCCATCTTAAGCTTACATGCCTGCTCTCTTTAAAGCTTTAAAAAATAATAGTGTATGATAATTACTGTCATTCAGCAGTTCCTGATAATTATCAGTTCCTGATCATTGTGAAAATAGTTTTAGGCACAAATTCATTCATTTATTATTGTTAAATTGTTCATGGAGATGCATAGCTGTTCTTAGTTGGTGGAGCAATTTGTCTGCATAATTCCGACAACAAACAAGTCTAGAGCATTTTTCAATTGTTTAAATGACCGTTGGCCACATGGGCAAGACTTATAACAATATCACTTAATGAGATTAGGAGTAAGATTTGGGACTCCGTTCTCCTGGCCCTTATTTTGAGAGTGAAGAAGGATTAAAACAGTAATAAATATATTTAAGCCTCCTGAAGATTTAATACACCAATCTCCTTTTGTGGTTTTATGATTTGATGTCAATAGAATTAAAGGACTTGAGGAATCACAAAAAGGAAGGAAGGAAGGAAGGAAGGAAGGAAGGAAGGAAGGAAGGAAGGAAGGAAGGAAGGAAGGAAGGAAGGAAGGAAGGTACTAGAAAGTTTATGGCCTGCTTACTTAGCAGGATTCAACCTTACTTCTGGAGGCAAGAATATAGAAATGGACAAAACAGTGGTGATGTAAAATGCTGAATGATTGAATGGTAGAGGATGGAAGGATTTATATTCCTCCATCTGGTCATTAGCACTCTTTTTGAGAGTCGTTAAGACTACTTGGAGGTTTATTTGTGCCTCGGGATCATCTGAATAGTGCAAATGGATGCGGAACTTTCTTGGAACTGTTAAAAGGACTGTTGTAAACAGGAGATAGGTGGTGTTGTATCAGTCAGAACTGAAGAAGCTTCAAGGAAAAACAAAGTCCAGCTGCCGTTTGAAAAGGCACTTTTGGGATAACTATGACCTGGATGATTGAAAATCTGCATAGGCATTTAGAAAAAGCAAGGTTTTATGTTGGAAATGTGCAATTTTCTGGCAGAATTTTGTGTATTCAGGATGAATGGTAACACTTCACACAATGGAGGGTGCATTAATGCAGAACCAAAAATTATTTTTCCTAACCAATAATCAGAGTTGCATTTTCCCAGTGCTCTGCTCATACTGTCCCTGATGGTACAGATTTCTACAAGTTGGCAGTATTTCTACGTCCCACATAAATCATAGAAATGAACTGTTTCAAGGATATTTCAGTGTTTTTACCATTGCTTCACATTCTAGTCCAGCTCACATATTTTGGCCACTTTTCATTTTCATCCTTTACTGTCACCCTACACAAAAAAGATCATTTGATTCTCTCTGCAATCAGCCATCGCCATCCTGACGGGCGCCTTTTGTCTAGAAAGCACAATTGCATTTGTTGAAGGTTTATCCCCAGGCTTTTGTAATCATTCATTCTGCTCATCTTGTTGCTTCCTTCCCCCACCCCATCTACTTATCCATACAGTACACTTTTTTTGTGTGTGCTTCAAAGCATTCTGAGCCTAGCATAGTCTAATCATTTTTGATAGATATTTGGGAGTGGGGACAAGTTTAATATGGTGTCAACACTCACGTATCTTTAGCCTTTATATCTCACAACCTCTCTTTCTAACATTCAGAAAATGTTTTTATGGTTTTGGGTTCATATTGATATTGGCACTATTCAAATATTGATAAACCATATAATTTCTGTGAGTGGTATAAAAGGGCAGTTGGAGAAAATCTTCAGAGTGGTAGGAATGGAAAAACATGATAAGCTTTTAACAGAAAGAGGGACAAACAGATTATATCAGTCACATTCCAGACTTTGGTATTTGCATGTCTTGACATTCATTCATTCATTCACTTATTCATTCATTCTCTATAGTTCCCCAGTCAACAAAGTGATTCTCAGATCTGCATGAAAATTGTATTTTCATATATTTCTAATTCATTTGCTTTGAAGGCTAGTCCCTTGCAGTTTTCTTGGTGAGATTTGCCATTGCCTCCTTCCTAGGGCTGAGAGAGAGGGACTGGCTCAATGTCACCCAAGTGGCTCCGACTTTCTAGCCTGATATCTTAACCATTTCACCAAACTGGCTCTTCTTTTTTATGTACATGTGTAATATTTTGAGCTAAATACTGTATTGCAACTTTAGTAGAAGTGGGAAAGATTTTTTTTTTGTATGATGTGAAATTATTAGGTGGCCAAAAGGATGGAATAAGCAGGTACCCATGACAAGACTGGGGAACACAAAAGGAGTTCTCAAATGTCTATCCCACAAATCACAAGAGTCGATGGAGACAAAAGCCAATCTCAAAACTGGGTTATAGTGGTTTTTTTCTTTTTTCCGTCCTGTGTTCTTTGTTTTGGGAAATGCGTCTCCATTCTCTCAAGTAATAAAAATAGGAAAAATGATACTTTCCATAGCTGTTAATTAATTAACTTTCTTTAACACCCCACATCTGTTATTTGTAGCAGGAGCAGTAGGACTTCTGTGCACCTATATTAATATTTGGCTTAGTGAGAAACATATGTTTTATGAACTAGAAGTTCTGGCTGCCTTCATCTGTTGCCTTTTTCACTTCCTTTCATTCTGCCCTGCTCTTCTCTACTACTCCCCCGCCCTCCAAAAAAATTACTGGGTCCAGTGGGATAAGCGTTAGCAAAGCCAGTTGAGGCATAGTCAGTGACTTAATTCTCTGGATAGCATAGCTCTATGTAACAGTGTCTCCAGTTTGGAAAGTGTGGCACTAGTGAATGAGGGTGACTAAAAAGACACCCGAGGGATAATCCAAAATAGCTGAGGAGGCTGGAGGGCTCTGGACCAAGAAGATGAAAAGGTTGAAAAATCAACATGCAGATGGACTGAATTTTGCTGGGACTTGTCCTTGCTGATCCAAACTTCTAGCCAGATTCCTTGGATTAGATAACAAAATTTGCACATTTTAAAAATATTAATGGTGTAAGTAAAAAGCTGGAATATAAATTCAACAATATAATCCAGAAATGGATTGAAATATCCCAGAAGGTAGAAAGCAACCCATGCCTCTAACCTGATCTTGAGGTTGGACAGATCTATGTTCTGATAATTCCATTTAGGACAGGGATCCCCAACCCCCGGTCCATGGACCAGTACTGGGCCACGGCATGCCAGCAACCGGTTCACACAAACAAGGAAAGCTCCATCTACAGGATGCAGGCAGCACACAAAACGATGCCCCCTCCGGTCCACAGAAAAACCTCTCTCCATGTAACTGGTCCTTGGTGCCCAAAAGATTGGGGACCTCTGATTTAGGAGTTTGCAAGCCCCATGCCCCAAAAATTTGTACATCAGAACCTCTAAGTAATTTTTAATAAATCTCACCAGCCTACCTGTTAAGTGGTCAGTTATATGTTAGCACATATTTTAGCTGTGGAGACACATTTCCGCCTTCTTCCTTACATGGATATTTATGCATTTGTCCATGATGAATGTGATGGCTGTTGTCACATTTTGCTAGTAACATTTGCAAATAATGCTAATTCATAATTTGTAAATCTCTTTATAAGACTGATATAAATCATGTCTAATGGTGACAGTTTTCTTAATTCTCTTTATATACTTATCACCAGCAGAATTTCCTTTTGAAGAAGAACTTGAAGTGCTTCTGGTTGCCTACCTCTGACTTGAACTCTGACCATTGGCTCATATGCACTATAGTTATATAGTGTTATATTTCTCCCCTTTCAAATCCAAAGCACTGAAGAGCATTATTCTTCACAGCCCGCTCTTCTGCTGAAAAGTTTAAACAAGTCTGTTTCATATATTTAAAATTGGTGATGTTTTTTCCTCTATACAGGGTTGCTTAAAGATTTGTGGCTTGAGTTTGTTGTCTTTATTTTGTATGGGTACAAAGAATAGGATTTCTAAGATGAATACACTCTCTTTCTTTCTGTAGCTACTTCAATGAGAATCAATATCCTGATGAGGCCAAGAGAGAAGAAATTGCAAATGCCTGTAATGCAGTTATTCAGAAGCCAGGTACACAAGGAAGCCAAGGAGATATATTGCTCCCTTCCCTTCCCTTCCCTTCCCTTCCCTTCCCTTCCCTTCCCTTCCCTTCTTTCTCTCCTCCCCTCCTCTTCCCTCCCCTTCCCCTTTCCCTTCTCTCTTAATATATATTTTGCCTTGTTTACTTAAATATATTTTTTCCTTATTAGTTCTAACTCAGTCATCCATGCATGTGTTAACACAGAAACTGCATGAATCCTAGACAAAATGAAAAAGAAATACAGTACCCAAATATGCTGTCAAAGGCCAGTTACTATTTTCAAAAATGACCCAATGCATTTTCACTTTCAGCAGTAATCTACCATCTCAGGACTATTTTCCATTTAAATTTAAAAATTGTAAATTAAAATTTAAAAATTTAAAAAGGGAAAGAAGAGATTCGGTACATGGGGAGAGAGAACATCTGGTTTTTGAGAGTGTTTCAAAACAGAAAAGCCTGTTTGAAAGAGAACTGTGAAGCTCAAAATATGTCAAGCCATTTTTTTTATTAAAAAACAGAAGGTGCTGAATTAACAGTGTTAAATTTCTTCTTCTTATGTTATAGTGTTCATCTGTTTCTACCTTCAGAAGGGCAGAATATATTTTTGGCAGTTGCACTGACTAATATAATATCCAGCAGGTGCTTCAGAAGGACAAAAACTAGGGTGGGATTTAAATATTGCATGTGGTTGTGAAAATAAAGTAGGTGAGCAATGTGCGGTTCTAAGTTTCTTTTTGGAGGATCTCAGAGCTGCTGCTGTTTATTAAATTTAGTGGGAAACACAAGACGACTAATTTAAGTCCTAAAATTCCTGTCCTCTTGAGTCCTGGGTACTCTTACATGTGTGATGTGGTTATACTCACTTTGTAGTCCACAGGTCTCCAAAAACTATTAAAAGGACTTTTAGGTTTGGGTTTTATTTTTTATTTTATTTTTATTTAGAAAATAAACTCTCATATGGTTTGGGAAAACCATCTCCAATATCCCTTCCAACTCTGGTATTCTATTCTAGATCTTGTCCTGGAACTATTAAAAGCAAGTATACCAGCATATTTCTTTTTTTATTTTGCACAGGAAAGAAGCTGTCAGATCTGGAGCGAGTTACTTCCCTCAAAGTGTACAATTGGTTTGCCAATAGAAGGAAGGAAATCAAAAGGCGAGCCAATATTGGTAATGTATCAGACAGCCTTGAAGAACTGCTGAAGAAAGATGGAACATGATTGACTTTTCTTAACAGGAAAACAGAGTCTTGATAATATTTTTAAAGTAAAAGCTTGACAACATGGTCAAAACAAATTTTCTCTCTTCCTTTATTATCACTAAACAGTTCATCAATGTTAACATGCCGCCAAAAAGCATTGGTATATGTGTATATAGCATCTTTAAGTCCCTTAGGGAGGGAATTTCATCATGCCTTTCAAGAAAACCTAGAGATTTCCAGTTTTGTTGGAAACTTCTCTGCACTTGCTCTGATGAAAAGATCAACGGATGAAATATATTTAGTCCACCACTGTGATTATCTGGGAATATTAGGCCATAAAGTAATGAATTTTAATATACTTAGGGTGGCAATAAGGGCCAGTAGAATAGTAAGTGCTACATATGAACTCTAAAACATACCTCAAAATGTTCTACAATGTACCACATTGCTTGGGACCAACAATTTGTGTGAAAAGCTTTCCTTGCGGTTGGATTATTTTTGAAAAACCTGCCTTATTTCTCCCAGTGTCCTCAAAATGAAGCAGAGACTGTTCAAGTTATTGAACAAGTTTGTATGACACATAAATCTTTATAAAGCTTATCTTAGCCTGTTGTCCAAATCTATTCTAGGCCAGGAATAACTAAAATATTCCACATACCTATGATCTGAAACTGGTTTACGTTTTCATGCCTTGACTGTAGCTCCATGTTCCATGCAAATGGAACAGAAGCAGGTGAGCAATGGATGCTCCCCATTATAATCTCTAAACATAGAGTTGGCTGGCAGGAATAGCAGCATTTTTGTTCCTTCCACCTTAATTGTATCTCCTGCAGATATTTAGTGAATTGGTAAAATTGGACGGAGGAAGCATTAGTGATAACCATGTGCCGGTGAAGCAACCACCGGCCTATTTTGGGTTGCTGTTGCTGGTTAAAAAAAAATTAAACTGGGGAGTGATGGCTGCAACAACAGCTGGGCAGGAAGAAAGCTTTGCATAATTGTTTGCTGAAGTCCCCATGGTATGTCTCTTACAGCTGATCACTCTCAACCATATACTGGTGTGTCTTCTGATTAGGCCCTTCTGATGCCATGAACAGTGGCATGTTCCCATCTCTGTCCCCCAATTTAGTTTTCCTTCACATCCTTCTCCCTCTTTATCATCTCACCACAGTCACAAATATAATACCATACAGCGCCTAATATTCTGCTAGAGAAAATAAATATTTAAAGAAAAGTCCTCACTTTAATTAGCATTTCTTGTATACTGATAAATAATACAGGTATCCAGCACTTTCCAGAGTTTGAAATGCTTTGGATATAGAATAGTAAATAACAAATTACAATTTTCTAACACATTATGCAGAAAAGGAGCTTTAAATGTGCCTATCTATCATATAAAATATTTAACATATAAATGTGCAATTAATTACATAAATTAATTTCTTTTTGCTTTGAATTTTTAATTTGTGTATGCTTTCAGAGAAAAACCTCAAGTATAAATCTTCCCTCAGATTTCTGAACTTTTTTAATAATTTAAGAGTTCAGGTTCTTCCAGTGAAATTGACTGATAGCAGATTCAAGAGAGAACAAACAACAAAAAGCAAACTTTTGACAATTTAACACAATATGGTGGTTGACCCAAAATTACATTATTTTTCATAGGGTACAAAACCAAATAATGGAGCAGAAGAGTTTTTATTGGCTGTTAGCTGGAATGGTGATTTGGAATCTGCAGTTTTAGATGCAATGTATTTTGAAATGCCAGTTGCTGAGGGTTACAACCACCAGAGAAAAGCAGTGCCTTTCAAGTCCTGCTTGTGGACTTCCTGGAGGCATCTGTCTCTGGCCATTGTTGGAACTAGAATGCTGAACTAGATGGACCTTTGAGCTGATCCATGCAGGGAACTTCTTATGTTCTTATACTTCCTTAGGATGAGATAGCAAGCTGGTGCCTGGGAAACACACACACACACATCAGAAGGAAGCTGGCAGATGTTGTCCATTAGCATGAGAAAGCTAAAAACCAAACAATGGTATGGATAGCAGACCAATAAAGTAGGATGAGTCTAAGATTCTTTGTAATGTCACAAAAAATAGTGAAGCATCTTGTTATGTTCATATAACTTGTGAGTTTCACTCTAGAATATTTCTGTTGCAAGGAACAGGTATTGCAAGCTCGGCAGTCGAGGGATTGGAGCCAGCTAGAAATCCAATTGGGGTTATAAAATATTTTCAAAGGCTGATGACCCTGGATAGAAACTGATTTTTTTTCTTTTAAATTGGCATTTATACTCCTCCAACCAAATTCATTTTCCTTTTTTAACAGTGCAACTACATGCACAAAAGAGGTTTGCACCATATTGAAATGAAGATGAAAAGGGGACTTCACTTAGGGTGTGGGTTTACTGTAAGAACCATCAAGCCAGAATTAAAACTGCAGAAAAGGGATAGTCCCAATCATTACATAGAAAATAAGAGAGGGAGAGAGAAGGATGCTGCTTTACTCCTTTGATTATGGTTTCACTAATAAAATGTGCATTTTGTCCCTTTCTTAAGAAGGGGCTCCTAAATGCAAGCCTATTTGGTAGGACGAGCTCCATGTGTGACCTGATTCTACAGGAGTGTAGGAAAAAAATCCAAACCATGATGCCAGTTGCAGAATGCAGCTGTTGAGAATTGCTGTTTTGATTTAGAGGGAAAGTTTCCAGTCCTTATGAATCCATAAATAGCATTTGCTGAAATCTCTAAATTTAAAGAGGCAGTTGTGAAAGATATTTTAGTATCTTATAAAAGACAGTTGCTGTCCCCCAGCACTAGTAAGACCACAGGAAATTATATAAAATCAGAAGTTATTCAAGCCTATATGAGAAATTCTGCAAATTGAGTAAATCTATGTAGCCACATTTCTTTGGCAGAATTTGGCTTTCAGAATTAATTTTTTCTTGTTGCTGAATTTAAGCTGAAAAAAAAAATAGTTCTGAGTATTTCTTTGAGGTTCTTACAAGAAACAAGATGCCCCGCTTGTGAGGATTCTGGTTTTTCATCTTCATCCTTATTGGTAACCCTGCAGCAGATAATTCAGGGATCAATTTGCTTTTTTCGAAGAAGCAGCAATCCTGGAGAGTCATGGGATAGATGTACAAAGTCCCGGAGGCCATTCCAACAGTGACGACGTAGACGGAAATGACTATTCAGAGCAGGTAAGTATGTGAGCTAAGTCAGGGGGCTCCAATATGGAGAGTCCCCCTGTAGGCCACTCTTCCTCCTCTGGGTTTGGGGGCGGAATGTGGAGTGGTGGGGTCTTTCATCCTTCAGCCTCCTAAGATTATGTGGCCTTTTATCCTGCTGTGCAATGGGGGGAGGCAGAAAAACACAGCATTCCTCTCCCCCCATGGACCAGCCTTCACCCATATGGATTTATTGTCATACAACAGGAGACTTGGCAAGTACGCAATGGGGA
Source organism: Crotalus tigris (assembly GCF_016545835.1). Lineage (NCBI taxonomy): Eukaryota > Metazoa > Chordata > Lepidosauria > Squamata > Viperidae > Crotalus > Crotalus tigris. The sequence goes on from NW_024096976.1 coordinate 77,773, forward strand.
GGAGGAGGGAAGATGTACAGAGGGAGGCAGAGAAGCAGAGAAGTTAGAAGAAGACAGGAGGATCTGCTCAAAACAAGCAAGTTGATACTCTGTTCACACATATTTGCCAAATGCAGGGGCATGATGAATTCCCCCAATTTGCACCACCATGCATAGTAAACACCGTGTCTGTTTCTCTCCTGTGCCCTTGTAACCAGAGCTGTGTGTGCATCCCCAGACATCCTTTTTGAAACTCTTTTAAGAATGTGTCCTTTCTGTCCACACCATTCTGGACTGAGGGCAGATATGCATGGTCAATTTAGTGATGCTGTTCATTGAACAGCCCATGAAGTATGAGGAACAGCAGGATGAGCCAAGCATCTCTCCTCCAATTTGATGAATCCTCTTTCATTTTCTAACAACTATTATCTTTTGCCCTCCGATGTCATTGTTTACGTAACCTTGATGTCCATGTCATATCCACCATGTACTCCTTGCAAAAAATTACAATTCAGTCTTAGAAAGAAAATAGTTAATGATTCATACCAAATAAAAGCATATCCACTTGCTTAAGTTTCAGTATAAATTTCTGAATCACACATTTGATGTGGAACACACAGCCCTGCTTATACCATAAAGATCTACAAGTCTTACTCTCTCCTTACCCACCCTTCCCACAATGCAACGAATGCATAGCTGCATGCTCCTCTTCCCAGAATTGAATGCATTGATGTAAATGGATAATATGGCAGCTCAATTCCAACCAATAATATTCCATCTAACCTCCTGGTGCCAACATGTTTACCTTTTTAAGGCAGGATAAAGCTTTCTTCATAGTTTGTCCCTGCTCTTGAGATACTATTTTAAAAATTGCTTTTATTCTTAGGAACATAGGAAGTGCCTTTCACCACTGGTCCATCTAGCACAGTGTTGTTGAAGTACTGGTTTACAATGATATTCTAGGTCTCACTTATTTTCCCCTAACCATTTCAGGAGATGCTAAGGCATGAACTTGGCACTTTTGGTATGGAAAGCAGGTGTTCTGCCTCTGAGCTGTAGGGCCTGTACATTCTTGATAGGCCATATCTATCATCCAGTCTTCATATTTTGTTGTTTATTTTCCCCCTCTTTCCCCCATACTTTCTGTTAGTTTATGCTCTTATTTTTAAAACTACTCTAGGTACATTTTGGTAATATAAATATATGAAATGAATACTTTTCTTTTTAATTTCTAAGGGAAACTGATTGCTAAAGTGGAAAATAAGAGGATATTAATAGAAAAAGAGCTCTCTCACAGAAGAGGCGCTTCAACTACATTTCATGTTTGAGTTAGACACATATAGTTCTTGGCTGATCGTTAAGACAAATATAACAGTTATTTAGAGTTGTGATAATCCCTTTGGTTTTCTTCCATTGTTGAGATTCTTCTAGCTTTGTGGTTCCTCCATTAACTAGGTCAGATCAGATGGCATTATTGTGATCAGTGTGTTTTTAATGGAAATGATATATTTTGCACATGAAACATACTTTTTATTTAATTTCTTTGAATGTTTTTAGTGGAAATATGGAAAATAAAAACAAATAAAATATAAGCCTTTAACTTGAATATGTAATGAAGGCAATTAGGAAAAAATTAGTCATCTATTGTAATCCAGCTTCTTTGTCTGTAATTTTTCTGTAATCAAGTTCTCACTCAGCTAATAGACTGACAGAACTTTAATCTTGTTAAATATGCCATATATTGGGCAGCCATTGGGTAAGAATGTTCTAGTTCTGGATTTATTGTTTGAAGCAGGGTATAAGTTCAATAGGTTGGTAAGGCCATATCCAACTCTCTGTTTCTGTACCCTTTTTGTAAATCTAATTAAGACTACAAGCAGAAATCAATTATTGAGTTTCCATGGTTTTTTATTGTTCCTTCATGAGCTCATGTTACACTGCCTAGTAATTCATTCTGGTTCTAGTAACCTGGTGACCACATTTCTCTTGTTTATTTGTTAGTCTTGATCAAGATGAAGAAATATTTTTTCTTCATTTAACGAGACACACACAGATTAAAATTGCAAATCCTACTGGTAAATGGATTGTTGGATAGAACATACTGTAGAACTGTCTCTGATGTTCTCTCATAGGATTGAACAAGAGATACAGAGCCCATATGAAGATGGGAAACGTCAGTGGTTAAATTCTATCAAATATTTGCTTGTAGCATTTAACAGAAAAAAATACTAATGAGATGGGTGGGAGAGTGGGTTAATAAATGAATTAGGATCAGTTTTTTCATCTAAAATCATGTTCTTTTCTTGAGGGTTTTGGAATAATACAATGGGAGATAATATTGTATAAATCTCAGTAGAAGTAATGACTACTTCTTAACCTTTTGATTCACATCATTCTGTATGGAGAGAGCACATATAAACCTTTTAAAAATATCACCCCTACTTCTCACCCCACCCCAGTTTTTAAAACAACATGTTTATGCACTGGTCTGTTTAGTTTACTCAAACTTCACCTTTCTTAGGTTCAAAATAGAGAAGACAACAATGATCACAGAATCTAATTATGCTCAGATTTGAAGGCCATTTAGAAATTTCAGCTGGTACAGTATATCATTTGAGGCAAAATGATCAAACAGGTAACATCTTTTCTACACCAGTTGAATTTCTGGCTCCAGTTCAAGATTGGGTAAATCAACACTTCAGCTGTGGTATTAGCGCACATATTCAGAGTCAGAGTAGCAGTGTGTGGAGAAAAGGCTTTAATTGTATTTCCTTCCCCACACAAGTAAATCCAGGATTTCTGGTAAAACTTGCAGGTACTTGATATACTTCTCTCCATCCATTACAACTTTATTGCTGATAATAAGGTTCTTTTAACAGTTAGTTTGGCAGCAGCTATGAAAAAGCTCTATGATTTGTCATTTAGGCATGAGTTAACTCTATGAGTCATCATATGTTGAGAAGCCAGATGGATATATTTTAATACAATGAATATGACATTGGGCAAGAATAACAGTGGAGATGAAGGAGAAGAACCATGGGCACATAAAGCCTTTGAAAGCTGCCTGCCTATAAACTGCAGGCAGACCATCCATATAGTGGACTTCTTCCTTCCTACATGAAGCCAAGCTGACCTGTTCAGAAGGAAAGCACTTCTTAGAGGATGCCATTTTAACCAACAAGCTATAGCAAGTCTTTCATCATGGTGAGGAAAATTAACTTTTCTCTCATGCTGTGTTTTAAAGAGAATTAAGACATGGGAGCAGGTGCCTTATACATTTTTCTTAATTTATTTGCAATGACTCTTGGGCTTTAGATTACGTTCATTTTTTTTTACTGAAAATATTCTTCTATACTGTAATTTCTTTTGAACAGTATTATGGAATATGGTTTGAGAGTTTCTTTTATAATCATTTGAATATGTCTATTGTCTTCACAGGCTCATTAGCCTTTAAGACAATATATACATTCTTAAAATATATTAATTAAATTAAGCCATTTGCTGCTGAACATGTGCTGGACTGTTTCATTTTTCTGTTCAGATTTTATTCTCTAGGGCTCTTTAGAAACATAAAAACAATTACAAACTAGTACAAGATAGTGTGTTATGCAGTTGCTATAATTAATTTAAGGTAGATTAATAGTTATAACATTTTAATTCTATTATGTGAATGTCAATATTCCACAAACACAGAACTAGACCATTGATCCCTCTAGCTCAGTATTATCAACACCTGCTTACAGCAGTTAATTTTCTAGAGTTTCAGACAGTTTTTTTTAAATGTTGCATGTGCTATGCCACTGGGCTCTTGTGCCTTCATATATACTTGGCTACTGCAAATGTGAGCAATGAATAATAGATTTTTAAACTAGAAGATGCTTCCTTAAATATTTATTAAAATATTATTTATACATTAATTAGAATATTTATAATAATAGAAATGCTTGGAAAACTGCAAGTGTAAAATTTGCATAGTTTGAATTAGGACAGGCAACTTTGCGAGGGCTAAGAAACACATTTTACTTTGTGTGGAAGCTGCCTCTAAGAAAATGGGTGGAGCTGAGAGAAAACAGAATTGATTAAAATATTTTTTAAAAACACCCTTTAAAGATAATAAATATAAACTCCTAAGTTTATACTAGTGTTAACATTTGCTATCCAGTTTTGCAGTAAAATCCACAAACAAATTTCAGTGGCAAACTATTCAATACATTTGGAAACCATTAGAAAAATTTAAAAGCCTGCGTGTGGCTGAAGGATATACAGTACATTGCCCTCCTATTTTCAAAGAATCAGCACTCCAAGGAATTTAATTTCATATTGCATAGGGAATTAAAGAACATTTAAGTAGGAAATTGGAGGTGCAGGTGTTATACCATGGGCATCTGGAGCCATGCTGATCAAGTGGCATAATTGGCTTTAATGGATGAATACCACATGGGTCAGCTTAAAGAATATCATTTTTTTCTCTTTCTACAGCTTGTATTATCTAAGGGAAACATTGCTGCCAAAATGAAGATGAGAAAAAACTAGTGTGTAGAGGAAAACAAGTAGCTGCAAAGAAATATAATCAATGGGAGGAAGAAAAATATTTAGATTAAAAAAGCAGAGAAAATGTGATTTTGATCGAAGTAAAGAATCGTTTTGGCAGAGAGTGAAGTGAGCCACAGAGCTTCCAGCAAAATGAATGGAATTAAAAATAAAGTGATAAATCAGTTTAGGATGAAACTGAAGTGAGGGAACGCTAGAAAGAGTATCCCAAAGGTGCTTTTTCAAGAGGCAACAGGGCTTTGTTGTTTTTCTTTGAAGACGTTTTGCTTCTCATCCAAGAAGCAAATTCCCCACCATCCAGTCAGAGCTGAAGAAGCTTCTTGGATGAGAAGCAAAATGTCTTCAAAGAAAAACAAGAAAGTCCAGTTGCCTTGTGAAAAAGCACCCCTGGGATAACTATGATCTGGATGACATTTAGCTAGAAAGAGTAATCTAAATATTTGAGTGGGAATGGTTGTAATACAATATATCAAAGAGTTTGGGGGAGGGGGAGCAGATATTCCTGGAAAGGAAGGGCAAAGAACAATGGGCCAATTGAAACTGTGAGTTCAAGTGCTGCTTTAGCTATGAAAGCCAGCTGGATGATTTTGGGCCAGTCATTTTTTCTCTGCCTTACAGGTTTTCTGTTGTTGTGGGGAAATAGGAGGAGGAAGGAGCTCCCTTGAGTTATTTGTAAAAATAATGGAGGCAGGATACAAATAAATAAATAAATAAAATGGCAGTGGGTTCCAAGAGTATAAACTCCCAGTGGGGTCATCCAAGGTGTGAAAATCATCTCAACTGCCCGGCTACAGCAAACAGGCACCTTCATCAGGTAGCCATGATAGAGGAATTTCATACTGCATGGGAAAAGACAGTGGTAAATGACTCCTATATTTTACCAAGAAAACCATATGGGTAGACAAGATAAAGGGATTGCTGATATTGATATACTGTAGTACTGGGTAATGGGCCTTCAGATGGTACTCATCATGTGGCTGGACAGATGTGATTTGAGTGTGATTTGTTGGATATGAATGAATGAAAACTTCATTTGTGCCTGGCAAGTGGAAGAATGCAGTTATTATTTCTGTATGAAGAAAAAGATAACAACTACAGGGTGATTAGTTTATTAATTGCATCTGGAAAGGTATATTACAGAAGTCTGATAGAAAAGGTATGAGATGGAACAGTAAGTGAAGTGTTGCTGCTTCATCCCAGGCAAGGATCATGCAGGTCAATGTTTTGTCCTTTTGTTCTCAAAATTATCCTTGTTCATTTAGAGAAGGCCTATGATAATATAAAACATAAACCTTTTAAAAATATCATCCCTACTTCCAGTGGTGGGATTCAAATATGTGAACAACCAGTTCTCTGTGTGGATGCCGCTTCCGGAAGTCCATTCTGGATCTGGGCAACAAAACATTAGCTACCAGTTCTGCTGAACTGGTGCAAACTGGCTGAATCTCACCACTGCCTACTTCCCACCCCACCCCAGTTTTTAAATCAACACATTTATGCATTGGCCTGTTTAGATTTCTCAAACTTCAGCTTTCTTAGGTTCAAAATAGAGAAGACAACAATGATCACAGAATCTAACTTAAATCTAATAAAATTATGCCAAGTGCATCCATTCCTGAGAGACTCTGCTCATAATCACTCAGGCCATAGACACTTCTTGGTTGGGCTATGACATTGTGCTTTGTCCTTGGAAAATATTTGGAAGGTTGAACTGGTTCAGAATGTAACGGCACACGCAGTGCTGAATGCACTGAGGTTACAAGGTAGACAGACTGAGAAACTAATGCCAAGTAGGTCAATACTTCTTTCACTGTAATAGCTATTGTAACAGAATTTTTCAAGTCTGAACGTGCTTCCTCCTCCCTTTCTTTATCTCTGTATGCACTGAGATGTTTTCTCAATAACTTTCTTGAGGCAGACTCAGGCACCTTTTATCTGACTGTTCCTTCATAGTGGCTTTTCCTTTTGACCTTCTAGACCCTTTCGCCTTATAGGATTCAGAAGTCTGAATCAGTTGCGGTGCCTACCCTATGGAACAGTTTGAGCCCCCAGCATACCATAGGGTGCCCAGAACTCTATGCATTGCCACATTCTGGACCAGTTACAATTTCTAGATGGTCTTCAAGGGCAACCCTATGAAAACCATGTTGTAGTAATCCCAACAAGAAAATGACAGGGCATAACTGACTATGCGCAAGGCTCCTCGGTCGCAGAATGGGCATCACTGGTACACAAGATGGATCTGTGCAAAGATTCCCCCCAGCCACAAGTGCCATCTGCTTCTCAACATAATTCAAATCACTCTGTTTCCAGCAAGAAACCTTTCAACAGTGTTGGACTACCAGTCCCATCACTTCCCACTGATGAGTGTTATGCAACAGTGTTCATTCTCAGACAATATATTTGGATAGTGCCAATTGGAGAAAAATTATTTAAATCTCTTAAGAAAATATTTTTTGTTTTTACTTGGCCAATGCATTACAAAACAAGTCATTATTTGAGCCTTGCTTGGCAATAAAATTAGGATTTGACTCTTCAGTAATTTTTTTTAAAGAGAAATTCACTATAGGCTCCCTAAGGCATGCAGCTTGTTCCCATTTTCCTCTTGAGAAGCAATCAAAAGATAATGCCCTGTACCTTCTTAATTTTAGTTTGTTTTGATTTGTAAGTATCCTAGTTGGGTAACATCCTATAGTTAGGTAGCAACAAACTATAATAAATCTAATAATATAAACTAAAAGAATATCTAGAAATTATTCTCAAAGAATAATTTGAGAAAAGAAGAGGGTGCTTCTAATTACAGGTCTTCCTCTTTTCCCTTGTAATGATTGTTGCAGATTAACAAAGGGTAGAAGAAATGGGGAGTGGGGTGAAATAGAAGGGATTATAAGTGGAAGTTGTTTTCTGGATCTTCATAAAATCCAGTGAAAGAGTTTGGACTGCTGAAATGGTATAGAAGCAGCCACAAATTTGTTAAATCCTTTCTCCCTCCCCGTTTTTCTCTCTCTCATATACAAACACATAAACAGATAACATCTGCTGCTAAGTCATTGTCTTCTCTAATTGAAAAAGCCCCCACTAGTCAATGAATTTCTATAAATACACAGTTGTATTCATTTGTCTAACAGAGACATTTATCTACAATTGAGTTGCGTCTGTACATCTTAGTTGGTACAATAGCTTAGTGATGGAATAAGGCTGTAGTTCTACATTTATACAGATTTGGAGTTCTTGCAGAATCTGTTTCCAGAAAACCACTTCAAATCATCTCACCTACTCCCTAACTCTTCTGTCAGCAGGGCACTTTTCAACTTTAACAGCTGAAGGCCATCTCTATTGTGGAAATGGCACAGTTAATTCAGCTTTCATATCATTGCCCCATTTTCAAAAGTTTAGGTTTCTGTTTGTAGCTATAGGACAAAGTCAGAGTTTCCAAAGGTTTTCTCCAGGTGGTTGGTAGGTTGGCTTATGCCTCGTAATAACTTGAGGCTAGGAAGCTGCCTTGGGTGCCTTTCCTCTTTCATTTTCATCTGTCCAGTATGAGGCTTTCTCCAAATACCCTCTCTCCTCCTTCCCATTTTCCCTTCAGCCAATGCCTGTTCAGCATGTGATATGTTCTTTTTAAATAAATCCCTTTATCCCCATTTCTCCAGCCCATTGAATGAAAACATTGGACTGTTTATGAGACATATTTTAAAATTGGATGACATTATTGTTGAAGATGCTAATGAGACTTGTTCCTCCCCTCCCTCTTCATTCCTTTCTCCTTCTCCACTTATGTAGGATGACAGCACTAGCCATAGCGACCACCAAGACCCTATCTCACTAGCCGTGGAGATGGCAGCGGTAAATCACACCATTCTGGCGTTGGCCCGGCAAGGAACCAGCGAGATCAAAACAGAGGCCCTGGATGATGACTGATGACGCGATGGAGGGGGAGGGCTCCCAGATGAGAAAGTAACTTAGTTTTAGACGTAGCACCTTAGCAGCCTTTTTCCTGGTCCCTAATATGTGTCCTTCTTTACAATATAACTTTGCAGTCTCTTGTACGTCAAGTTTGCCGTTTAGGGTCTTGTCCTGTGAAGATGGCATGGTGCCCTCTGACTCTGCGTATAAACTCTCAGTATTAACTCCCAGTCAGATAATTAACCAAGCCGACTGACCTCCCTCTCCCAGTGCTCCCCCCTCAGCTAGATGAAAACCTTTGCTGCTCTGTCTTTAGCATTCCATGAACGTGCTTCCAGGTGTCGTAGGCAGCCCTCGATTCCAAGCCTTAGGCTAAATCTATAGAAAAACAACAATACAAACTCGGATTATCCTTCAGACTTCCTGGTGTTAACACTTTTTATTTCCTCTTGTTATTGTTATAAAGCCAAAAGGAGACAATGGAGATTCAGTGGTTTGAAGAAAAATGTCCACTGGGTTGAGAGTTTGGACAGAGAATGGGGTAATGATAAAGCTCAGATCTGTTGTCAACATCTTGTTACCAGGTGCCAATAAGCTGGCCTCTCTTGGCAGTGCAGCAATATCATCTTTACTGCTTTTCCATAGGATTAGTACCGTTTTCCAAAGGTCCTGGCTGGTTGGGAATGAGAAGGGGAAAGTCCACCAGCTTGTTTTGATTGACGTTTGCTGCTGATGTGGTCAACATAACCTTCCTCTTTTCTTTGCAAGTTGTGTTATGGGACCACACATTTTTTTCCTCAATTCTAAGTTTCCCCAGTTAGGCCAAAGTTTCCATCTATAGAAGAAGCTATGTCTCTCAGTGAGACTCACTGTGGCTGTGTTCCTTCCAATAAGAGGTCAATAAGGCAGATGGTGGCTAAGGAATGATGTAGGTGTGTAGGTGTGATTGGATCATTCACAATTCTTTTATCAGTTTGGTCATAAATAAGCCCTGACAAGTTCATTCGCATTTAAACCCACATAAAATACAATTATACTCTCAGACACCCCCACAAAGAATACCTATTCTTGGAGCAAGACATGATTTATATACAAAGGATGAGCATTGTGGAAGTGGATAGTTATTTTTATACACACACACACATACATTCTATGATGCAACAGAATGCTCTCCAATTCAGCCTGTAATCAGAAGTTTCAGACAACTTGGATTGAAAAGTTTGTAATTGCTTACTCGCAACACCCTATCTCCAAAGTATGGTGCACTCTAGGGAAAGATTAAGAAGTAACTCGCAATATCCCTCTTCACTAGAGTTACAGAAAATATGCATACATGTAAATTTCCATGATTTGCATAGTAGAGAGTGCAGTGATCCTTATCTATTATCTGTGATGTTGTCTCTCCAAGATAACACATCATGATGTTTTTACTTCTCTAAACTAGGCATACATTCTTTGCGTCTTTGTTTTGTTCTCCTTCAGCAGCTGGAAAGCTGTGCCTGTCTGAGCAGGTTAACTAATTCTTGGAAGCCATATTACAGCAGGAACTAGATGTTGCCATGAGCCAATGATTTAGTGGCTCTTGTGCTCCTGGGCAACAGGATTATTTTTTTACTTTCCTATTGTTAGGGCAATCTGAGATTGGATTCAGATATTGGCTATCTAGGAAATTAGAATTAGTGGTTAAATACTGATGGAATGTGAGATGAATCTACTTCTATATAGCAAAAAAAAATCAAATTTGAGGGGTTTTTTGGTTTATCTTGATCATATGTAGCACTTTGTTATTTTTTTCTTAACTATATATATATATATTTGTATTTTGAGCATTTTTTAAAAAATAAATATCATTGGAGAAATCAACAATAACATGCTGTAAGCTCATGTTACAGTCATCCAATAATAAACCTTGAACATAGTCTATGAGGAACATCTCTGATGAAATGGACCTGGCCGATTAGCAACATGTGATTCTCCTACACAAGCTGTTTTGAAATGAAGGAAGGGTGGTGATTGAAAAGCAAGACATATTTTCACCAGCTTGATCGTAGCATGTGGTTTTCCTCTTTCTTGTGCTCTTTTCACCTTCACCTTATTGCAATGTTCACAGAAATTCTTCCCCATTCATTGTGCCCTTTGAGCTATCTGTGCATTGGTGAACAACTAGTATACTTCAAAATGAAACTGACATGCTGACAGTCCCACGATATAGTCCCTGCTGGGGCCACAGTTCCCAACATTTGGAAATGTGGTTTGTTTGTGGCCTTGTTTCCATCTGTGCTTTGCCAAGGCAGATGATAGAAAATTTAGAGAAGTGGCCAAAAGCTTAAAATCTTCAGAATATTGAAATGTGACATGATGTTCTTAAATTTGACAGGCCCCTTTTCTCATTTTGGTGTGGGCAGTTGGGTGACAGTTCTGCCATTCTCTAGTACTTTATTTGAAATCATGGTTTCCCTCTTTGTATATATCTTGAATGCTCAGATGTCTTACATAAAGAGGGAGTATCTGCCAAGATCCTGTTGCTTCATGTAGTATGGCACCTACTAGTTTCAGTAACTGCATAAATAGGATTTAGCTATATAATTAGTAGCAGAAATTTTGAAAATAGATTGATATGAATACATTTTGAAAAAGCGATTGGCCATAAAGAAAAATAAAATGCCATCTTTTCGAGGGGCTGGAGCAGCCCTCTGCTGTTAAACTTCTGCTTAAGAATAGTGGATGCTTCCTTATGCTGGCCAGATTATCTAATGCAGGGGTGTCAAACTTGCAATGTCACGTGACATGTCACAGCATATCGGACTTTTTTGCCATTGCCCGGCAATGGGGTGGGCGTCGTTTCACTATGATGCATCCAGCCCGTGGGCCGGCAGTTTGACACCCCTGATCTAATGTAACCTATTCGTCAGCTCTGAAGCAAAGAAATATCTTTCCCATCAACTGATCTTTCTGAACATAATTACTAAGGGCTGAGCGGGAAGCCTTCTATATATGTCCTCTATTTCCCTCAGTGGATCTAGGGCAGGGACTAGTTACTATCTCCATCACACATTTTCTCCATCAGGATCCTTGATGATGGCTTCTCATCACAGCCATTTGACTCCAATTAAAATGTTAGAGTTTTGCTGATATTTTGCTGTTCAACCTTGCACATTTCATTGGCTATATTATATGTAATTTTTAAAAATCAACTGTTGATCACTAAAGCAGAAGCAAACTGTTGTTGTCTGTCTTGTTTGTCTATTGAGAGCAGGTAAACTCCATGAGGAGTTTTGACCTTAGACTCAGGGAAAAATGTAGGAGTTGTTTGGTAGCTGCAGAGAGAATTTCTTCTTGTGACATTTACAAGCAAACGTATCTCACCTTGGCAGGTAACAAAGAAGTGAAACAACTTTGTTTTGTGGGCTAAATGACCTGGTAAAATATAGCTATTGCAGCAGAAATTTATATTCTCATTGCTACAATAGTAATATCCTAAACTGAGAAGCATTGATGAAATGAAGTCATCATGGTTTTTGCTATTGAGCTTCCCATTACTGTTTTGGTACTGCTGCTCACTGAGGTTTTATTCTTTCTTTGGATATAGTTTTAGCAGGATACTACCAGCTAGTTCAAGTATAAACAGAAAAACAGCAAGATTCTTGAATAAGGCTTCCATTGCAAATTATATCATTCAATTTTAGTCAGTGTCTTCTATTAACTTGTAGCCTTTCCCTGCTTATCTAGTAGTACAGTTTCCTGATAGGCCATAAGTCTTCATGGCTTGGCCTGAAGCACTTTTCAATTATGATAAACAGTTATTGGATTCAGCCCTTTTATGTATTGCACATACAGATAAGTAACAGGAAGCAATGGACAAGCTTTCAGTATGCAGGCTGAACTTGTTAAAACATTAGGTCAATAAATAGCCTACAATTATCTTAATTCAAGAAGAATTGTGCCTCTTGTTAAGAGATTTTGAATCTTTAAAAAGAGGATCTCAGCAAGAAATGTATCATGAAACAGTAAACTAGAAAACACATTTAGATAAGATAAAATACAAGCTTTGTTCAAAGGACATAAACATGTGGATCCAAGTTTGTCAAGTTATAAGTTCTTACCACATTTTAATGTTCTTTCATTTTATCTGAATTCAGGGGCTAAGTTTCTTGTTACTGACAATTAAACTGTGATTGGCTTTTCTTCTTCAGTTAGGATTATCTGTTGCTTTGGATGTTCAGAACCCCCAAATTGATTTTTTCTTATCTTTCAATGATGAAGTCTCTGACAAAAGCTTTTACCTGTGCTTTGTATATATCATTCTGATCTTTCAACACAATCCATTAGGTGTCTGACTTATGTTATGAATAGTTGAAGAATTTGAGATACTAAGAAAGTAGAATATCTTACTTGCTCCATGAGCAAGTAAGGCTTGCAAATCATCTTAAGCAATTTGAGCTATAAGCATCCCTTATGTCTGAATTCTCAGCTAGCTTCCTGCTTACAATCTGAATTATATTTTCTCATGAAATGATGAATGGTGTAGCCTTGGGATATTTTCAATACTACAGAATTGCCTGGTTTTGAGAAATCACAGTAATATTGCTGCTATCGGAAGAGGAGCTCTCAGTTCTTGAGCGTCCAAGATACCCAGTTCTACCTTCTATAGTGTTAGATTTAGAGGTTGTGCTTTGAGATTGGCTTCAGACTTGAATGATGTAATGTTTGAGATATGATTTTGATAGACTAGCCTTCTACAATATGATGCTGTCCCCAAATATGAGGACTACAATCCCATGATTTCCAGTCAGAATCCTAATTGTGAACTTTGAAATTTGTGAATCAAGACACATGAAGAGAGCTCTAATTGAGCAACAACATTTTACATCACCTGTTCCCCCCACATTTCATATTGTGTATCCTGCACCTTTTTATAAATGTTGCTTTACTTTCCATTCATTCATTCTTAGTCATAGACATAGAATTGGAGAAATCGAAACTTGTTGGAAAATTATTAGTACAAGTACATGAGAGATTCCTTACTAGAAGCAAATGTTTTAAAAGGGCTTCCTAATAAAATAATGCTGCTGGTTTTTAACACTCTATACTATTTACTCTTCTTTTCAGTATCCTGGACTGGAAAGATTTTTAAGGCAATAAGTGGATTTCCTTGTGCTTGTGGTTGACATCATCCTTCGTGAAAAGACCCCCTTGATAAAATTTTAGTTGCAACTTCTATGAGTAACATCAGCTTTCTTCCAGTGGAGCAGTTTCCTCCCATGCTTGTACTAACTGAAATTGCAAACAAACTAATATTTCTGTTCCTACTATGTTGTGAGTTCATTAGCAACTGGCATTCAGTAGTATATTTCCTCTGAACATGGAATATTCATAATGATTATGAGTTTCAGCCTTTGATCACTGAGCAAAATATATTGAACTGTGCAAACAATTTAAGCCAATCACCCAGCTAGAGAAAATAGTGCAAAAGGCTGGTAGCATCTGTTGTCCAGGAAAAATATTTCTTCTAGTGATTTGTTACTTGCTCTATGTGAGACTAAGAATAGCCATTTTTCTAGATACATAGGAAGCTTGTGATCAAAACGTGATTTAGTTGATAAGTTGATTTTTTGGCAGGAAACGCTAACTTTTTGGCCTGGTACTGTTCTAATATAGGGAAGCCCAGTTGTTTTGTTGGTTATCAATTTCATAACTTCTTGCAACTTTTGTTATGGATAATCATACTCTATTGTCTTCCTAAGATCAACTTGTTCTGTATTTGAGATAATTCTGCAAAGAATTCCGATGTTCTATGTAGATCTCAAGAGGGTATTTAAGCGAATTCCTATTTTGATCAAAGAGCCAAGCCCCTCAACTTTAACACAAGTCCAGTTGTGTTAGATGTCAATTTCTATAATTTCCAGCTAGCACAACAGAGTCCCATAAGAGTTGAAATGCAGTTTATCTAGAGGCATCAAGCTGAGGAAGTCTGCCTTGCTTTGTGATGTTGTTGAAGGGGAGCAATAGCTTTATACCCTAGAAGTTCATGCCTAAATAGCAATAGCATTTAAACTTATATACCACTTCACAGTACTTTACAGCCCTCTCTAAGTGGTTTACAAAGTCAGCATATTGCCCCCAACAATCTGGGTCCTCATTTTTCTGACCTCAGAAGGATGAAAGGCTGAGTCAACCTTGAGCTGGTGAGACTCGAACTGCCAAACTGCTGGCAGCCAGGAATCAGCAGAAGTAGCTGCAATACTGCATTCTAACTACTGTACAAGACCATTTACCACCCTCCCGTGTTCAAAACAAGACTAGCTTTGGAAAGAGACTTTCAGCAGTGAGTTCTGTGGTCCATTTGCTGTGAATGAAAGAGCTGACTTCCATAGCAGATGGCAGTGAGCAGTTTCCCTGATTTTTCAGGATGCTCAGAATCTGCTTGATTATTTCCCATGTTTAGTATCCAATTCTAAAAGTGCCTAACTGAACCTGGTTTTATATGGGAGACTCTGGTCTTGTTTATATTTGTCCTTCTGATATGGGAGAATGTGGCAGCCTAGAATGTGAATTAGCTTCTGGAACAAACTGGATAGCAACCATAGTTGCTTTTTTTTCTCTCTCTCTCTCTCTCTCTCTTTCTCTCCCCCCCTTCCAATTGACTTTGCCCTTGTGGGCTGGGAATCATTGGAATTGTAATCAAACACAACTGTTGACCACTTGCCTGACTGTTTTATAATCTTGGAATGACCATGATGAGAGAGCCTAACAAAAGAATTGCTGTAAAAAAGTGCTGTAGCAGGTCCATGTCCACCTCTTTCCTATTCTTATTCTCCCCTGCAAAAAAGTGCTGCCTTGTTGGAAGGTTGCATTTTGTACTTCTCATCTACATTTCCTGTTATGTGCAGAACAGAAGTTATAAACAATTCCCAGCAATCTTCTATGAATGTGAAAAAGGTCTAAGAGTGACTCCTCCCTCCCTTTCCCTCAATTAGTACTTTCATCTCTATATTGGCTGGATTCCTGCGCTGAAAGGAACCAGGAGTGTAGGAAGAAATCTGTTATCTTTCATTCCAGAACAATGTTTTAAGATAATGGGGAGAGAAGGCATTAAACATTATACTAGGAATTGGAAGTGAATATGTCTTGCATAAGAGGATAAGGAGGGACCAGATTTATTTTCTCCTTCCATTGTGAGCTTGTATATGAGCTGAAATACATCGCAGCTTAATCAATTGCAGGTTGCTATAGCTTGTGGGCAAGCCAAGTTTGTGCATTTTCTAGCTTCCATTCCATTCCAGTCTCTTTTCCCTCCATGTTCCTACTGTGGTGGCAGTCCGACACTTTGCCTGGTGTTGTTTTGGCCTGCCATAATAACTGAGTTCAGCCTACCTCAAGAGGTAATTTGTGTCTCACTGTCTTGCAGCCACAATCCCTTTTATTTCTGTGTCCTTTTTGACATATGCATAGATACACACACAAACAACACTGGACTGTCTGTCACCCAGCCCCTTTGCTGTTGCCACCAGTTCTTATTGCAGATTGGATGCTGCTTTAAATGTGAAAAAAAAACAATTGTTTTAAAAAGCTATATAAAGAAGAAAAATAAAAATAAAAACCTGAATGAAAAGCTAAAGCTGAATTTATAAGCCTTGTTGCATATGAGCCAAAAGTGCAAAAAGCTCCATATAATAAATTAACCTGCCACTCATATAAATATAAATATATATAAATATATTAAAATCAGACTGTTCTACAAAATTGTGTATTTGTATTTTTGTGTACGTACAATTTTCTGCTAAGCAGAAGGAGGATGTAGTATAGGATGTGAGAGAATTTTTTTTAATCAAATTTCTTTTGCTACTTATTTTTCTTAACATTCATCTCTGTCTCTGTCTTCTCTATGTATGACACAGTTTTGAAAAAGCTGCAGTCTCTCTCTCTTCTTCCCCATCCTGCTTAATTCCCCCCACCTCATGATCGATTTCCAGGGTATACTCTGCCACTGGTTTTGCAGAGATACAGAAACTCTCAAAGGTTTGATAACTCACTGCTTTTAGCAGTGTCAACATGTGCTTTGTTGGGACTTGGCATAGTTGCTTCCAAAGTGGTTGAATCTTGTCAGTGAATTTCTATTTCCCTGAAGCAACCTGGCACTTGGCTAAAGTTGGTCAAGACTTTTGGCGATCTTTGGTTTGAGATCCCAACTATCTTTGTGAACGCATTCTTGCAAGAAAAAAAATCATTGTCAATCAGACAGGCTTTAGTAGACATTTGGGAATTCCTAAGTACGAGCTCAAGAATTGAGGGCAAAGGCATTTGGCCAGGTTGAGATTATTACTCAATTGAAAACTGAAAGGCAGACTAGTGTAGCCATGATTTGAACAAAAGTAGGATGGTCTTAAGTGCTCAAAGTGTCTTGTGCATATTTGTTTGCAATCCCATAACCATTCTATTAAAAAAGCAAGTAATCTAAATAGGAAGACATTTTGTAAAAAAAAAAAACCTAGTAGAATGATGAGAGAGCAAAATTAGGATTATCTCATATCTGATTAATGTTTCTCAGTTTTCATGTTTCTTCCCTCTTTGGAAAGATATTAGTGGAACTGCCACTTGTTTATCAGTTAGTTTAATCTGTCAAGGGATTTATTTCTTCTTTGATAAGTGCAAGCCAAGTTCCCACAAACCTGCATCTGTCCTCTTTGCCTCTAAAGCATATTTGAATTTCAGAATGGTTAATACCTCAGAAAATACAAGAGGCTTACTCCTTAGAAAAAATATGTGGGAGTATTGAGAACTATCCTGTTCTTAGTTGGTTATATGAGAACATGCAGGATGTTAAATTCCAAAACATTTTTCCAGCGTAACTTTTGTTGAGAATTTTTTCCTCACCTTAAAAAATAAGTTACGTATAAGCTCTTACTCAAAGACGTGAGAGCCTTTTGTATATTGAAATTTCCTTGACTGATAAAATCCAGCTTTCTCATTTAGTTTCCCATGTTTCTTCATTTGCAGGTGGAACCCCTTTCTCTCCCTTTTAAAGCTAATGCCTCATAGTGTTGACCCTTATCATTTCTTCCAGGGGTGAGAGAGACACTACATCTTTCTAAGTAGGGCTCATATTTATACCAGTGTGTACTGACTGTGGAAGAAGTCCTTGTTTCTGTATGTGAATGGGGAAAGAAACAAGTGCTCTATTGTATTGATTAAAAACTAGCTTAAAAACAAATGAGTCCTGTATCATTGTATCTCCTATTCTGGATTATTAGTGCCTTTTTGGACAGTAGACTGTTCTGTAATTAAATTGTAGTATAACTGCTTTTTTGTACAGTTTTGTTTTAATAAACTTTTTTTAATTTGTGTTTATTTTAGTATTGTACCTACTAGAAAATTAAAATGTATAACTGAAAAAAACCTGCTTCAATGTCCTTTTTTTCCCCCAAGAAGCTCTGCTTTTGGAAAATGTTTTATACAAGGTAAAACACAAAGTCACATCAAAAAGATTTTCTTCTAGCTAGAACCTGGTCGGCCACCTCTTTGGCAGATTACATGGGTCTACAGTATTCAGTTAGTTGTTTGTTTATTATAAGATTTTATATATCGATCATGTCTATAGGACCCATATCAAAAAAGACAAGACTGCCATATAATGGGGAGCCCAAACATGGGATAGACAGGATTTCAACAATTTGCAGAAGGTGAGGAGGTACTTGTAAACTTTAGTTGCTTTAAGAACATCTATAGCCAGCCTTCTCTATTCTAGTCCCATAGCCAGAAGTCACGGCTAGCCCCGAGATTCTGCTTGCAGGTTGTTAGAAGCTGTCCTGGATTCACCATACAAAAAGAAGTGTGGTACGAACATGTAGGAAAGCTACTTTATATTGTATGAGAGTTGCTCCATCTAGTTAGCAGTAAAGTATTTATGGAGAACTGCAGAACTGAACATTAGATCCCCTGTGTTGTGAGATATTACAGTGATGTTTATTATACAGTTACTCTTAGCAAATGCAAATGGTTTATAAACTTTAAAGAGATATGTTCAGTAGTTTGACAAAACGTAGGACCAAGTCAGTGGTGAGAATCAAATATGTGAACAACCGTTCTGTGTGGATGCCACTTCCAGAAGTCCATTCTGGGCCTGGGCAACAAAAAATTAGCTACCGGTTCTGCCAAAGTGGTGCGAACTGGCTGAATCCCACCACTGGACCAAGTAGAGGGGAAACCAAATGTTACCCCCTGGAAGAGATTTTTAAAAATAATTTCAGTATGGAATTGATGCTATTTTAACATAACGATGGAATTGGTCACTAAAACTTGCTATGTAGCTAGGACTGGGAAATAACTGCAGTACTATTTTTTATATAAAGAAGATGGGAGAGGAGAAGTGATATAGGGTGGAAATCCTGGAAATGTCAGGCTATTTTTACATACATACATACATACATACATACATACATATTAAAAATCATGTTTAAATGAATAATTAGGCATAACGAAAGAAACAACTCACTAAAGAATTAGTTTGAATCTCACAAAAACAAGTTCTTGCAAATTGTTTGAATATTAACTAACTTAGAAGTGGAAATACAAACTTCCTTGATTTTTGACAATGTTCCGGATCATTAATTAAACTTAATTTAGGAATCATAGGATGAGAGAGGAGAACCTCTAAACCTTCAGCACCCGTTTACTAAGCAAAGCAAACTGACATTGTACTTATTTTTAGTATATACGTTAGAGAAGGGGTTAAAGCTTTTGTCAGATTAATGGAACAACACATGAGCTTTAAAGAAATGTATTAAGTACTGAAAGTTGGCGAGAAGTCCTAACTTAGAACGCACAACAGGGCATGAGCAACCAGTGATTCATCAGGACATCGTTAGGATGTTGATGTGGCAATTGTCAGGCAAAAAAACAACAACCCAATGTTGACTTTAGGGAAGGAAATTAATCTGCTAATATCAGGCTTACATTATTTGTTATATGTATCCCACCTTTATTATTTTTGTAAGGCAACAAATATACAATACTCCTATTTTCCCCACAATACTCCTCTGAAGTGAGTTTGGCTGGGAGTGATTGGCCAAAAACCCCTCAGCCAGCTTTCATGCTAACACATGCTAACTAACGCTAGAAGTGAATCTCCTGGTTTCTAGCTTTGGTGCCTTAGAAACCACTTTAAAATGCTTTGGTAAGACCACACTTGGAATAATGCATCTAATTCTGGTCACCACAATATAAAAAAGATGAGACTCTGGAAAGAGTGTAGAGAAGAGCAATAAGGATGATTAGGGGACTGGAGAGTAAAACTTATGAAGAACGGTTGCAGGAATTGGGTATGTCTAGTCTAGTGAAAAGAAGGGCTGGGACAACATGATAGCAGTGCTCCAATATTTGAGGGGCTACCACAAAGATGAGAAGGTCAACCTATTTTCCAAGGTACCAGAAGGCAAGACAAGAAACAATGGATGGAAACAAAGCAAGGAGAGAAGCAACAAAGAACTAAGGAGAAATTTCCTAATAGATCAATTAACCAGCGGAAGGCCTTGCCTTCAGAAGTTGTGGGTGACCCATCGCTGGAGGCTTTTAAGAAGAAACTGGAAAGCCACTACTGAAATAGTATAGGATCTCCTGATCAAGCAGGAGGGTAGACTACAGTAGAAGACCTCCAAGGTTCCTTCCAATTCTGTTATTCTATTCTAACCACTAAACAGCAATGCCAACTGTGACGAGCAAACTTCATTAAGAAAACCATATTTGCAAAGAATGGAGGTTATTTAGCTTACAAAAGAGGCAAAAGAAGTTACAGACATAAGGGGAAAATTTGTAGTGTGATGCACACAGGTTTTTTATGTATAGCTGTAGAAATATATAGGTATAGCTGTAAGTTATTTAACCCAAGCTATGTTCAGTCCAGCAGAACGAGTATTTCTTTTAAAAAGACATTATATACAGTTTGTATATAATTAGAAAATGGCTGGGAATCTGATTAGTAAAATCTAAAATTAATTTAAAGAAAAATAATATACGAAAAGCACAATTCCATAGCACCACAGCTCAATCTGGCATGATGAGCGAATTTAGTTTCATCAACATGGCTTTTATCTTGAAAAATATAAACAATAGAATTATAATTTTATCTATCTTGCATTATTGGGTAGATTTTTAATCCCTCATAGGAAAGAAAAATGTAAAAAATGTAAGCAGTTTTAGTTGAGAACCCTAAGATAGCAGAGTTACATGTATAGATGTGTGAATAGGGCCTGAAGGTAAACTATGCAAAGAAAGAAAAAATAGTGCAAAATCTGTTCACTTTATAGAATACATGCAGGGCAATATAATTGCATTTCTTTTTTAAGCAAGCAGAAACCTGGACTATGTGTATTGTATGAATATTTCATTCCAATCCACTTAAACCAACAATTCTGCATCAATCGACTAAGAAAAGAAGGGGGAGAAAGAGGAACAAGGCTTGACAGAAGGAAAGTATTTTATTTAGATAACATTTGTCACAGATATGGTACAATATTACAAGTTTAGTATATAATACAAGAGAGACCATTACAAACTTTACACTTCATTACAAGAATCTTTGGATTTTAGCATCTTTTAAAAAGGTACAAGCAACAATATTTCTGAAAACCAGTCTCAACATTTGTTCTTTATATACAGGCTCCCAACATTTACAAAATGACAAATTAACAGAAAAGACAATTGAGAAACAGCTCCTCAAAAACAGGAAGTTAGTGTCCAGGCAATGAAATGCTTTGGGTAGCCTAGTGGGTAGAGTTGCTTGGAAGGTGAACTTGCTCTCCAAATAAAAGGTCATCTTTTTGTAGGTCTCTCAGGATACCTTAACTGAACTTTAAGTTAGATGCACAGTCATGACAGTCATGAGAGGTCCTGCGAATACTGTCATGCTGAATAGAGTTCCATGTGGCTTTTGGCCTCAGTAAAAATGTCTTTCAGATGCTGATACAAATTATTAGTTTATCCCACTTTTCTGCCCAAAAGAAAGGCATTGTGACACTGAAAAGGAATGAAGAACCGTAAAGAGATGTTGCATATGCTATGAAGAATCTTTTCTCTCGATTTTCAAGACAGATAGGATTATGCCTTAGAATCATACAGGATGTTACATTCCACTGAGTGCCAATTGTCATTATTAAACATTGCCTAGCATGTAACAGTGCCAGATCAATGGATGCAATACATTAATCGGCAGCAATCCAGATTATGAAAAATATGTGCTAATATAAAAGGAAGACTTATGTAAAAGAGAATTATATAATTTTTGCATTGATTAATTTAAATTCCAGTTTGCCTTGAAGTAAGTGACAAGCAGCCTGTTCGATAAAGATCTGATAGAGGTTTCCATTGGCACCCAGTGAACTTTGGGGCTAAATGAGAATTTGAAGTTGGATCCTAAGAATATTTAAGTGACAATTCCATACTATCTCAATATAAGATTTTTGTATATTGTCAGTTTCCAAACAGAGCCATTACCCTAGTTTCACTAGAAGAAACTGTTCCAACTGCATGGCTGACCTACTAATGTTGCTCATCACATGATATGGTCAATCTCTGCTCTGACATTTTACGACAGACTGAAATAACATAGTCTCTTTATGAAGGCTCTATGGTGCACATGCACATTTTTCAACAATTTCTAATCTTCAAATCTTTTCCACAAAGGTACAAACTTTAACAAAGGAAGATGATGGCAACCAAAACATTCAGAATGGGATACTGAACCATACACATTGAAAAAAAACGAGCTTGCTGTATGGAATCAATTGCCATGCAAAATAAGGGAAGTAGTAGGCACGTGGGAGGAGTAATGGTCAATCAGTTTTGAACTAAGGCACCATGGTGTGGCCTGGTTAAAATGAAACAGCTGTGGCTATTGGAATTACATGTCATTTCTTGCAAAGCAGTGTCACAGATGCCTGTCACAACCGTCATAATATTGTTTTGCTTAAAATTGTTGGATGCAAATCATGTGCAAAAGGAATGCAGTAGTAAATCAATTAGGTAACATTATTTGGATTTTTTTTTAATGTTTAAGACAGACTTCTTAGTTGCAGAGAAGTCTGGGATGGTGATTTTAGTAGAGCACTTCAAAAAACTTTTGCTTTAGAAGTTAATGGACGGAAACAAAATGAATATTCTTTTCTAAGTAGTACTAGCAGCACATCAACAATATTTCAAAACCCATTTGAACAAGGGTTTGTTAACACAGCTTCCTGATTACTCAAACTGGGGAAACCTCTTCAGCTTATTCCACCAGTTCCATCCCTCCTCTGTTTGCTTTAAAAAGAGAAATAGAGCTTAATTCAGAGAAAGGGAAAGAGAAGAATCTCACTATTGGTCAAGAAGGCCCTATCTTATAAAGTTCACTTTTCCAGTCCAGAAAACCAGTGGGAATCACTTTCTTGTTTCCTCTTTCTTCACTATTTTTTCAAATAATTCTTGAAAGCTAGTCTGCATTATAGATAGTGTGCCTTGATTGCTGAATAAAATACAGATTATGTTGTTGGGGGACGACGTAGTTTGTAATTCCGCACTGGAGATGGAGAGCGAGCGAGCAGGTACAAAGATTATAGTGAACCCAAATTTACAAGTATCTAAAGCAGGTTTTTTTTTTCAACCTGCATCCCATGGAAACCTAGAATTTCATGAAAACTTGATAGGGTTATGTGAGAGGCTAAGGGCAAAAAGAAAAAAAAAAGGTTCACTCGCATGCAGCCAGTTTTCTAGCACTTGATAGGGATCCTGGGATTTTTAATTTTTTTAAAAAAACAATAGGTTCTACAATGTAGACTGAAAACATTTGAAAATCACTACCCTAAACAAACTCTAAATTGTCCACAGCCTGTCAATACTTCTTGTGGGGCTAGCTCTGTTTTCCTTTAGGATAAAGTGCATGTAAATGACTTGGAAAAGGCCTGCATATCAAAAAAAAAAACAAAACCCCAAAACCGTTTCTGCTCTTTTGTCTTTTTTCTTTCTTTTTCTGGTGTATCTTTTCTGCTTTCTATTTTTATTAGTTTATGTTAATTTTTATGTTCTTTGTAAACTTTTCATAAAAAAATATTTAAAAAATTAAAATACAACAGTAGGCAGTTAATCAGAAAGTAGCCATCCAAGTTGTAATTAAGCAGGACAGTGCTTGACCATTGTTCTAGTGTTTTTCACCCACCCAATAAAACAGTCCTGAAGGAGGGCCGAAATCTAAGAGCATTATTAGCGCATTGATATTAACAAGGCTTCAATGTACTTCATCCTGCCTGGATCAGCAGGAAGATCTTAAGGTTTTTTTTTTTTTTTTTTAAAAATGATTTTTGTTTTGTTGGAACAAAAGACTGCTTCAAATTATGTAAATGTTCTACAACCATAAAATATTCCAATTCCATATACGCAAAGAAAGCAAGAAAATGACGGCTCTCTGGAAACTGCTGAGCTTTGCTGCCAATTTCCTCAATCTCCTTAGTTGCAGCTTTAATTGTAAAACAGTTTTCTTCAGTTAGAAAATCAGATTAGTACAGAAGGAAGTCATTTAAGATGTAATAGTTAGATCAATTTCCTTAAGCTCACCAGTACAAAGAGAGTCTATTAGCAGCATATGGAAGGAGGATATAAAAATATAGGTCATGAGAATTTATATGCTGCTAAGCAAGCCCTTAGATAGTCCAGCAGCATTCCTTCTCAGTGTCTGTTATCTTTTGGTGGCTAGCTACATTCGTGGAGCCAAAAGATTTTCGCTCTTATTAGCATCATTTAGATGTGACTGCCATTGCCTAATGCTCTCCATAAAATCCCTCTGCTCAATTTCCAACCATTTTACTTTGGACATTCCTGCATTCTTTCACAAGAGCATCAGAAGCCAGATTATCCAAGGCCAAATCCCTGGCCCATGTAATACAGCTTCTTGGCAATTGTTCTCCAGAGTGTTTGTTGAACAAGGACCTTTCTCAGCCCTCTGTGTAGCTGGGTTCAACCTGAAACCTACTGCAGGCAAAGCATCTGATTCACCGTGAGCCATTACCCTCATTTTAAAAATAGCTAAACCTCATTCTATCTGGGCAATAAAGCTAATTTTATTTCCCTGTTGGGACTTTTCCAAAAGAGATTTTCAAGCCATTGAGAAGCCATCTCTGGCTGAAAGTTATGCAGATAAGCTCCAATTGCACCCATGAAAATTACACACACCATTCAAGTTGTAACCTCAAAATCCTGCAGACATTTATAACATATATTCATTTTGAATTCACCCCCTCTTCTTCCATAGGAAGAAGACAATGTGAGTATATGGAAAGAAGCAGATTATCCTGTTCTATGTGTGTTTCTGTGCAATGGTAGTTATTGGGTTGATTGTAAGTCGCAAGGGATTCCCTATACTTCTTTTTAAAAAGAAAATAAATAACAAATAAATATACAGCTCTAGCAACATGGACAAGGATAGTTTACCCAGGTTTATGACTGGGGAAAATCCAGATCATAAGGAAGGCCCACCCTACGTCTAGGGTTTTGAATTCCCTCTTTGCATTATGTTACTTAAAACAAAGGCAAAGAAGGCCACATGCTGAGGTTTACTTTATAAATACAACAGCACTGAAGGGAATGCTGAAAATAATAATAGTAACAATACCTTTAACAACATGAAACGACAACATCTGCCCACCCTAGGTCCTTGGGAAGGACATGATAGGTTGATAAAAAAGCCAAATCCAATCTAAAAATCTGGCTGACTCTGCAACCAACCATAGCAATAAACCACTAGAAGAGAAAAAAGCAAAGCCTTCTCCTGGAAAAGGTCAGATATATTAGACTGTAATCACAGGTTGGATTAAGAATTAAGAAAAGCAACATGGATGTAGCCTAGTCCCCAACTGTCATTCCAGTAGAGTGAGGGGTAATATTTTTCCACTGAAATCAACAAAAACAGTTTAAAGATCATAAATGAAGTCTTAAAGACAGGCACTTTTTCCAATAGGCTGTGATCTGCCAAATTCTGATTCTAATTGGTTTGCTGTGGTTTAATGGTGAACCTTGGAATGACAACATTTTGATAGTAAGCAGCACTTGGCAGTCTTTCTAGAAAATAAGCCCTGCCAACATCTCTTACAGATGGTTTCCTTTGAATGGCTGGGGAATGAAAGGAGAGATTTGGAAAACTACACTGGGAAAGGTCACCATTTGCACCAAGAGTCTCATGTTATTCCATCATGACAAAGGTCAACAAATTTCAGTAAAAAAAATTAAGAATACACATATATTCTGACACACATCAACCATCTTCTCCTAACTGGCTTAGTAGTGCAAAGAATGGCAAGGAAGGAAGGAAGGAAGGAAGGAAGGAAGGAAGGAAGGAAGGAAGGAAGGAAGGAAGGAAGGAAGGAAGGAAGGAAGGAAGGAAGGAAGGAAGGATCAACTTCACACAGTAGTGTTGCGAGCCAGGCAGACATGCCCATCGGGTGATGCTCTCAAGTAGCCCATGATTTCCTGTTTTCTGTATTCTTTTTACTTTTCTCAGTCCTTGGAAGTGATCCTCCTTCTGTCTTGGCTAAAGCAGTCAAAGAAGCCAAATTGGAGGCAGAGCCTGAGAATGTACCGCTCCGCCGATGCTCAGTTCCGGTCCCAGTTGTGCCCTGCAATTTCATTCCAGCACTCCGGCGCCTTGCAGAACCTGTAGCTCTTTTGACTCGACTTGGCTTCACAAGGAGCCCATATCCTGGATTGCATTTGAAGTACTGCCGGCCTCCAATTGAGCCATCATTTTTACCTTTGAGATAAAAGATTTTCTTTGAAAAGGGTTGTTTCATGAAGTCATAAAATAAATGCATTTGGCTAAGGATACTGCCCTGTGGATGCTGGGTAATGGGTAGTTCAATAAAATGTGTTGTCTGATGACATAGCACCCCATGGCAGTATCTGGCTACATCACACATAGAAGACCTTCCTAGTGAATCTGTGTATTACTTTCTCTACCACCAATGACACTTCTTGGGTTCCATAAAAATTACATAGGAAAGTAAGCCTCTCCTTCCTGCTAACTGAGATGGAAGTTGCATAAATTAATTCAGAGAACTGCTACTGTCCTAAAACAAATATGTGGCATATTCTCAACATGTTGCGTATTCAGCATTTATTATCAAGACTTTCATCTTTATATGGAAGCTCAGAAGCCCCTGTCCTTTGGATTATCCTCCCCCAAAAGGCAATGCAGGCCCCCACTCTCCTGGTCTTTGGGAGGAGTTTGAAGACTCATATGGGGCTAGCAGAGAACTATGCAACCTTGGGTTTAGTTAGTGCCCCGAAGGCCCTCCTCCCCTTTAACTTTAATTATTCTATCCTTGACTTTCTTTTACTGATATAATATTTTATATGACTTTTCTGGTTTTAATTGTACACTACCTAGAGTTACTTTATTTATCTTAAACCTAATAAATAAATAAATGAATCATATGTTTTCAATCTTTCTTTACAAATTTAACATACAAAGTTAACCCTGATGGAATTGCTCTTTCACAATCAGAACTTCTGGTCATATGCCCACTTCTCTTAGCCTCTTCTGGCTACTATCACTAATTCATCAGGCACTTACCACAACTGCAATCTTTGTTGTAAACTGAACCAGGCAAAGTGAACCCATCCATAATATTGTGGATGTAAAATGTGGGTTCTGCCACTAAGTAACAAAATGCTTTACAATCAAGCCATATTTCCATGTGTGCTCTGGATGAGTTACCCTATTTCCAATCACTCTTGTTGAAAGAACTGCATCTGAATGCAGGCCCATTCCTTTTCTCACTATAGACCGTTTCATGGGATAACGAACCTATCCAAGTAGATGGTGGCAGAATTTCAAACAATACTGGACATTAAGGAGAAAGGCTCACCATACTGGTGACTTTTCCCACCTGCACTGCTCTACCTGTCTTAAGAAAAAATTTTATGCGTGGCTGACTTAAACTAGGGAACAGTGAAAGAAACTAGACAGACTTCAATAAGAGATAAAGGCCTGAGGGAATCACATGTGGATTGAGGGAAACAAAAACAACTATCAAAGCCAGTCACAAACATTTCCTATACACCTTACAACATTTCTCAACAATTACCTGATGGCAAATCCAACTCGACTCCAACCCAGGTTCCGTCCTGGAAATCTGTTGGACCAACATATCTCACGGTGCCCATTTTATTTGTGCCAACAGTTACATATTCACCTTCTTTCAGCCAATCTGGGATTTCATTGGCTTCTTCTGAGTCAGATACTGCTGCATCCAATTTCTCTTCAGAACCAGCATCTATGCTGTTGTTCTGGTCTGAGTCTTCTGAATTCTGTCTGCTCTTTTCTTCCTCTGAACACAAAGAAGCTCCTGAATCACCACTCAACATACTGGAGAAAGACTTGAGTTCTGATGTTCGTACTCTTTGGATTTTGAATGGAGAAGTTGTAGTGCTGGACTGAGAAGACAGGTCAACTGTAGCCTGAGACTTTGAAGGTCCTGTTTTATAAATGGGAGCCTTCTTTGTGACAGAAAGAGGGTTCTCCGATGGTAATAAGATGGTTGTCTGTGTCAATTGTATTTGTTTCTTATTAGAATAGCAATTTGTATCCTCAGTAACTAGGGAGATAGAAACCTGATCTTCATTTAGAGCAATGGCAGAATCTACAGGTCTTGATTTTAAGTTGCCATTATGGCTCACTTTGTCATTGTCCTTGTCAATTTGATCATCTTTAAGGCCAGGGAGAACTGGATCCCTCGTTGAAAGAGAATGGCAACACTGAGAAGCTAAATCAGAACATGATTTTATAGGACCATCTGTTGAAGAAACTACCTTAGGAGTTGTTGAAGTTGGGGGGACATCGTTTGTGATGGAGGTCTGACTACTGGGTTGAAGATGGGGGTCATTTCCTGATACAAGAGCTTCAGAAAGGGTTGCTGTAGAAACACTGTGTGAGAAGTATCCACTAGAAGTTTCACTCAAGGGACTTGGTGGACCCTCCTGAGAATCCTGTGCTTGGATGTCCACTGTGGACTGCTGTAAAGGCACTTTGGTTGATCTTTCAAGGTTCTTCTCCAACTCTGTCAACTGCAAAGCCACCTCAGAAGGTCCTTTGCTTCCTTGTCCTTGGGTAAGCTAAAGCAGAAAAGGGTCAGAGATTGTCAAAGTTACATTTTGGAAAACATAAAACAATACAATAAAGATAAACTGGACATTTGTTTCTTTCTAATTCATCTTCTGTTACCATATCTGGAGAGGCTTGCAACATTTTGATTTATATTTTAAAGGAAGTTGAAGATGAAAGATGGATTTGTATAAGGGCAAACAAGAACAGCCTTCCAAGATCCATCTGCTTTTTATTCCATTTCTAACAATGCTTAGTCAGAGGTGTCCATTGATGCCCAGCATCTAGGATTCTAAGATAGTTTCTGTAATTTAAAGAAACAAAGAAAGCATATTCTTCTCCCTGTACTTCCTTGTGCTGTTGGTTTTTTTTCCAGGAAGCATATATGCCCCCCCACTGTGTAATAGTATGTTGGAGACTGGGCAAAGTGACACTGCCAAGTGACTGGCCGAGTAACATAGCCTGTGGCTAGAAAGTGGGTCCACAACAGGAGAGTTTCTCTAGCTGTTAAGGAGCTTGGGTGGGGGGAGAATTCTATTTTCATTTTAATGTAGCTTTACAATAAAATAAAATTAGCTGATCTGGTCATGTTTCCTGTCTAGTCTATCTCATAAGGCTAGCATATTGTCTGCAATTGCTACTGAATGTATAGTAGATGGACAAGGAGAAGGAAGTCCCAGCATATCATGCAGGAATTCTTATACATACAACTCAAAGGTCTTGCGTTCATTAATACCAAGTGTCCATAAGTTCCTTCCCCCATCCCAATAAAGAAAGCTTCACTCAAAATGTGAGAATTCTCATACTCTGAAGAGGGCATGATTTGGAATAAAGGACATTCAAAATTAACAATTTAGGATACACTGATATCCAAAATAGATAAATGTATCAGCTTGTGGAATTGCATACTTTAGTTAATGGCTCATTTATTGTTTTATTTTATGCATTTTATAACTTGTAACCCACTTTGAGTTCCTTAGGGTGGTGGGGAAGATAAAAATATGTTAATAAATAAGTACTAGAAATAAATAGTATGAATAACACTTACTAATGAGTGTATGGCTTATTTCTATGCTAGACTATTAACAGGTTCAAAGGTGGCAGTCTAGCTAATAGGCTGAAGGTCTAGTAGGATTAATATATAAATGCATATAGCATATGAAATGTGACTCCTATTATTTACTAAAAGATCATTTATATTACAGAAAGATATGTTTGCTGTTTGAAAGAGGCAATTTATGTGAAGTGGGGAAACAAGCCAGATTTATAAGTCTCTCCCTGTTATTTGGCTTAACTCACAGAAGATATAAATCATCATTTCTAAGTCAAGTATCATCTTGTGTAACTCCATATGCCAAGGATGGCTTCCTTCCCAAAGTGTTAACCGCAATACCACAAATACACAACTTCCAGAATTAATGACCCTTTCTATGCTTAACAGTTCATAATATGCATATGATATATATACCCACACATACATACCCACACAATATAATAAATATGAAGTAGACCAGCCAATTTTGAAAAAAAAAACCCCATGGGCTTTTGCCAGCCCATGCCTTCAGCAAACTCTTGAGATTATGAGATATTTTTTTTAATGTCTCCTGGTAAACTTTGATGCATGTCTATTCTCTATTCCGATCAGCAACCTTAGATCTTTGATTTAAGGCCACATGGAAAGGAGTATTTCTGCAGAAGCAGATAGGCAACCCTTAAAAGAGAACCTTGGAGGATAGAAAGAAAGAATTAACTATAGTGTACTAGAAGCAACTGAAGCAAGTAAATAGACTCCAAGATGATATTTGCAAAGGAAGAATCATAACAAAAATTGTGAATCACCTGATATTATGCAGAGTAAAATGTGCTATTATCTGAGATAAGGAGATACAGCCACCAAACCTGGTTTCCTTTTTCTTACTCCGTTGCATACCTACAACTGCTTACTTGGCATTGTAATGCAGTTGTGCACTTGCTGGCTTCTAGACACACACTAGTGGTGACATTACAACAAGAGGATAGTGATAATTCAGCAAGATTTAGATATTTCTTTCTGTGAAAACTAAGCAGTTAGAATGGCTGGCTCATGCAGAATCAAGGCATAAACTGGAATTTCCATTTCTGATACTGAAAGTTTAATATGCATGGGGGCTTAGTAAGGGTAATTCATAGACAAATGTCTCCAATCTGCACCATCAGCATATAAATAACCATAAAAGCTTTCTGCATGTTTTGGAGAACTCAGTTCTTTACTGATTTTAATAGTAGTTTTGTTATTACTGTTGCCTCCCATTTCCATGTAACGATAATGTAGTCATTCAGCACCATGGACAGTTCAAAAGGACCCACCTGTTGGGCTTTTGCAGGATTGGCATCAATCTTGGCAGGCTGAACCATAATTCGTGGGACTGGCTGCAATAAGAAAAGACATTCCTTTTGTATTAATCTCTGAATGACTGAAAAATTACTCAAACAACAGTAGAAAGTTATTTATTTCACAGGCATCATAGTTTTGGCACAATGACACCTGATTGCCCAGTTCCCTTATAATGCTAAATTGAGCTTATTTGAAGTAAATTCTTTTATGACTTTATGTGCAAATTAAGCTGTTACGATTTGCTCAATATCAGAGTTAAAAACCTGAGCCTAATGAGAACACAGTATTTCCCAATTATTTCAGACTATACTTATTGTAGCTATTGCTAGTAACAATAATACTGAAGGGTAATACTCCCCTATGCCTCCCCCATAAGCACCTTTCCAATTATTCTCAGTCTCTGTTTGCCTGAGTTGAAAAGACTGGACATTTAGTGTAGTTTCATTTTTTGAACTGAGAATTCTTGTTACTACTTGTTCTCCATTTAGATTACATATAGATTCTGCTATTTCTATGCTGTGAACTGTCAGGTAACATGTAAGTTAAATAAAATAAATAAATGAACAATTAAATTAGATAAAAAGTTCCAAAGCAGTATGAAAGTCGTTAGACTTTTATGTTTCCTTGTAACATAAAATTCAGTAATATACTAGCAAAGTTTTAGGAAATATTTTATTAAACAGCGGGATGAAAAGATAACAAAGCATATGCCCATCAAACACTCCTCTGAAAATCTCTCCAAGACTGCAATGCTTTTGTGTCAAATCCAATTTTTTCCTGTGAGGGAGAGTGAGACCCTCACACTTCATCATGCTTGCCATTTTTTAATCTTTATTTTTTACATTCTACTGATTTTATTATATCTTTATTATATCTTTATTATGAGCCATCCAGAGTCACTGAGAGTTGGGTGACATACAAGTTTACTGCATCATCATCATCATCATCATCATCATCTCCCCCTGCTCCAATTAAAGGTAGAGGTGAACTCTGGAACATTGATGGAGGCAAACTATTTTAATTCCCACACTTAAAACCATGTTACAATTTTGAAAAATAACATTCAGCCATTTGGGGACCACATTTTGAGCCATTTCACAGGTTTGTGCTTTTAAAGGATGAAAAGGGAGTAGTTTAGTTGCCCAAGTCCCCCTGTTACATTTTTACCTCTAACTTCTGCCAAAAGCAAAAGAGGGCTGAAGTCCCAATTTCTTGTAACACTCCAAAAGGCCAGAATACAAATTGGCACCTGTGAATTCTCAAAATGCTGCCTGCTTCTATACCAGGAGATTCATCACTGCAATAATCAGATTGCCCTGCCTTCAGATTTTGTGCTTCTTTTGCTGAAGACTTTCTAATACACGCTGCAGTAGATTCTCAAGAATGGACAGCTGCTGGTTGGTTATGACAAGCCTGAAAATTTTGATTTTTACAATCAGGCTTTGGTAGGATCCTCAACAGTCTTTTTAGGACTTGAACTGTTTTCTGATGGCCAGTTTATGTACTCAGCACATTCAATTATTTTCTTTCTCTACCATCCTTGCCATCTAAAATATTCTTTGCATGTAGACAACAGGTAAGTCAAGTAAAGTCTATAGTCTAACATGGCTTCCTGAAAGCTATTATTCCACACACAGAGATGATTTCTTTTTACCCACGACCACCATCATCCACAAAATTTTTTATACATAACTTTTTTGGGATTGGGGCTGATCCTAGAGACCAGATTAGAGAAAGAGATTCCACAGGAAATGCTGTTATCATCATGATCATCATCAACTTATGGTGATTGAATACAACTCTATTACAGACTCAAGGAAAGCCAACAGAATGCCCTCCATTCCACCAGCAGCACTATTTAAACTTATTGATAACACTTAAGCACCCAGCACTTTCATCTAATGTGATTTATGGAAACATCAGTTCCAGCAACAATAGTAAAATTTATGATGAGCACTTAGTGCATTTGGGTATTGCCAAGTAGAAAATGCACTTCTATTTTTAAGCCATGATTCTATTTCCCATCCCTCAGCTTCACTCCGATAATCCTCACAAGATAAGGTGGTAAAGAAAATGCTGGTGATCGTGGTAGAAATGGGAATTTGCAACTATGAGGTAAGGAGAGTATTTATATCTGGATGCTTAGGAATCTTCGGTGGACATACATTAGGAAGCCCTATTCTCAATTTGGTTTGGAAAATGAATAAAACCATGAATTGTTCAGAAGCAAACTAGCACCTGAGAATGAACTTCCAAGTCCAGAATTTTATTTCTGAGAAAATTATTATACATGTTATTGCTTTCTCATCTAAAGCTAACCTTCTAAAATCCCAAGGGACCACACTGACTTGGAATTGGGGAATTGTCTGGCTGACACCTGCTCAGAATAAATTGAGTTACAGTCATATTCAGAGTGAAGGATGGATAAAGGCTAGTCATTAATGGTCTTATACCACCTTCTAAATTTAAGTGTCTTCTTCTTGCCAGATGCTCTGAAAAAAAGGTTTGTTATTTTACTGTTTAAGATGCCTAATTCAGGTGAAAATGAAGGGAACAAGAAATACTCAACATATGATCTAAGTGTTTTTAAAATAGACATACTTTATATTTGCTATGCATGAACTGTCCCTTATGGATCTTGCACATGCTGTTCCTCATTTGGATTTATGGATCTGAAACTTTAAAATGTAGATACTAAAAGGCCTTAGTTGATAAATATGTATTCATATAGCCCTACTAGGTAGATCAGACTAGAAACTCTACAGGAAGACCAGAACTACATTTTACTGAAATTGTCAATAATAATTGAATCTTGTAAGTCTGATGGTATCCTACTTCTTCTCCTATTTCTTACACTCCAGTGAATCAGGGAGGTATTTGCATTGTCTCCCTAGAATAGAATAGAATAGAATAGAATAGAATAGAATAGAATAGAATAGAATAGAATAGAATAGAATAGAATAGAATAGAATAGAATAGAAGAATTGGAAGGGACCTTGGAGATCTTCTAGTTCAACCCCCTGCTTAAGTAGGAAACCCTATACCAATTCAGACAAATGGTTGTCCAATCTCTTCTTAAAAACTTCCAAAGTTGGAGCATTCACAACTTCTGAAGGCAAGTTGTTCCATGGATTAATTGTTCTAGCTGTCAGGAAATTTATTCTTAGTTCTAGGTTGCTTCTCTCCTTGATTAGTCTCCATCCATTGCTTCTTGTCCTGCCCCCAAGTGCTTTGGAGAATAGCTTGACTCCCTCTTCTTTGTGGCAACCCTTGAGATATTGGAACACTGCTATCATATCACCCCTAGTCGTTCTCTTCATTAAACTAGACATATCCAATTCCAGCAACTGTTCTTTATATGTTTTAGCCTCCAGTCCCCTGATCATTTTTGTTACTCTTCTCTGCAATCTTTCTAGCATCTCAACATCTTTTTTACATCATGGTGACCAAAATTGGATGCAATATTCCATGTGTGGCCTTAACAAGGCATTATAAAGTGGTATTAACACTTCACGTGATCTTGATTCTATCCCTCTGTTAATGCAACCTAGAATTGTGTTGGCTTTTTTGGCAGCTGCAGCACACTGCTGACTCATATTTAAATGACTGTCCACTAGGACTCCAAGACTTAAAAAAAAATCAAGAACATGGGGGTGTAACTTCAAACTGACAGCAGGGAAGTTCAAAAGTAATGTTAGAAAGTACTGGAAACTTGGAACCAACTTCCAGTGGAGAAAGTGGATCAATAATCAGCAACTGAATTTAAACATACTTGGGATAAACACATGCCCATCATTCAATAAAAAGTAAAATTAAAATTAAAAACAATAAATACATACTGTAAATTAAAAACAAAAAACCCTCGAAGGGCAGACCACTCGATCTTTTTCTGCTGTCACTTTTTAAAATTTCTATCTTTGACTAGATAGTAGTTTTTGAATATTTATTTCAAGATCACCTCCCTTACTCTTTATTTAGCAAATTTTCTGAAAGTTTAATTGCAAGTTATTGAAAATCTATGAGGAATCAAAACAGGAGTTGAAATGTGTTACACTTTAAAAAGACCATTTTTTTCTTTTCAAAAGAAATTTAAGGAATGAATATTGCCTATGAATGCTTCAATTTTGTTAACAAATATGAAAAACAGAAGTAGATATTTTTTTGCTATCCAAGAGCCACATTTAATACTTTTACAGAAGATGGGCCCACAAAGAGGATGGGACCACATCATAGGCATTCAGATGGAGAAAATTTGGGGTTACTTTTTAGAACTATGACTGCTTGCTTTATAGATTACGTTTTTGTTTTTATGACTTCCACATTCAAATGGCAAGCAAATGTGCTTCCAGTTTTTGGGAATCATGTTTCAAGCTGGCTTCAGGAATTGCAAACAGATGAGCTGAAGCTCGTGTTCCTTATCACTTCTGTTAATGAAAGTATTAATACTAAAGTAGCTATTGACTAAGCCTGTGAAAAGGTGACATAACATTTAATATACTTATCCATTTCCCCCAATTTTCTATAAAAAAATATGAACTATTTGCTTGAGAACTGAAGACCATTTTTGTGATGCTCTTCTGCATTACTATTTCCTGAAAGTTAGCTCAGAATTGGCGCTTGACTGCTACTAAAGAGCTGGGGCTCTAAATTGTCCTAATTAATTTTCTTTCAGCTTTCTAAAATAGCTACTGTAAATGCTGGTTTGGCAACTCTAATAGCTACTTTTAATGTTTGCAAGTGTAATACAATTAAAGATTATACTGAAATCTCACTATTTTGAACTTCTCTTTCTTTCTCTTACAAAGGTGAGACACAAACGGAATAAACATACATATTTATGTTTAAGCTCACTGCAATTTCAAGTTTGCCTTTTACTATACTGAAGCTTAGGAGCAAACCCAACATGAAAAATGAGTCCATCTAAAACATTTGTACAAACAAAAGCAAACAAAACGTGTGTAACAGAAATGTCAGCTAAGTCACTTGAATGCCTCAGGAACTTGCTGGGGACATTCAAAAGGCCAGTGTTAATCACATTATTCCCTTCTTAAAAAGCCCAGCTACTCTTTCTGTGGGATGTTTTGTAGCTTGTCAGTAACTTTTTATAGATGGCTCTATTCCAAGTTAGATGTTTACTATTCTAAAGATGCTGATAATCTTTCAGCAGCTTTTAAATATTTAGATATGGAACCATATCTTAGTTTTCTTCTGATGACTTCTTTCTCTTATACTTCTCCTATGGTAGAGATCCAAAAAGATCCTTATATGTTTTGATCAGTGAATGGAATCAGACTGAAACTATTCAGTGCATAGTTTGTGATTCTGAACTAGGTTTTCTAAAATGATGCTTTTCAGATGTGTTAAGTTTACAATTCTCAAAACACAACAGTAGCATCATAAGATCCAGAAGGGCACCAGGATGGAGAAGCCAAAAAACCTCACGAAACTGTAGCACCAACTACAATCTATTGAGTCATTTGCAACCAGTCTTGATGAATTACATTGTTTTTTTGCTTCCCAAATTGTACATTATGCTGAAATGTACACATGGAGTATGACATGGTAAGTTAAAAAAACAACAACACTGTAGTTGAACAATCTTTTGCTAACCTCAGGAATCCATTCTAAAGTTGTTCATTGGTGAACAGTTTCATTTTTATTCTTGCTTGCAACCCTCTAAATAGGATGCTCTTGTACCTGCTGCGCAAGGAGAGACATCTGTCTGCCCTTTTTTTCATCTCTAACAGGAAACAGAGATTTCAGCAGCTTTGGCATCTGAGGCACGAAGGACTTCACAGGATTCAGGTAAGAGGCAGCCAGGCTACTGAGTCCTGAACAGACAAATAAACAAACTAATTCACAATGCTGCTACTTGTCTCTTGAACATCCACAATATTATTGAAGTCTACTTTGAACTATTTCTAAACGTATGGGTTGGCTTTGCTTAATGTTGAATTTGGCTGCCAAGAAACAACCAAACAATTTCCTTCCATTGTTTTGGTGGGAAAAGAAATAAATTCTGTGCAAGTCTTTCTGCCAAAGGGAACCCTGGCCTTGCTCATGACATTAAATCATGACTGTCTATCCAATGTGGTGCTCATTCACCAAAGAAATTAAAAGAAAGTTTCAAAAGAAAATTATTTGCCAAAATTATTTGTCAAAATTTTTGCCCAAAAAGAATCTTATACTCCTATATAAAACCAGGGAAGGGAGGAGGAATCTACAGCTGCAATTGTTAGTTCACATCACTGATTTGCCCTGAAGCTTTTACCTTGGTCTGTAGTGCCATTTTGCTGAGTTGAATCATGGAGACTTGCACTGGACCTGGACTCTGTTGAAATCTGAGAAATATCTTGCTGGCTTTCCCATCGACTCTGGAATTATTAAAAAAATATATATTTGTACAATGATCACATTGAAAATAACCACTCAAAGAGTTTAAAAAATGCTGAAACATACAATGAAACAAGAACAGAAACCTATTGATATCTCATGCTGCAGAGGAAAGGTACAGGCCCTCCTTTTGCTTTTCTGAACATAGGTTAAGATCTAAAATGCCCTGTTGTAAACTGTAGCCAAATCTAAACAGATCTTGGTCTGATCAGGGCCTGAATGGAAGACATCCATTCAGGCAATATTATTTACAGAACATTAAGTTTAACTAAGTGAATGTAATAATTAAGTATGTATATCAGCTTTCCCCGTTGTGGCACCCCCCATGGACCTTGCATCAACCTTTCAGAATTTTCAGCTACCATCATGTTGGCTAGGGAATTCTGGGCATTGATATTTACATATCCAGAGGAAGCATAACTTCAGAAAGATTAGTAAAGTTAATTGTGCTATACTTCTTCCTATGTTGTGTTCTCTAAAAGAACAGACTTATATCAAAAGTTCTTAGAACTTTCTGTCCTGAGAGAAGTATAGTTTCTTGTCATTTAATATTCTGATGGAGATGTACTATTCAGACTGAGGATAAACAGTGCAATGAGGTTGAACATCTAATACTCTCTGGAGCCGTGTGTCAGAACTAAAATTCAGGGCATGTTTAATAGAGAGACTGAACTTACATACTAGCCACTAATAGAACCTCTGGCCCTTCATTATTAATTTATGGTTGTTGGCATAGAATGGGCACTCCAAAGCAGCATTTAATAAGACAGCCTCTGTCTGTACAATAGCAATCAATGGAAAAAGCGTCTGTAACAGTTGGCATACCTGCACTAGAATGCTAAAGGAGTTACTGAGTTGGCAAGCATTCATTCTGAAAAAAGGACAGAGTTATCTTTTTTCAGTGTAATCTTATTTGTTGTTGTTGTTAATTGCGAAGTCGTGTCTGACCCATTGCGACCCCATGGACAATGTTCCTCCAGGTCTTCCTGTCCTCTACCATCTTCTAATCTTATAGGCTATCTCAAAGTCTATGGAAAGTCTGTCGGATGTAATTTAACAACCACTAGATAATGAAACCTAGACAACAGTTGTGGCTTTTGCAAGTGAATCACCCAAAAGAAAGAGGAAAAGTACAATGCAAGAAATTTCTACCTACTTCACAGTGGCAACCAACTGAAATTATTTTATTGCAATGCAGCCACAAGATTCTACTATGAATGAAGTTGTTTGTTCAAGAAGTAGTGGGTACCAAGAACAACACTTGATATCTGAACAACCCACTTTCAGTTAGTTCTTAGAGAAGTCCATGCTCTTTCTGATTCAACCTGCCTAGGTTTCCCCCCCATGCTCTCTTCTTTTGAAATAGATAAAAGAGAAAGAAGGATGGCTATGTTTTATACAAGAAGCTTGTAACAAGGAAAGAACTTATTCATTGCTTGTCTGGAGAAATGTTTGCCAAATGACTGGGCACCAAGGTCAGACTTCATTAAACTAATTCTCATCAGTCCATTTAAGAACATCATGCTCTCTGTCTCACATTGGGACAAAGTCATTACAGAGGTACCTTGGCATCTTCCAAATAAGCCTTATAATTCTCTGTCTTCTTCCTACAAAAGCCCCACCATCTGTCATTCATCCCTTTTATAGAACTGCCTCATTATGCAACTCAGAGCAGATTTCCTACATGGTCCATCCACCACTCTCAAATTTGGATAATATGGGAAACAGGATGCTTCTTTAACTGGATCCTGCCTGCTCCAGCAGAGAAACTGGTATACAGGGATCCCTAATCTGGAAAAAAAATGAAGCAACAACCAGGGTTGCTCAAACTGAATTGGGGGCTAAACAAGGTATCTGTTTAAATGGAGGTCCACTGAATCCACTCATTCTGAAAACATTGTTTGCGTTATTCTGCCATGAAAATGGAATTTTATTAACAGAATATTTTAAAAAATGGCAAAACCAGTACTATGAATTCTACATTCAGTAACTTATTATTACTTATATTCTTGTTTGATGGATGCATACTGTCACCCTTCTACAAATGGATGGCAAACAACACCTAAAGACTATAAAAACAATATTAACAAACAGTAAAACCTACAGTGGTTACTGAGGCCATATTTGTTAAATTCTGATGGGCACAGAAACTTCCCTTTATCATATACTATCTTTAGCTTTCTCTTTGGTTATCAGTAGTTACAAAAAATAAATCAGGATTTTATTTGATCTGTGCAATTCTCCTTTCCACTTTCACTGTCTTGAATTCTGCATGGCTAACCACTTCATTTTGACATAATTGCTTGCGGCTGGTAATCAACAAAACAAAGGCCACCCTTTATTCATACAAAGTAGGCAATAGGAACTCAGTAAAAGTCCTGAGAATCAATGCCAGTCTGGGAATGCAAAACTATTAGGGAAGGAACGTATATTCCATCATCTGATAGTTCAATGTCTTGCAAAAGTTTGCAAATTGTATCAGTATAACATGCCTAAACCAGCCAACTATAGTTTATGCTGTAAAGTGGTACTAACCTTGAATTAAGCCTTCTTTGAAACACAATGGAAGGAGTTAAAAAAACTCCTAGATGTATATGCTACTGCATTGTATAATCTGACACATCATAGGCTTATGATGTATGACTGCACCACTGAAAGACTGGATGAATAAAAATCATCTCCTTGTGGGTTGAATTTCAAGCTAGCCATTTACTGAAGTCATTCTAACTCTTCAATGTGTGCTGAAGCCATCTATAAGAATGCATAAATCCTAGCTGGATTTATGGACAGAACAGTTCAGGAACAGCCAATTTGGCCAAGCAAACTAATCTCACATTGCAGGCTCCCTAAGGTAGGTTATACTTACTAGATCAACTGGAATAGATTGGCTTTAAATTCAATAGAAGTTTAAAAAAAGGTATACTACTTCATTCTACAGTGATGTAATTTTTGAAATTCACTGATACAAGATGTGGGAATGATTATAAGTTTAAATGGCTTCATTTTCTTTTGCATGCTGTCCTGAGCATATGAAAAGATAGCAAATAAATTATTTAACTAAGTAAATGAATTAAGCAGATGTATGGAGAATCGGTATATAACCCAGAAACACTGATTCTTATGCCACCTTAAAGATTTACAAATATATTATTGGGTGGATGTCCATAGAATACAGTCCATGGACACAGTCTATCGAATGCCTGTTATATAGTCCTGTGATAGAATATTCAGAAAAGAATGCATCGGATTATACTCCATACATCTAATAAAAGGGACTGCCATCCACAAAGGATTATGCTAATAAGATTTCTTAGTTTTTAAAGTGAAACCAGACTTTCTGCTGTTTGTACTACAAAACACTAATATAGCCACCACTCTGATTTCCATCCTTAATTGTTTTATTGCATTAGCTATCAGGGGCAATTCATGGGAAAAAAATTTCATTTCAGGCCTGCTTGTGCTGTTTCTATAGAAATCTGTCTGGCCACTATTAGAACCAGGATACCATGCTTCTTGTCTGATCCAGCAGTCCTCATGTACATTACAACATGCATACACTTGAACGAGTTCATTCTTCATTCTCAGTTTGTTCCATCCTCCTGTCAGTAAAGTTTAGATTGTAAACTCCTTGAGCTGAACAGCTAACTTTTTGGATTTAGATAACTTTCTTATGTTATCTGTACCAGTGCATGCTATTTATTTACATATTTCAATAGTCAGATCTCTCCAACTGCTCAGATAAAGCAGGCAAGCTCTCTGCTTCAGAACCAAGGCCACTTCCAGACCAAGATTGCATACCACCACAATTAGAAAGATTACTACCTTTATGCTAGGTTAATGAAGCAAAGAGGAAAAAAGGAAGCACGCTGGCAGCAAATCCAAAGCAGAATGTTAGGATTAGAGTTAAGTCACAGAAGACCGTGGAAAAGCACTCCAGAAAGGGATACTTTGTTTATCCTATTCATTAGGTGAATCTAATGAATTTTTTTACCTCTGGTACGACCTTGAGACACTGACACATGCAATGAGGGATGGATATCGTTGAAGGGTTAAGAAATAAACAAATGCATAAAAAAAGGAAAGAAAAACAATGAACGTTCAGATTATGAATTATTCTTCATGCTGAAAATGTTGTTCAAGGATTCTTGAACTATTTTCCACATGGGCCTTGGCTAAAAACAGAACCAAGCCCCTGCTGTGATATTAAAGGGAGTCACATAATAATTCTGTGCCAACAGTGGACTTAATCATGTGCCCATTAGAAGACTGATCCAAAATCTATGCCCAAAAATATAGCTGAAATTTAGGAAAGCTATAATCCCCTTCACCATTACAATAGCCATACTTTTTAA
The DNA here is from genome assembly GCF_016545835.1 of Crotalus tigris. NCBI lineage: Eukaryota > Metazoa > Chordata > Lepidosauria > Squamata > Viperidae > Crotalus > Crotalus tigris. The sequence goes on from NW_024096976.1 coordinate 119,447, forward strand.
AAAAACTATCCTTTAAAAAAAGAAAAAAAAGAAAGAGAAAAAAAAAGAAATTAAAAACAAGACTCTGCTGATGTCGAGGCCTGGAGTGGTAGCAGCTGGCGGAGGCTGCTGAAGGGCCCAGGCCTCTACTTCAGGCCCAGTCTTGCACTAGGCAGCCTAGATTAGGGATGACATAGGCAGATGTGAAATCTGGGCAGATTCCTCAGTTGCAGTGGTGGTGCTAGGGCTGAAATTGAGGCTTGGGGGAGTAACAGCTGGCTGAGAGTGCTGAGAGCCCCAGGTCTCTACTTTAGGCCCTGACTTAGGCCTGGTGCTGCTGCCAACAAGCACCATATTGCAAGCTAGTAGGCTGAGGTTGCTGTAGCATTGCACTACATGCACCACATATATATACACCCACCAGCTTGTGCATGGTCTATATGTGGCCTACACTGGGCTCCCATTCTCTGAGGCACACCCTTACATTCTTCTTAACAACCTATGTGACCGCTTAATAACTGCAACTGGAAATACCTGGATTGCAGTTGTTGAGTGAAGCATTTCATTTAATGACCACTTTGTTCAACAGCTGAGATCCTGGTCTCAATTGTGGTTATAGGTTGAGATTATACTACCCGTATAATGTAAATTAATACCAAATAATATAATTAATTAATATGTTATAGTTTTGATTCTTAGAGTGATTTGAGTATAAAAACATTGACAGAAAATAAATTATGTCTTTTAACAACCACATCCCGTCTTGGATCATGAAGCTTAGTTAAAACTTAACAACTCAGTTTAGAACTCATAATAGGTAAAAAATAAGTAAAGAGGTTTTCAAAATCAATTTTCCCAAATAGTTAAATTCCTATTTTTCTGAAAAAGTGCAAGTTCCCAAACACATTAAAGAAATTCATTAACAAACTGAATGCTTACTTTGTAAGAAGCAAGGCTGTATGATGGATTTAGATCTTGGCGGCTTCCTGATAGCTGAAAGAGTAACAATAAAATTTGACTTTCAAATAGAGTCTTCAATCTGCAAAACGTACAGCAAACATAGAGGCCAACAAAGCAGCAGAAAGTGAAGATACTTCCTATGCCTGCAGTAGGACCCCAATATGATGTTCCCAGATGAAGAAATGCTCATCTTCCTAACAAACTCATTGTGGAGCTACTCTTTTCTTCTCTTCACCCTCTTCCAACTATGTTTTGGGTGGATTTCAGTTTGAGTATTATAGACTCACTCGATTGACATTTGGTGAACTGAGACTCTTCCGATAAAGTTTTCCCTTTCCTGTTAGCTGTTCCTTCACAGCAACCTCCTGCAAGGAAGAAACAGATCATTTTTTCTCTAATATTCACGTACAAATAAAAGCAAGTTTGAACTGAATCAAGTGCAACGAATGTTAGGCATTTCTGTAGGGACCATCGAGAACATTTATGCAGGTGAATGTTACTGGCTTAGAATTATGGAAAACGTAGCCCAATATATCTTGCTGGAGACAGCTAAGACAGGCACGTAATCAGAGACTAGAACAAATTGTCAGATAAATGCAGTTTAAGACAGCATGCAGACCTTGAATAACAACATGAATCCAACTGTGGAATAAGACAACACTAAGCCCGTCCAAAAAACAATACACCATTTTTTCCAAAATTAAGTTATATCAGGGATGTCAAACTCAACTGAGGGCCGCATCAGCATTGCGGTTGTCCTCGGGGGGGGGGGGGGCTGGGTGGGTGTGGCCCACTGGGTGGGTGTGGATGGAGTGGGTGTGGCCTACTGGGTGGGCGTGGTCAGCTCTATATTGTTCACACCAAGGGTGCCTGCCTGGGCAGATCTGAGGGTCTCTGGCAGAAGGGGGTGGAACCGGGGCAAGCGTCAAGGCATGGTCCATTTCTTCATTCCTCACAAAGGGTGACACCTACCCAGCATGCACCCAGGGGGCAGGGCCGACACAGCAGGGGCTGGTTCCTCGGTGTTTTTAGACGGCCTTGTGGAGGTAAGACTGAACTCGTTTCAGCATAGATGGCCCACCACAAAATTGTACATTGGCTCCCTTCACTTTTTCCAGGATGGCTTTGCAGGCCACATGAAACCACTTTGCGGGCTGCATCCAGCCCCTGGGCCTTGAGTTTGACATGTCTGCACTATATTATAATGATAATATAATGATAATATTATAATGATAATATAGTCAGAGAATTATTATCTCCCCTTCCCTACAAATATTGAAAAGGCCCCTGTACTAGTGGTCAACCCACTTCTGGGTTGAAAGTAATAGACCAAAAGTGAGGCTGGCCTCAGTCCCTCAGCATAAACATGATTGCTGCCCCCTATTCTATTTTCTTTGGAAATTGACCTATTGTTGTTCTATTTTCTTCTTGTTGTTCTATTTTCTTTGGAAGTGAGATATAATCCAAGTAAAATAAAAAAAAATAGTTTGGTTCATCAACATTCCTAAGACCACTTTAATTTTTAGGCCTTTAACAATAAAGTTAGAGTAGATGTTATAGTTCCATACCCTAAAGCTGGTGTATGGCTCCAGAACCCTTCAGGATCATACATTTGAAATTCAGCACAGTGTATTATTATGACTGCCAGTATCTGGCAACAATTTCCTGGGATTTTTAGATGAGAAACAGATGAAACCTGCAGGATAAGCCTTAGAATAGGCAATACCCAGCCTTGCTCATTTATGATGTGGTTTCGTGCATTTGTTACTGAAGCGTACCCCCAAAATGACACTGGAGCTCTATAGAGGTTTCCACACTGTATAGCATTTCCCTTACAATTAACTAACCTGGCGCAATCGATCAAGAGTAAGGATGTTTTCTACAGCCAACACACTTCGAAGGTATTTTTCTATATGGACTTCTGAAGCAGCAGAAGCTGCATCTTCAACATTGGCCGCCATTCTTGCTAATGCCTCACGTTCCTCTGCCCCCTGAGCATCCTGAAAGAGAAAACCTCTCAAGTTAGCAAACCCACTGGCACATAAAAAGTAAAAGACACATAGGCCATAGGACACTTAACATGCTGAGCTATATTTGTGATGGCAAGTTTAGAACTAGTGGGGAGGATAAATCCCTTCAAAAGTATCTCTATATGGTTGAAGAGATACTCTCTCGTTCTCTTTCTTTCTCTAGTACACAGACACACTCTGATACACACAAAATTGGCACATCTCAGGTAGACTAAAGATTGAATTTAAAATAAGGCAATGGTGGTTCACACCACTTCGGCAGAACCGGTAGCTAATTTTTTGTTGCCCAGGCCCAGAATGAACTTCCGGAAGCAGCATCCACACAGAGAACTGGTTGTTCACATGTCTGAATCCCACCACTGAAATAAGGTGTTTTTCAATAGTCAATATTCACTCAACCATTGAAAGTTCTTCATTTTATTTTTGTTTAGGTTAAGCATTTTAAATATAAATGTTTCTGTGCATTTTTTTTTAAAAAAAACTTTTTAAAAGTCTAGATGCAGAAATGGGACAGAGTAGGCTTCACAGATATTGAGAAATAGTCATGACGTAGAAAGAAACTAATCTTTACCTCCAAGTAACTGAACGCACTGTAGATAGCATTAAGTATTAAGAAACAGGGTCTCTAAGATAAGATGAGATGAGCTGCTAGATATATATTCCTAACATGGCCAATGTTGAACTAGGAATATGGGAGAGGTTTCTTCCTGGCAATTCTGGCAGTTTCCTCCATGGGAAATTGTCCCAATCAGTTGTGACCATATGTTAAAAATCCAGCATGTGGATTCTCTTAGGATGGTTGTATACCTTTAAGACTAGCAAAAAAAAAAGTCGTTTGTATTTGCGTGGGCATATTTAGAAGCATTATTATTTGAATTCCCCATTAAATTCACCTCTGGGATATTTGAAACAATTTCAAAGGTGATTCCACAGCCAGGTACAGAACTCCGGTAAGACATTCTTCTCAGGAAACTCTGAGCAAAACCCTAGAGATGAAAAAGAGGTCTTGTAGTTTCATATAAGTCAATACTAAAACCAGGTATCTCTCTTTCAGTAAGATTAAACCAATACTCATATCAGCAGCAGATTGTTTAGCATGAAAGAAAAGCAAACAGCATCAGATTAGCCAAAGGAAAGTCAAAACAGAGCCATTTAATTTTGGGAAACCCCATTTGTGTGGTGGAAAATACTCCCTTGGCCATCTTCATGCCATATATATTACAGATGAACAACCTGCTCATTCACCTTTAATAAAGCAACCTCCTCTGTACCCAATTAAACATATTACTTTCATGATCATACTATCAAAACCCCCTTATGCGGGTTATTCACCCATTGTGAAATGACTCCAGTTTTGGAACCCTTTAATGTTTTTCCTCCACTGTGTGGAAAGATTGGGGATATGTGTGGATTTAAGCAGGCTTGTGTCCCATTAAAGAAAGGCAGAGAGGTTAAACATTGCTCAGGTTCCCAGGAAGTAAATATGTGAAACTGACCCCAAATTATTTATGCTTGATGCTTGCATCATTATAGGATGCTGACAAGGTGACTGCTTAATTGTCATGCTATTTTTCTTCTTTTTTCCCCTATGCATGTGCATATTTACTTGTGAGATTGTAATTACTGATGCTTTGAATTGCCAACAAGCCTGATTTCTGAATCCCAGGCCACTGGGATCATTACAAACAATGATATAAGAGGATCAGAGACATTGTTTATTCTGACAGGAAGGTTCATGAGGTTAAAATCTTGACTCCTGACTTAATGCAGAGAAGTTACTAGGTACTTGGAAGATTGTTGATACTGTTTGTAATACATATTTGGACTGTGTATTGACAATAGACAGAATAGCCTAGTGAGTTTAGCAGGCTGCATAGAAAATAAATTTATAGAGAATTTATGCTAATGGCTGTAATGAACTACACCAACTGAGCATCTTTGGCATTGGCTATCCATGGTCAATGGCAGAGAACATGCTTTGAAGCTTTGATCTCCAACTTCTCCAATAAAGTGACCTCTAGAAGCTGAAAAGTCCCACATTTGAAATGTTGGAAAGCTGCTGCCAGCCAGAGGAAAAATGACCCAAAGATCTAAAACAATACATAACACCTCTTTCTATTATGGAAGGGATATAACCCTGTGTATATAAACACATGTGAGACTGCTTTCTGGATTTCTTTCTAGAGTAATCTCAGATAGTTTACCACGTGAACACATTGCTATAAGGCCAAGTAAATATAAACTATCTCAAGCTTGTAAGAAATATGTTGGGTATCCAATTTTAGTAGCCCAAGGAGAATGTCACTGAGCACCCTAGAATTATCACCCAATTTCATGTCAGTTTCTGAAAACCCACTTGGGTACCCACCAGATGTAAGTCTCAATCCTTAGCTGGCATGGTATTGCTGAGAATACTGAAAGATAAGGTCCACACATATGGAGGTTGGAATTGGCTAGTTTATGCCATTATAATTTACATGCTGTAATAAACCAGCAAGACTAGGTCTGTGGAAATGTTTACACAATCAGTGTCTCTTGAATTTGGTTAAGCATCTTCTTTCTATTGTCTCACCCTCACTCAAAACTGAGCTGTTGGAGAGCAAGGCAAAAATAAGCAAAGCAGATAAAGCACAAACCAAAGATCCAACAACAACATCATTTCAACACACAGCAAAAAAAAAAGTTTCTATTACAAATGCCACCAAACAATATTGACTATGTGGGATGATGAGAGATGGGACAATCTGCTGGCAGCATAGATTTGCTGAAGCGTGTTTTGCTAACATGCAGAAAAGCTCATTAAGGTACAACCTATCAAATACTGCCTATAAAAGTCACTATGAGATGAACTATCTATTTCAGCAGTAAGCAATGCTGACAACATGAATGATCCTCAGTATTTCAGCTTCTTGCACACACAGAAGCCATACAGAAAAAGATGCTTGTTGTAAAAGTGATAATATTACTACCCTCATGGAACCTCTATGCAGCATTCTAGCAACTGCCATGGAACCAGGAGCAAGGAACAATGAAAGAAAGGAAAAACAGTCAATTAGATAAGGAAATCTGGCTACAGAGAATACCCCAGACTAAAGTCTAAAACTGCTCAGTAGATGGAAAAACACTATGAATTCCAATCATACTGAATACAGTAATTCCACCAAGGTCTGAGTACAAACAACTGGAGGCTAACTGATTAATCCTAAAGTCCATTTAAGCTTTCATTGAAGATCTTCTGATAAAAGGAAGCTGTTTTTTTTGCTGAATACACTTTAAACGTTTAATAATAATTATAGTTTTGCCCTAGTATTTTCAGTCTCATGCTGAGATATTTGATGGAATAGTATCTTTCACAATTCTAAAATTTAAGAGCCATGAATGAATCTTAGATGACCTGTTCATTGCAACAATATGCATACTATTGATAGTACACCCTGCTCCCTACTGTCCCAAATCATAAAAACAAGTTGAAAGTCTTTACACATGAAGATATTTTGAAAGTACATCTGAATTCCAGCATAACCATCTTCAGGGATGCAATAAATGATCCTAACCACTCAATCATACAAAAAAACCTTATTTAAGAGAGATATAAGATCCTGCACAAAATATTTAAGATTCTTTGATGCAGCAAAAAGATAGCAAAGTATAGAGAATATCAAGTTTTACCAATAGTTTAATCCTGGATAACCATGTCTGGACCTAAAAGGATGCTAAAATGACCCTGAATTTTAACCCAAATATTTGGATCATAGTATTCATTGAAATCTATAAAACAATGTGATGTATTTCAGATGTATTTACAATTTCTGGAATTCTGGCAGGCTAGCTAGAGAAGGGAAAACAGGATGGGCAGAATTTTAAAGAATTTAATATTGGGATATTACATGATCTATCTGGCTAGTAGCTATTGGAAGCCCAAATGGTCAGCTAGATGGATCTTTGGCTTGATCCAGAAAGGTAATGGTTTTAATAGTGTACCTGTTTGCCATAAACATTGACGCAGATCCGCTTACGAAGGACAAGCTGCATTTCTGCTGGATGGCTGAGCTGTACTGTAACTCTCACAATCAGGAAGACTCTCTGTTCAGCCATTGTTCCTCTGCTAAGCTGTGCACAGTTGTGAACTGTGGAATCCCAGGAAGCTTCAGCTTTCACCTGCAAAATCATCCAGAAAAAAATAAAGACAAATTATAGCTAGGCTGAAGTTCTAGTATTAGAAGACTGTGCACTTTGCCACTTAGTACCAATTCAAACATAGTAGGCAACTCACATAGTAAGGTTATGTTTTATTTGTTTTCCAAAAAAGAGGACATCCCCGCATGGAAGTGATGGACTACAATAACCCAGCTGGTTCCCAGGAAGGAGGGAACACATTCCAAGGAGTGGGGTGACATAAGAGACAGCACAGTCCAGAGATGGATTGTGGAAAGAGGAAGAGATTTAGGATAGATACTCCCTAGAATCTCTTTTTTAAAAAGATATTTTACTGATTTTTTTTACAATAACTATCTTTAAGTGCTTGGTAAACAGTGTTTGTCTGGGTTCATATATTTAAAAAACAATCAATAATAATTAAATTCTATAATTCCATAATCAATATACTGATTAATGATATATTGCTTTGATCTTCTCTTCTTTCAGTAGTATTCTCCTTTTGTCAACATTAAACAAATAGTTCTTAATATTTCTGATACATATAAAGTTGGATATAAACATTTTTCTTATGTTTGTACAAAAAACAGTAACATCAGCATATAACATCTTTTCTGATCAGCTTATGTTTCAATCATTTTTATAAAAGTCATCTAGTTAAGTCACTATATATCCTGTTTTCAAGATTCTTATTTAAACTTAATTTCCCCTCTGTATTCAAACCATTCTTATCAGTCATAATTTTCTCAAAATTAATTACCTTTAAATATCCAAACATTCCATTCACATACACCATCCCAATATTTTTACATTTCATATATTATAAAAAAAATACTATGCTACTTGTATATCTTGTCCCTCTTACTGTAAGGCCCCTTTATATCCATAATTTATCTATTCTTTTAACCATATTCAAACAAGTGTTTAATCATATAGTACTCCATTTGGTAAGTCAAATCAAATCTCTTGAATCTAACTCTAGCTTTCTTCTTTTGCCAAGTAACTTTCCAAGTCAGTGTGTTCAATTTGCCAGGGGATTCTTCCTGTATTTTTGTAAATATTGTTGGGAATAGACGAGACAAGTTAAGTAAGACATGCGTTTTTTGTCCCCCAAACTTTAATGATTCTTCTGTCTGCTCTATAATCCATTTTGTTAGATCTTCTTTCCTATCTTCAGGTTTGTTTTGAAGCCCTGAAAAATAAGATATATTTTCCATTTACATTGTTATGGCAAAATCTTGCAGGTTTTCTTTTGTTTGTATTAAGCTATGGTTCTCTTCATCTGTAGCTTCACTCTTTGGGTCACTGTCCTCTGGTTTGTGTTCTGTTATTTGGTTTGTTTGTTCATTCTTTGTCGAGAGTTTTTTAATTGTAGGTTTAGGTTAAAGATGTGCTCATTTATGTCATCAAAGTTGTTTTTAATCTCATCATGATTTGACACCATTGTCATTTGAATCTGTCACAGCATTGCATACATTTCCTCCTGGAAAATATTTGCCTTGTCTTGGAGTATTGCTCCTGCAGGTCTCTGATATTCCAGACTGGGGCCTTCAGAAGGCGATATTAATTGTGGTTTCCTGCCACTTTTAAATAGATATGCAACAAGATAGGAACCAGTTGATCATCTCAGTAAGAAATAACCACACAAGATACTTGCTCCTTGTCCTTTAACTTCCAGATGATAAATTATAGTTTCAAACTAGCTTCAAAATACATTAGTGGAGTGGGAACCATTAAGAGCCAAAGGATCATGCCAGGCAGGTTTTCCTAAGGCTGTTATAACACCTCCCAGTTGCATTGAGAGTCCCTTCCCGCTCCAGTGCTTGGGTCCTGCCTTACCTCATTCTCATGGTGCTTTACAATCTGTAACTCAAAGAATTCATCTTCATCTTCAGCAATAAGAGTAGCATCCCAACCACCAGCTTCTGGCTCATCAAGATTATCCTGAGAGCTGAAGTCATCTGCTATAAAGGGGGGACACAGAGAGAGAGAGATTCAGTAAGCAACTGTGCACAATATAATATTTTTAGAAAGGTTTGGACACCACAGCTATGCAAGTGATTTGGGTTCAGTTTCCAAAAGTTGTTTCAAAGGCACACAGGAGCTCAAGTGTAGTAGGGGTAGTCCTTGACATATGACCATAATGGAGCCTGTCCATTATGGTTATATGTCATGACAAACTGATTTTACATTTTTGTGTGTGGATGTTAAGCTAACATTGAGGTTGTTAAGTGAACCAATGGTTCATTATGGGCACGATTTTGCTAAAAACCAGAAGTGCTGGTTTTCAGCAAAAAACACTGTATTATGTGCTCATGAGACTGTTGCTGAGTGCCCAAAGGTTGGTCACATGACCTGAGGAGGGAGCCTGAGCTTCAGCACTTCAAATCCAGTTTGTAAGTCCCTTTTGTAACTTCAAATGGTTGCTAAACAACCTGTTGTGTTGTAAGTCGAGGTCTACCTGTTTTTGTCTAAAGCTATGTTTTTCAATTTTGTCAGTTTTTCAGACTGCTGGCTGGGAAATTCTGAGAGTTGAGATCTATTCATCTGAAAGCTGCCAAGGCTGAGAAACAGTGGTCTAAAGCAACTTCATGTTAACTCACGATTGCACAACTGTGATTATAAAATTGTAAAATCACAATAACTAACTCTTAGTTCCAATGATGAGGATATTTTGTGAGATTAAATCATGTAAGCATCCTACTTGAATCACTAAATTTATTTGTCTCAAAGAAATAAAAGAAATACCATGATTGAGATATCATTTAAATATTTACTTCAAATAAGACAAGTAGACAATAGTAGACCAAATTGGCCATATGAGTTTCAACCTGATCCCCATTGGTTTGTAAGCTGGGCAAACAATTTGACTAACAAAAATGGAATATTTTTATTCTTTTCCTTATCCAGTCCTCACAAGGAGACACATGTAGAGCTTCCACTGTGAAGTTAAGAAATCTGTGTGGCTGCTCCAACAGAAGAAGTGGAAGAGTTTTATGGTTAGAAAAATTAAACAGAGGGCTACAGCCTGAAAGAGTAAACACCGGGCATTACTTAGACTACATGCCCAGCATCTCTGATAGCCTCCAATAAATTTTCAAGATGAAAAGGCAAAGTTGCAATGCACAAAGCAAATGCTCTTGTTCTGGAGAAGGGAAGTAAAGGAGAAGAAAAAGAAGAACATATGGCTGACAGGACCTCTTATAGTTCCATGAAGATGGGCTCCAGCGTGAGTCTGAAAACTTGGAAGAGTACATCTTTGGTTCTGGTTACTGGCCCAGATTCAACCTCTTATAACTGCTTATAGGGCTGTTTTTCACTTACCAAAAAATACTCAGCACATCCCCTTTGTATCCCTTTTCTTGAAATTCACCTCCCTTCATATTGCTCTTATCTCACATTGTTTGCCATGGTAAACTTACCATTTAAATCAAGGAAAATGACTGGAATGTGTGTCTCCATACCAGGCACAGGGGTCCTAAAAGAAAACAAAAGCCACGAACCACACTGGCATATCAATGCAGGAGAGTGTTAATGCAGGACATGTTCCTGATGATGCATAGCCAGTGTATATTACATTCAGTACCCGCGTAACTCTAGGACAAGGCAACGATAACCTTGATGAATGTAGCTCTAGCTTAATTTTTTTCTTGCAGATGTAAAGGACAATCAGTAATTTTCAGGATCAGTGTTCAGTCATGGCAGAATTCTCATCAGCAAGCACACAAATATGCATGTCCATTTCAAGGAACTAGATTTTCTTATGTGCTGTAATTTATGTAGCTAACTAAGTGCAAAGATACATGTCTGCCAGGGAAGGGAGAGCAAATAACTAGGGCTTCTAGTTTTCATGGATATGCAGAGAAAAGAAGGTTGATCAAGTGAATGACTGAAGGCCCCCAAAACAGTTCCTACCTTCTACAGATTGAACCAGAAGTAAGTTGTGCCACCTTTTGACAATCATTTCTCCAAAATCCAAAATATAGCTAAAACAATTGTAGGCATAGAGATTATGGGGATATAGAACCATTTCTGGGTCAAGGATGACACTACAGCTTTGACTGATGTACTGGTATCACACTCAAATTAGTAGATAGCAGGTGCATCTGCAGATTGATTAGACAATGGAAGTCCCGCTCCCTTTTTATCTCTAAGCAACATAAAAAAAATGGAGCAGAGTTTCTATCAGGCAACCATCTTGACCCAAAAGGCTGGAAATTGGCAAAAAACATTGTAAATCAGTCATGTAACCATGGAATGATACAACTGGCCATGTGTATGTGTGCGTGCATGTATGCAGTTGTCAGAACCCAGAACTGAGTCATAACTAGCTTTTGAGGGGAGACTTTGTCACTAAGCAACCTATCATTAAGCAAGTACTACCACTATGTGTAACATAGTGGTAGTACTATGATGATCCTATGAGATATATAGTATATGCTATCTGAAATTGCCATCTAGATCATTTTTTCCATACCAATAGTTATATTTCTTACTCTACACATAAGAAAGAATGACTCTTCCCAGGGATTCATCTCTAAGACAAATAACATTACTTACGCATTTAAAGGTGTCTTTTCACAGCCATAAGGACTGGAAGCTTTATTTTTTTTAAGAATACCAAGATTCTCAGGAACCCAAATTCTACATTCAGTGAACCCTTCCTATACTTTTATGGGATGGCAAAGATTGCAGGGGTTTTTGATATACTTTCAATATTCTGAAAGGACGATTTTGCAAAATATCTCTGTCTACTCAGGACTTATAAATGCTGAATCCAGGTTAATCTTACATGCAATACCACAAGGAAAGAGAGGCTTTTAAGTGAATGAGCCAGGCAATTGCTATTCATTTTTTTTCTTTTAAATCAGCTAAAGTGCAGTAGCAATAAATATTGATTCAACTCCTACAGAATATTGTAATTAAACTTTTGTTTAAAAAATCTGCTATTTTAAAGAAAGTGCATAGAGACTAAGGATTTTTCTCAAATATCCTCAGTATTACTTACTATTACATTTCCTATTCTTCTTCAACTCAGGCACTGTTTAAAAACCTCAGATAGAGACTATTCCAAAGGCTGTTTAGTTGTCCTGGGGCAGCTTCCAAAATATGTATTAGATTTTCTTTTGGCATTGCAATCAAACCTGATTAATTGTGCAAACACCAAGGGCAACCATATTTAGTAGGAAATTATACAAACTATGTTCTGTTGAGTTTTACAACTGCATTGTACTGCCTCAGATGTGATGATGGTCCCATATTTGGATGATTTTCAAAGAGGACTGGACAAATTCAAGGAGTGTAGTTTCTCAGTTACTACTATTGGATGTCTACCTACTCATTACTCAAAGCCAGTAGATTTTAAACACCAGCTGCAAGTAAGTAACAACCCTGACATGTTTGTGAGCTTCCTATGCACATTTGGCCACTATGTGACAATGAATGCTGGATTAAATGGCCTAATAGGGCTTTTCATGTGATCCACATATATTCCTATTCATAATATTACTCTCTTTCAGGGTAAATAATATTATGCAGAGCACAACAAGGAATGAATAAATAAATAAATAAATAAATAAATAAATAAATGGCATGAGAAAAAAGAAAAGGAAACATAGCTAAATCTAGTTCATTATACCTCTCCAGAGCTTTCTAGCTTATCAGCTGCATCCAAGCATGATTATCTTAGTTTTTTCCCCTTTCTTCTTAACGCTTTCACTTTTCCTTCATAGATTTGTTTCACAGTGTCATCCTCATTCTTTCTGTCTATATGATCAAATATTCATTGCATTTCTTTTGCGTTGGTCACTCTTTTCTATATTCAGTTCACACTGAGTTGGCACCTATTAAGTTTTTGATCCTATCTCTTGTTGTTATATCACACATATATTTCTTAAATGTCCCTCAACTTACTTCGTTGTACTCAACTTACTTTGTTTTTCCTGACACAATTAACTCTCACTTTTAAATTACAAAATGGGCAGAAACAAGTTCTTATATGCAGACATTTTCCCACCTTTCAACAAGCAATAATTCCTTGCAACAGGCCACATATTACTCACTAGTTATCTTGCACTTGCACATCTAGTATTTGGGTTCTCAATCAATAACATGGTGTCATTTACAAACCAAGTACAAACACATTTAAGCCTCCAACCCCTATAACTCTAACATCATGATTAGTATTCCTTATATATTACATTAAACAATCAAGAAAACAACATTCTTTCTCACTTTTACTCCCTGCCCAACTTTAACTATTTACTAGGCATTTCATTCATTCTCATGCATATCTTACAGCCATAATATCCCACTCTTACCATTTTCAGAAACCAATCTTCTCTTTACCTTTCCACCATTTTCCAGGAGGGTAACTGAACTTTTTTGCTTCTCATCCCATTGGCACAGTACTTGCACTTTCTCCATGGCTACAAGCAAGATAACCTAGCACCTTTCCATTTTTTTCCACCACAAGCAAATCTAAGCACTTTGCAAAGCTAGAGGTTTACAACTTTTTTATTGCAGGCCTTACCACTCAGCAGGTGCGCCAGGGATCCCACTGCCAGCAGAGGGCACCATTACAGCATTCCTCTCTTCTGTAAGGGTCAGCCTCATCTCTAAGAGCTGAGCTTCTCGATCAACATCATCTTCTGATTTGTCTGGAAGAGGTCAAGAAAGTTTTACTATACACTCAACAACACCTCCAAAGATGACGACAATGAAGGGACCTCAGGAAACCATATTAGAAGATGGCAGCATCTTCTGACTTTGTCCCTATAGGGTCAGCAGGTTTACTTGAAACTCAAAATACTTTTGATCACCAAAATACCAGGGCTGTAGCCTAGATTGGGAAGTCAATAAATATGCACAAACTACTTACTGTATCTACTATTGCCAAGTAAACTACAGAGTTGTGTCCATGCAATCAACAGAAATCAGATCTGACTGGAGGACTTATTGACCTTTACTGGAGATTACAAAGCCCTATCTTTCACCCTTGCCTTAAACTGCAAAGACAAATACATACATAGTTAAGGATTCTTGGGAAGAATTTTTTAATTCTCTTCAACAAATGTACTAATGTATTAATGCAATAAATGTAATAATAATGATTTGCATATTCTTCTAAAATATATACGGTTATAGAGAGAGGATGCCATGTATGATAGTTCCAATGTGGCCTGTTCTATCCTTACATGCATATATACCACTCTTTCAGTCTTATATCACCTTGTGTTGGGCAGATTAGGCCTGGAGTTATTCTACTTGCTTTCCATAATCTTAAGGGCAAGAATGACTGTTCATGCAGCTGGGAATGTCCTGAACATTTTTCAAGTTTCTTTAGCTTCCAAACAACTTTGGCAGCAGTTACAGTGGAAAATAATAAACTGCTTATGCTTACCAGGCTTTCCCACAAGTTTCTGCAGCTGTTGATCTAGATACTCTTGACGTTTTGTAAGAACATTTAACCATTTCCTGCGCAACCTCTCTAGATCTCTATCCTGTGAAGAAATGACATGTTTTAAAAAACAAAACATTCAAAAGTAATAGTTTGCTTCTGAATGTCAATGTCAGAACCTATGCATGCCAAATGTTTTGAAGCTCAGGTCACAGGATAAAGAAATAGCCACTAAAAATAAATCAAAAAAGCAATGTGTTAAAGGTAACTATCAGTACCCTTAATTGCACTTATAAGGCTATTGGTAACCAGTACAGTTGTGCAATAGCAGTGGAACATGAGAATAATGCCATATGCCTGTATTTGGACTGCCTCATTCTGGACCAGCCACAGTTTCCAAGTGTTCTTCAAAGGCATTTCCATATAACTGCATAATAATAGTCCAAGCCAAGAGCTAACTAGGCTGCAAATTATTGTGCGTAATTACTGTGGGTAATCCAGAAAGAGTGCAGTTGATACACAAAATGGATTACTGTAGTGCAAAGGTCCTGCTCACAATGACTGACATTTGCTCTTCCAGCAAGAGCCAGGAGTCTAAGAGAATTCCCAAATTGCTCTTCAGTTTCACTAGGGATACTGCAACCTAAACTAATACTAACAATTGAAGTCCTCCAAATCCATATCCACTTGTTTTTTATAGTTGAGACTCTCTCCAGAATTCCACAATCTCCAGACACTGAGACAATTTGGGCGCCGTCACTTAATTGGCCCAGAACTGAGATATAAATTGGGATATCTTCAGTGGATTGATGATATGTAACCCTGTGCCACTGACTGACCTTGCCCAGCAGCTTCAAAAAGGATTTTTTCTGAGCTATCCATTCCCAATCCTCTGAGCCAGTCTAGAAGAATATCATTATTGTTGGTTTGAAAACTGATGAGAAATCAATGACAAGGCATTCAGCATGGCTCCTCTATTTATTTTATTTATTAAATTTATATTTATGACATTTATGAAATTTAGATGCTAACCATCTTTCTATCCAAGGTTCTATCCACATCACAGGCCCACCAAAGCTCAAGTGTAACCAATGCCGTCTCAGTACTATGCCCAGATTTATTTTTATTCCTATCATATATTTTACTTGGGTAATGACTATAATAACATTAATAAGTTTTATTTAGTAACTACAATGTTGAATCTATAGAGATTGTTGATCAGATAATATGTTACTTCTCTAATGAACAAAAGACTAAATAATCTAAAAAATCTTAGATTCTGAAGAAACCAATTATAATATATTCACCTGATAACTGTCCATGTCATCGTCTTCTTCCTAGAGAAAAAAAACATGCAAATTCATATAAATTCCAAATCTTTTACAGCCAAATTTACACCATATATATATATATGGCGATGTCACCAAGACACTTCCAATTTGACGTGGGAGAAAACCCAAATGACCAAAGACCTACATACAAACACCCACAAAAACCTCAGAAAACATATATATATATATGTTTTATATATATGCGGGCGTTTGTATGTAGGTCTTTGGTTATTCGGGTTTTCTCCCGCATCAAATTGGGAGTGTCTTGGCGACGTTTCAACGAAGTCTCATTTGTCATCTTCAGGCTGGTGTTTTTGGCTTCGTGCTTCTAGGAGCAATGTCGCATAAAATAAAACTGTCCTTGGAGGGTGCTGCAATTTTGGGCCAAAAATATTCCAACAGCTCTCTGAGATAGCCATTAGAATATGTAAAAAAAAATTATCACATTGTTTCTCTTAAACATTATATAGGAGTGTATGCTAAGTGATGTATTTTTGTACAGATTCTGAATACTAGTAGGCCTCAAAAATTGTGGATAGTTGTAGCCCGATGCTTTGTTAAGAAGTCTGCCTTCTTGCTCAGAAAAAATGATGAATGGCTAACTTGGGTTGTGGAAACCATCCTGTGGGTCTAAGGAGATGGATGGGGAAAGTCTCATCTATTTGCCTCCTAGTAAATGAATACTTTGAGTAGTTTGGTGTAAGCTTAAGGCACCAGGAAGAGTCTAAAAACCAGAAGGCTCTGAATTCTAGTCCTGCCTTAGGCAAAAAACCAACTGGGTGACCTTGAGCCAGCCACTCTTTCTCAGTCCTAAAAGGAGGCAATGTCAAACCACTTTTGAAGTCTTGCCAAGAAAACTACAGGGACTTGTCCAATGTTGACTCCAAGGCACACACATACACAAAAAAGGATGCTTTATTGCCATAGTAACTGCTTGATCAATGAGAAGTTCTCTGCCATAGCCAATTTGTAAGCACCCAAAATAGGTTCTCTATATTCAAAATACATATAAATATGCAAATTATTGACTTTCTGAAAGCAGATGTAAAGAACACCATTCCCTGACAGGTGTGAACGTTCAATCTCCAGCTTTCAAACAGTATAGCTTCCTGTCTCACACAGATGCATGTGATTTAACACATATGAAAACTCTGATGAGCTCAAGAAAGTGGGTTCTAATTCACCATTCCATTCTGTAATTTAAATCACAGAGGAAATATAGAAATGCAACCAGCTTATTTGTCCAAGTAATTCAGAATGATCCACTCATTCAAGAAACTCAAGCAGAGAAAAAATTGACATATACCCAGTATGCATGAACACACTTAACTGCTTTTGGTATATACAAGAATCTTCTACCTGATAATTTTCATGACTTTTTGGTGACTTGATATGTCTGATCTGCACACAGCCCACTGCTACAGATAAGATGGATTCTTCCATGAGAGGCAATGTTCCTGATTCTTGTACAGATTTCACTTCCACTTGGATTCGGTGTGACTGTCCCTACACATCCAGAGAAAATATTGTAAAAAGCAGTATAAGAAGAAGGAGTAAGGGGGACCTCTGCTGGCAAAAAGTGATCAGGTAGTCTCACTTCGGAAACAGCATTTTGACCATTCAAACTGATTAATCAAACCATTTGCCCGTTCATTCCAAATTGCTCAGAGGGAGAGACAACAGCAAATTGAAAACACAGGCTGCATTAAGACTACATCATAAAACACTAAGATCATAAAATTATAAAATTGCCTTACCATGATAGTCAGACAATTAGTTTACCAGTCTAGAATTCCTTACTTTTGACTAGCATCATTTTCCAAGATCATCACCAAATGTCTTTAACGCAGTATCTGAACTTGTTTTGGATACATTGCAACCTGAGCTCTATGTAAACTTTGTGTCAAACTATTGAGCTATATCCTCTACTAAGAGCTGATCCTAAGTCTGCAAAATAAAACACTCTTACGCTATTCCTGAAAGATGAGCCTGAAAAACACTCCATTTACCAGATGAGTGTTCTCAGTGTGTTGTGGCTACAACTTGAAGAATTGGAATGGCTAGGGACTGCTGGAAGTAGCATTGCCAAACAACTGGAAGGTTCCAGGATGGGGAAAGCTACACTAGAACTACTCTTTAACTAATGCTGTAGGCTTTAGAAAGCAAAGTCAGACCAATGGCAACATGGTATGGAGGAATTTGTCTTGTTCACTCATATATGCTTATGCAATCATGTGCATGTGATTAATGGCAACTGATCAAAGAAATGAGATTCTAAGATAAAGTGCTCATTGGCTGCTTTCACCTAATATGCATAACCTAACTATAACCTAACATGCATAACTGAATTAATTCACCTTCTGTACATAAACTGAAGCACAAGTATTCAACTGGTCTTAACTTGCCCAATGCTAACCTTAATGAAGGTTGATGCTAAGACTTCTATTTTGTGCAAATACTTCTGAATGTTTAGCTGGCCAGATTCACCTAGAGAGAAGGCTTTTTCAATCCAGAGAGTCTTTCCTATAGAAAACTAACAGTAAAACCTCAGAAAGTCGAAGGGATAGTCATTATTTTAAAATATCTGTTAAATTACATCACTTGCATTCATTACAGAAATTAATTGAAGAAATGTAAAACATTAATGCTGTAATCATGCAAATGATATAAATTACACAAATTTTCTAGTCTTGAAAACAACATACTTTGTTGCTTGGGGCAAGAAATCCAAATTAAAATTTCCAAAATCCAGTAAATGGTTATCCAAAGAATCTTTCTATAGGGGAAGTATTCTGTGATATGAATAACCTTAGCCTCCCTTAGAGATGTTTAGAATAGTAGAGCACATAATGGGAAGGAAAAATGTGATGCTAAATAGCCTATGTTTGTTCATGCTACCACAGGATTCTGAATAGTCTGAACATCATTTAACAAAAGCCAAATTCATATTGTTTATGTAATCAATCAACCACTTCTTTAAAAAGAGAGGCAAAGTAATAACTATTGACATTATTGATGGTCTTCTTTACCACCTTACCTGCTTAAGCTGAAAAATGCCACCTGTATGTACATCCTTTGGTAGAGTTACTTCTACTGGACAGTATTCTCCATTCTCATTAAGTTCCAAAATCTGAACCCATAGCTCCACGTTGCGGGTGACCTCACTCCATCTAGCAAAAGACAATTTTTGAGTCAAATGAAACACTATGCCTTTTGGAAAAGTGCTCAAACATTATACTTTGCTTTGGAAACTATACATCAAGAGAAGAGATGTTTGCAAGTATAAGTGTATGTCTGTGAAAGAGAGGAAGAGGAAGTATATATGGGCAAGAAAGAAAGCAAGAAATGGAGCATACCATATGTGTGCATGCATGGGAAAGAAACAGTAAAAAGGGAAATAGTTTCAGTGAAGCTTCATTTCCATTGACAAAACACATTTAAGTTTCCCTTGTGGTTATGCCTAAGTTACTTAGAGTATCAAATTTTGCCAACATTGGCATTTACATTTTAAAAGAGCTGCATTTTGAATTGAATTGAAAATTACTCCGTTCCTAATATAGTTATAATAGAATCTTGAGATTTTAGAAAGGCAGTGATTAAAGAGTAGAGAGAAGAGTTGTGGCAGAATGCAAACAAGAAAGAGAGAAGGTATTAATGCTCCCTATGGCCTTTGGTTTCTGAATTCTAAATGCCAGAGGAATAGATCGGAACATTGGAAGAAAATGCACAATAACTCATATTTTGCTTATAAATCTTCCCCTCTGGCTTCTACACTGTTTTTCTTCACAGGTTTTAAATGTGTTCATCAACTAAGTGCCACTTTTACCTGTCTCGGAGGCTTCGTGTTTTGGCTTGAATTATTCCTAAATCCCACAGTGCTGGGTTTTTGCGAGAATCACACTGTTTGTGTCCATATATTTCAATAGCTAGAGCACCATCAGAAAGATATTCCATAAAATCTTCAGTGATACTGACAGAGAATTCCTAATCAGAAAAGGATTAAAATGTTAATGCATCATTCATTTTCTTCCCTACTATTGTAACATATACATGCAGAAATAGAAAAAAGAAAAGAAATAAGGGAGTAAACATTAGCATACATTAATCCCAACAGGATATCTGAACTGGAACAGTCAATAGCTGAGATCTGCAACCTTAACAGAAAGCTTAAATCACTATGATAAATAGAGTACCAGAAGGATCTAGAGAGCAATTTAGAAAGCTTTATGCTTGGAATCCTGAAGCAAACCACAGGGGGAAACATGGCAAAATTAATGGATGGAATTTGCTGTCCTACTTTTGGAGATTTATTATTGCTTTTCATTATGATGAATTCATTTCTCTCTTCCATGTGATGTTTCCTGATTGTACAGCTTTGACAGGCAATTAACCAGCAGTCTTTTGGTATATTAGTATTGCCCATTTGCAGTACAAAGGCAATAATGTAGGATTGCTATGCTGGCTTCTTGTTATGATTAGAATAGTGTTAGATATGAAAAGCTCTTTAAAAACATTTCCATCTGCTAAATTAACCTTCCTGAACCTGTTGACTTCAAGATGGTGTGGTGGAGAATGCAATGTTACAAATGGAAAGAATACCAGCCTAAATTACATCGAAAATCACTTTCAACAACCTGAATCTGCTGGGTATTATGATCAGTGCCAGAGTCAGCTGAGATATAGTTGCTCAGCATTAAGAACAGGGCTACTTGGGTGCTGACATTAATTTAAACTGTTGTTAAAGAGATATGAACAGTATTTTAAAAGTGTTGGAAAAAAGGAAGAGAGAGAGAGAGAGATATCATATTGTTCAACAATATATTGAATTATAATTTGTTTTATAATACTTTGTATTGCTTTTTTATTTTTTTTACTAAGGGCTTTTTGAAAAAAAAATCAGAATATTTCAATTTTATAAGTCATCATAAAAAATGATTTCAATTTTAATGGCACGGTGTGCATGTTTTAGACCAGGGGTGTCAAACTGCCAGCCCACAGGCCAGATGTGTCACGTAGAAGCCACACCCTCCCCAGCTCAGGCATGTTCTAGACTATATAAAAGAGGCTTGAAGAACTTGCTTACATTAGAAAACTCACTTTTAATGTTTATAGAAAAAGGGGAGGAATTTGAGTATTTGAGATAGGCTTTTCCAGAATAGCCTTTTGTACTTTTAAGAGCCCCAGAAGACAAATGATCCATGGAAAACACTGGAGCTCCGCAAATAAAGAGACAGTAAGCCTGATCCACATTTGATATAGTACATATGTTTCCCAGGGCTAGACATTTGTTAATTGGAACAATCATATTACCCTACTATACTGTCTTTCCTATTGTTTCTAGTTTGTTCCAAGATCCAATTCCAAATGCTTGTTTTGGTTTCTAAAGTTCTAAATGGTTGGGACTTTCTTATCTGAAGAGTCACACCCTCTCTCATTTTCTACCTGAACTTTGGTCCTTAGTAAAATGAAATTCAGAGGGTGTCCACTAAGGAAAAGGGCATTTCCTCCAGTGCTGAAATCTTGGTTATAAAATGCTTTTCCAGTAGAAGCCCAGCCTACTTTATATTCTTTTCAGTAAACAATCATTTTCCCTTTATTTCAGGCTTCTTGAGATTTTTGACATAGAAGTTTTTAAAGAACTTTCAAAATTCCTCAAGATCCTGATAACTTTGAATTTCTAGAGTTTCAAAGTTCTACCTATATGATAAAAAATTAAGGATATTTCCTGATTTCTGAGTTTTAAAAATTTCTGCCACTAGTTATAAGTAGTGTTTGATTTTTTATTTTTAATGGAAGTGATCCAGAGAATTCCAATTATGTGACATCCTAGAAATATTCTAAATAAATATGGAGAGCATATATATAAAGTTTAGCCTAATAAATACTAGAAAAAAGAGAGAGATTTGGAACAATGCAAAAGAGTATGCCACTTTAAGCCAGGAATCCTGATATAAAGTCAGCTGCATGCTTACTGAGACCTTATTTTCAATCCTGATTACACAAACAGGTAAATGTAACAGTACCAACAAAACAATGTGACATGCAGGATTATAATTCTTAATGACTATACATGACAAGATGTGTAACAATCGGTTTAGAACTGGCTTATGAATATAATACAACATAACATAACATGTAAAAAAATCAGTATCTTTCACTTAGATGTTATACTAAACTATCTCTATCTGGTTTGTTTGTTTCAAAGAATGGGTTGCCAAGCATGTAACTCAGGAGTCTTCAAACTTGGTCCTTTTATGACTTGTGGACTTCAACTACCAGAATTCCTCAGCGAGTGTGCCTGGCTGAGGAATTCTGGGAGTTGAAGTCCACAAGTCATAAAAGGGCCAAGTTTGAAGACCCCTGATGTAACTCATTCCCATTTTATTACAGCCAATAGAATTTCAAGCTTAAAATAACACATGCATAGCATCGCTCAAGTATAATACTCGGTCAGGATTTTTAAAAGCATGATTCATTGAACAATCCATAATAACTTAGATCAGCCATAATGCTACACCATAATATGTGTGCTAGTATCACTCTATTTCTCCCCCAGACACACACATCAACATTACAGCTTAGCATAATATCAGAATGAGTAAGAAAGAACTAGTAAGAAAGGATTTTGCCCACCCATCCTGGAGACCACTTTAATCATGAAATTAAAGTTGTAACCCTGAGATAGCAGTAAAAACAATAGAACATTTACATTGCAATGATCGAAGACAACCATGCACCGTGGCTCCTTGCTGATGGGAGATGAAGAAGGATCCATTTCAGGGGCAACCATCACAGGTTCCAGCTGGTCCCAGAAAGAATACTTGCAGAACACAAAATTGGAGAGATGCTGAGGCAAACCAGTAGCTTGAAGAATTTTAATCTAGGGGATTAAAAGGGCCACATAACACATACAGAGATCATTATAATAAATACTTAACAGGGTGCATTCAATAAAAGTTCAATACAAAATGTAGCAGAGTGTTCAGAATAATGCCTATTTTATAAAATCAGAAGCTTCCTCAGTAGACAGTAAATCTGTCTTAAATTGTGTCTTGAAATAAACAGCCCCACTAGGGGTCACTCTATGAGCAGAGTTGGGTATCTCAAAGGTTGCTTCACTATAAAGCAGAAACTAAATGGATCTGAAGACACAACCTTGCTCCAAAATAATTAATACAACTGACATATTTGTCTTTGTGGCAGTTTAAAAAAACAGTGAAAGTTATGTACCTTGAGCTATCAAACTCTTGGTTTAAACAAAATTTCCACAATAAAATAAGTACATGAGTACATTCAAATGAGTATCCCAAAGATGCTTTTTCAAAAGGCAACTGAAGATGTTTTGTTTCTCATCCAAGAAGCTTCTTTGGTTCTGAACTGAAGAAGGTTCTTGGATGAGAAATGAAACATCTTCAAGCAAAACAAAGAGAGTCCAGTTGCCTTCTGAAAAAGCACCCATGGGACAAACCATGACCTGGATGACTAAGAAACTCCTTAGACATTTAGTTATCCACTTTAGAACGGAACTGAAGAAGCTTCTTGGATGAGAAGGGAAATGTCTTCAAGCAAAATAAAGGAAGTCCAATTGCCTTTAAAAAAGGGTCAACCATGACCTGGATGACTGTCCATAAGACATTTAAAGAGTATAATTGAGCAAACACAATAGTGACCAACCCTGACAGATTGCTTTGGCCTCACAGCTCCAGCAGTTATAAATAAAACTAAAACTAGCTAAGGCCACTCTTCATAAAGTTGTTGCCCTCCCAACGTATTACACAATATATATCACTCCTAGCCAGCACACCCAGCAATCACAATAGGTTTTTTTTTTTTAAATCAAAGTTGACTCCTGTCAACTTCAGTTTTATTGGCAAGATTTCAGAAGTGGCTTGCCACTGCCTCCTTCCTAGGACTGAGAGAGTGACCCAGCTGACTTCATGTTTAAGGCAGGGCTAGAACTCAGGGCCTTAATTTGGTTTGTAGCCTGATGCCTTAACCACCACAGCAAACTGGTTCTCCACAATAATTATAATTAAAATTATAATCCATAGAGCACCCAGTTCAAGACAGACAGGCCTTTTGCTATCAAACTGTTTATTTTGGAAAAGCAAAATTAGGGAAGCTTTTAGAGAACTTTGTCAACATCCAGCTCAAGAATCCAAATAAATCACCAGGTTCATTCTGTTTCTTAAAATCTTACTGTTTATTGAATACACGACATGATACTGTGGAAGCAAAATTAACTCTGAGGTTCCCAGACACCATCTCATAGACTTAGACAATAATTTCTCCAGCCAAACCCCCACCCTCTCACATAGTCTCTGTAAACAATTTCACTTTGTTATGGAACCATCTGCTTTTCCTCCACATCTGCTACAGTGTCCTTGGAAATGTTTCAGGCTCTCACTGTCTTCAGAGGAATCATAAAGGTTTCATTTCTCCATCTAAACACTTCTAAAACAACACTTCCCCCCTCCCCCAACTCTAATGGCAAGTCAAAACGAAGAGGCACGTAGCTGCCAAAGTTTCATTCTTGACAAACTCACCATGCACACTAACTTGTTTTCCTGCTGATCATTCTCAAAGCAGCCTTCCAAGCTGTCATCACCTCCTGCAATTCTCTCCCCGATATCTCCACTCACACGTACCACTTCAACATGCAGGCGACCTGCTACCTGATAGGGCACAAATCCCATAGACAGGAGGGATAATCATAAGCTTCTTGGAAGCAAATAAAACTACATTATTGAAAATAAATATACATTAGCAAAATTCTCATCAAACCATGCTGCCTGAAACAGCAGCATAATTTTTTCAGAAGGTTTCAAAGTTTTCCACTGTTCTGCCTCAGGAAATACTGGCCTTCAATTTTCATTTTTCTCTTAAGTTTTTTGAGATCTATAATTTAATGTCTGTAATCTACTTTAAATTCTGGGGCTGCAAGCTGTTTTTAGCACTGATAAATTTTGTTGCTATGTATTTATCTGAGCTGTTGCCTTGCACTGGGTTTGAAATGATTTATTGTAATGCCTATTGCAATATTATGTTTTGAAGTGATTGTTTAGTGCTGGGGGAAATCACTCTATCATGTATTTATCATATCCAAGAAATTAAAAGTAAAAATTGGGCATGGCATTTTGCATGTAGTTTCCTATGCCCTGAGCTGGGAGATGCGGCACCAACACAGTAATGCAAATGTTCATGTTGTATATATTCCAAGAATAGTCAGACAATTATCAAGGGATTAATCCTCTCTGAGAGTCCAGTGGAGGAGCAACTGGTAATAAACTGGGAAAAGTAATCTCTTCTTTCTTCTATTTCAACTTCAAGGATCATCAAGCTCAGTGATAATATCAGAGATGTTAAGAGAAATTGTCCTTCAAGGGAGTTTTACCTAAAAGGAGTATTAAGCTTAGGAGAAGTTTTAATTGTTTGTTTTACAGGATTTCTAGACTGCCTCACTCCCAGTGAACACTAGATACCAAACAACAGAACAATAACAATACAGTTAAAGCAGGCCTCCCTTAATACAGTAACACTCATATTAAAAATCATCACAGGGTCCCCCACTCAGTCTGGCTAAAAGCACAATGGAATAACAGAATAACACAACAGAATAACAGGTTTGGAAGGGACCTTGGAGGTCATCTAGTCCAACCCCCTGCTCAGGCAGGAAACCCTATACCATTTCAGACAAATTATTGTCTAATCTCTTCTTAAAAACTTCCTATGTTGGAGCATTCAAACTTCTGGAGGCAAGTTGTTCCACTGATTAATTGTTCTGTCAGGAAATTTCTCCTTAGTTCTAGATTGGACCTCTCTTTGATACTTTTCCATTAGTTACTTCTTCTCTTGCCCTCAGGTGCTTTGGAGAATAGGTTGATTCCCTCTTCTTTGTGGCAACCCCTTAAGACTGTCAAGGATTGAACCAACAGGTACTCTGGGGAAAGGGAGAGGGGGTAGAGTTCCTCCCTAGCTTGTATCCAGCACCAAACAAAGGGGGAGACACTAAGCAGGTTCTTTAATGACCATTTTGTAATCTTTCTCTCTGCACATAAAAATAAAATAAAATAAACAAAAGAAAAAATATCACAAGAGTGAAAGTTTCTCCATATAAACTTAAATAATGAGATTAATAATGTGCTGAATTCTATGTGTGAAATAGTTGTGGAAATGAAGGATTATTATTCCTTCATCTGCTTTTCCACCTGCTGTAGGAATGGTATGGCTGAGGAACAAGTTTATCAGTTTAATGAGAACTAGTCATACACTAGTCTTCTCTACTAGTTTTCTTGTACACTGGTCAACATGGGTTCAACAGGAAATCTGTGAGGAGGAGAATGGGTTATCCCAGATTCAAAAATAAGCTTTCTCATACCTTTTTATTACAGTCCACATGATTATCAGATCAATTCCTACCAAGACAAACTCAGGGGCAAACTGGGAAGAAATTAGGAAGAACTAAGAAGCAATTAAATGCAGCTGCCCATATTAGAGGCTTCTATGTCAAAAGATAGAGAATCAATAGTAATTGTGCACAGAGCTGTAATTCTTAAATAAGTAACAGTAATTATGTGACTAGATAATGATTAATAATTGATCATGTAGAAAGATACCTCTCCTTTCTGATTGATGATGGGCACAGCATACTGCAGCTTCACATCATAAAAGAGACACTCAAGGAAGACATTGGCGACTCCAATTAGGCTGTGGTTCTTTTGCTCATCATAAAAAGGATCTGCTCGCCGAAAATAAGACCTCATAACCTTGAGTTGAATAGAGAAGAAAAAAGAGTGAGCAACAAATGTCTATGAAGATTAGATCCTCTTATGACAAAAATTCAATTTGGCAGAGGGAACCCTATTCTCCCTTGTAACAGACATCTTAATAAGTAAGAAAGACCCTTTCTCCATCTTCCCAGTTCATTTTCAGTTACTTTAATATAGTGCCTCTAATATGGTTTAATCCAGCCTTCCACAATGATATGCCTTCCAAAGACCATGCTAGAGGGAAATTCTGGGAGGACAGCATTTTGAGAAGGCTTATTTAATTACCTATATGCATGCACAGGAAGACATACTGAAGGTAATTGCCTATGTACCAGTAAATCATGTGATTTGTTTGTTTTTGTCTTAGCCCAATCACAACCCAGAAACTATTAATAATCACAACCCACATTCTATTTACAGCCCAGAACTAGTTTGCTGTTGCTATTTTAGGAAACCAGATTATGAACCCATTCAGAGATGACAATAGGTGTGTGCAAGAATAGAATAGAATAGAATAGAATAGAATAGAATAGAATAGAATAGAATAGAATAGAATAGAACAGAACAGCTTTATTTGGCCCAGAGTTATTAGACACACAAAGAATTTGTTTCCGGTGCAGCAGCTCACGGTATACATGCAAAGCAACAGAATAATAATAATAATAAAAAAATAATGCGTGGTTGTGGGGCTTGTGTACTCTGAGGAAGATGAGAGCTATGCCAGAGGTTCAACCATACTGGACAGGTCTCATCAGAGGAGTCAGACAAAGAGTGTCTCTCCCATAAAAAATATGGTGAGACGTAAATTTCAGAATGCCATACCGGCTCAGACGTCGCCCGGGTTAACAAGGTCCGCACTAGATATTGGAGTTCCTGGATATCTGGTGAAAAATGGGTTACAGGACTCAGGACTGTTGGCTGAGCAACCAGGGCCAGCAGCTGCAGAACTACTGGAAGAAAAGGTGTTTACCCGTCGCAGATACACAGTGATGGAAAACAAAGAAATAATGATCTGTTACTACAGATCAAGTCCAACAAGACGAGGATATCTAAAACGAATGCACCAGTTCTGGAAAGAACAACATCCAGAATCAGAAATAACAGAACAGAGACTAGCAGATCAACGCCGATTTATAACACGAAATAAAGTATTTACAGAAACAGAATTGGACGAACTGCAAAGGTTTACCCAGGGCAAAGAAATCAAAGCCTTACAAGAAGTAATTCAGAATGTAGAGGCAAACCAGGGGGAGTTGGCAGTGAAAGAATCCAGTAGAGATATACAACTGTTCTCATTTGGAAACCAGACACCTCTTCCTCAGGAAGAACAAAACCCTCTAACTAAAGAAATAAAAGAATTGAAACAAAGAATAACTGAGCATCTAGAACAGCACAAAAACAACAGAATAAGGCTGCCTGCATTGAAGCTTGTTCCAAAGAAACAGCTAGCACAAGCATTAAAAGATGCAAATACTGCAATAGCAAGTATAAGCACCAATTCACTGCAAGAAACAAACCAACTAATGTACAGCACAGCTGCAGTTATAACAGAATACCTGGGATGCAAAATCAACAAAAAGAAAAACAAACAAACAGTGCACCACAAAAATGGAAGGTTAGACTAGAAAATAAGATCAGCAAGTTAAGATCACATGCAAGCAAGCTAGAACAGATGAAAGAAAAGAAGCTGAAGAACAAGAAGACCAAAGAATACCTAATCAAGAAATACCACTTAGAAACAAGGAAGATCAAGGAAGCACTGGAAATAATAAAGCAACAAATAACAGCTATAGCCAGGAAAATCAGTAGATATGAAGCTCGAATTGCAAACTATAGGCAGAACCTCCAATTTCAATCCAATCAGAAACGTTTCTACCAATCCATCAATGGAGAAACTGCAAGGAATCAGTCAGTACCTGACAAGGAAGAAACAGTGCAGTTCTGGAAGCAGATATGGGATAACCCAAAGAAATACAACAAGGATGCAGCTTGGTTAAAAGAGGTGGATGCAAATAAAACAGAAGTTGAAATGAAAGAACTAGTAATAACAACAAAAATGGTAGAAAAAAGAGCAAAGAAAATCAAAAATTGGTCAGCACCAGGTGAAGATGAACTGCATGGGTTTTGGTTGAAACATCTAACTGTTATACACCCACTCATTGCCAAGCAGTTCAACAATATACTACAAGGAGGAGAAATTGAAAAGTGGCTAACAACTGGGAAAACCTACCTAATAATGAAAAATCCAGCAAAAGGGGCAACACCAGGTAACTACAGGCCAATTACCTGCTTACCAACAACTTTCAAATTACTAACTGGTGTGGTAGCTGATGCAGTACAACAGCATCTAGTTGAAAACAATCTCTTTCCACCTGAGCAGAAAGGAAACCGCCCCAATAGCAGAGGAACAAAAGATCAACTCCTAATAGACAAAATGATCTTGGAAAACTGCAAGAGAAGGAAGACCAACCTGAATGTGGCATGGATTGACTACAAAAAGGCATTTGACTCTCTGCCACATGATTGGATAATAAAGTGCCTAGAAATAACAGGAGTCAGTAGAAACATCAGAAAATTTGTGCAAAGATCGATGGCACAATGGAAGACACAGTTGCAGATCAATGGTGAGAGGCTGGGAGAGGTTAATATCAAGCGAGGAATATTTCAAGGAGATTCATTATCACCATTACTATTTGTTATTGCACTGTTTCCTCTGTCAACAATACTGAATAAC
Organism: Crotalus tigris; assembly: GCF_016545835.1. Taxonomy (NCBI): domain Eukaryota; kingdom Metazoa; phylum Chordata; class Lepidosauria; order Squamata; family Viperidae; genus Crotalus; species Crotalus tigris. The sequence goes on from NW_024096976.1 coordinate 148,804, forward strand.
TCAGGACATGGCTATCAAACATCAAAAACATCTGCCAGACTATCCCACCTCCTTTACATGGATGATCTGAAGCTGTATGGAAAAACATCATCTGAAATAGAATCGCTGCTCAACACTGTCCGTATATATAGCCAAGATATTGTAATGGAGTTTGGCTTGGACAAATGTGCCACACTTACTATCAAACAAGGAAAAATAGTGAAAACTGAAGGAATCAAGATGCCCCACGAAAATAACATTAAGAGTCTGGATGAGGAAGAGTACTACAAATACTTGGGTATCCTTCAAGCTGACAACATCAAGCACACTGAAGTCAAGAAAAAGATTAGAGGTGAATACATCAAGAGAGTGAAGAAGATCTTAAAATCCAAACTCAATGGAGGAAATACCATAAAGGCAATCAACACCTGGGCAATCCCAGTCATTAGGTACACAGCTGGAATAGTGGACTGGACTCAAGCAGAACTAAAAGCAATGGATAGGCAGACCAGAAAAATAATGACAATGAATCATGCCCTTCATCCACGCAGTGACATTGATAGACTTTATCTACCAAGGCAAATAGGTGGGCGTGGAATGCTACAAGTACATCAGATGGTTGAAGAAGAAAAAATGGCTTTGGAAGAATATCTGAAGAACAATGATGAAGATGCACTGAAATTAGTATATCAGGAAGGCTTACTAACTACTGGAGAGACCAAACTGGCCTACAAGAAAGACCAAATGAAGAACAGAATAGAGGCATGGGAAGACAAAGCACTACATGGCCAATACATGAAAAAAATAGCTGGGAAAGCAGATAATAATAAAACCTGGCAATGGCTAAGAGCAGGAAAATTGAAGAAAGAGACCGAGGGACTAATTCTGGCTGCACAAGACCAAGCCTTAAGGACAAATGCATACAAAGTCAAAATTGAGAAGACAGCAACAGACAGTAAGTGCCGCCTATGCAAAGAAGCTGAAGAAACAGTGGACCACTTGGTAAGCTGTTGCAAGAAGATTGCACAGACTGATTACAAGCAGCGGCATGACAAAGTAGCAACAATGGTGCATTGGAAGATCTGCAAAAAATATCATTTGCCTGTAAGCAAAAACTGGTGGGATCATAAAATAGAGAAAGTCATAGAAAATGATAAAATTAAACTGCTCTGGGACTTCAGAATTCAAACAGACAAGCACCTGCAACATAACACCCCAGACTTAACAATTGTCGATAAGAAAGACAAAAAAGTCTGGATAGTGGACGTGGCAGTGCCTGGAGACAGCAGAATAGAAGAGAAAGAACTGGAGAAGATAACAAAATACAAAGACCTACAAATAGAAATAGAAAGACTGTGGCAAAAGCAAGCAAGGGTAGTACCAATAGTCATAGGCTCCTTGGGTGCAATCCCAAAACAACTGGAGCACCACTTGAACACCATTGGCATTGACAAATTCGCTATTAGTCAATTGCAAAAAGCGGCCTTACTAGGAACTGCTTCTATCCTGCGACGATATCTGTAATACCATCAAACATCCACATCTGCCTATCCCAGGTCCTGGGTAAGGACTCGATAGGTAGACAAAATGCCAAATCCAGTCTGAACATCTGGCTGACTGTGCGATGATTGATAATAATAATTATAATACCAATAAGAGCAGGTAGTAAGGAAGATAAGAATAATTACAGCCATACAACACGGGTAAATATACATAGAAATTAGACAGTACTGTGAGAATTGGATGTTCAGCAGAGTGATGGCACGAGGAAAAATACTGTCCCTGTGTCTAATTGTTTTAGCATGAAATGCCCTGTAGCACCGTCCTGAGGGGAGGAATCAAAATAGTTTATTTCCAGGATGAGAGGGCTCTGTAGATCATTTCTTGGTCCTCCTTCTGTGACCTACGCAAAACACAGGTTCCTTGCTTTCTCTTATTTAACAATCAGGCAATAACTGAAGGGAAAAAATTCTACCTGAAAGCCTGAAAAGTTGCCAGACCAGAAAAAAATAGATAGATAGATAGATAGATAGATAGACAGACAGACAGACAGACAGACAGATAGATAACCTTTGCCATTTTTTACTGTGGGCACAGTAGCACACATTAAAAATGAAATTTAGTTGCTTGCTCTCAAATTGTAAACATACATAACACACATTTAAACATACTATATACAACATATGTATAGACCTACATCCTTACATATAAGTAACATATAAATATTAATTACTCCACCCCCTTGGAGAGAAGAGGGAAAATAAAGGAAGAAAAGAAGGGTTCTGAGTTATTTTCTTTAAGGCTTGTTTTATGTGTTATTTTAAATAAACTGAAACTTATTTAAAGACAAAGAGTTCGTGGGAGCACTTCAGAATTACCTAGTCAAAAGAAAAAAGTTCAAACTTCTAATGGCCCTATTTAAAAGCCACAGATAATATTATTTTGGTTCAGTTTATGTAACAATTTTTGGAACTTCAAAGACACAGCAATTAATTATGAAGAAGCACACAGACTCTCATAAAACAAAATCACAGTAAGATTTAGGATAGTCCTCTTTGTACAATAGAGATAACACGCTGCCTCACATGGCTTTGGGGCAAGATAAGCCACAGATTTTCTTTGCAAACTGAACATGTCACATGAAAGATAAGTAAAAATGCTGTAGTGAAAATGATCCTTCTTCCCTCACCTTCATGTTCATTGTCTTACTGATTGGCATGTTTACAAGCCTGTATGCAGTGGATGGGTAATTGGATGGCCAGTCTAAAGGATGTGATGATGTTCATGCCTACAGGACCTTTGGCATTTTCTCACCTTCAAAGAAACCTAATGCCAAGATGCAGCATCATTCTCAGGGTATAACTGAGGGTATAAACATTGCAGCCAGGAGAACCAAAAAATAATCTAGGCTTTCCCACTTTTCAAGTCTGCTTCTTCCCAGCAATACAAAAGCAAAAGGATATTTTTTATCTTTTCTCTTAATGTTGTCATCCTGCCCAACTTTAAGTCAAAAAAAAAAAAAAAGGATTTTCAGCCAATATTTAATTTAAAAAAAAATTAGCAAGAAAAGAAGACTATTCTCTAAAGATCACATATATGGATACATGTTCCTTCACCTCCTGGTCTCAACATATAGCTTCCATGAATGCTGAGTTTAATTTAATGTTATCCAAGGCTGTTGGGAGCCAGTTTGGTGTAGTGGTTAGGGAATCAGGCTAGAAACTGGGAGTTTGTGAATTCTAGTCCCACCTTAGGGACAAAGACAGCTGGGTGACTTGGGGCCAGACATTCTCTCTCAGTCCTAGGAAACAGGCAATGGCTAACCGCTTCTGAAATCTTGCCAAGAAAACTTCAGGAATTTATCCAGGCAGTCTCCAAGAGTCAAAACGGACTCAAACTTTGAAGACTGTTAGCCAGGTTAGTTGAGGAAAATAAGATAGCAATACAACACATATAGAAAAAACTAAGCTGATAAATCATGTTTTACCAATTAAGGAAAGGTTTATCCCCACATCTCTTCCACATACCATGTTATCTTCCTCACAGTCTTTCCATTCTTGATAGAGGTCTCGCATATCTACCAACCGGTTCTCCAGTTTCTCCAGGGACCAGATTTGTTTGCCTTTCCCTTTTCGTCTCACCTGAATGGCTGGCTCACTAAGCACTGCACCCCGCTACAAAACGAGAGAGAGAGAGAGAGAGAGAGAGAGAGAGAGAGAGAGAGAGAGAGAGAGAGAGAGAGAGAGAGAGAGAGAGAGAGAGAGAGAGAGAGAGAGAGAGAGAGAGAGAGAGGAGAGAGAGAGAGAGAGAGAGAGAGAGAGAGAGAGAGAGAGAGAGAGAGAGAGAGAGAGAGAGAGAGAGAGAGAGAGAGAGAGAGAGAGAGAGAATGAGAATCAATGCAAATAATGAAAAATGTTTTTGTTACCTGCCTATCTTGAGAACTTGAGTAAGCTCAAGATTGGCAAGCTTTTTCTCGGCTTGATTGTATTATTGTATTATCTTCTAACATCTTCCAGGGAAGATACAAAAGATACCTTTTCTGCACAAATTTGTCTGTGTAATAAGAGGTGAAATCGTCAAATATAGCCTTTTGTTTTGAAATTTTTTATTTGGAGCTCATCAAGGAACGATTGTCTCACCATTAACTTCATTAACTGACAAATCTGCCAAACTTTATATTAAATGTTTGTGGATTAACCACAGTCCAAGGAAGTTATTGAAGTGGGCATGTTCTGTCAGTGGCCTCAAGGTAGAGATTATACTGTAATGTAAGTTATATTACATTTTTGCACTTGGCAGACTTTATGTAGTATGATTCATTTTTACTTGTAATCAAGATTCAGTATCTTGTTTGGATTTATTCATATTCTATTAGCCACAATAAATATTCAGTTCAAAATCAAGACAAATTTACCTGGGAGTATATTTGAATTCTCTGCTCTCACACCCAAAATTTCTTTTTTCTTTTCTTTTCTTTTTTTTAAATCTCAGGAACACTTTTTGAAATGGGAGGTTTTAAAATCAAATCAAATCAAATATCAATAAATAAACAGAATCTGACAGAAAGACCACCATCTTATTTGGAATAGCGTATTTGTGAGTTATACAATCTTTCACTGGAGGAGAAATTTAATCCATGTGGTCCAGAGCTGCTAAATTTACATTTAAAAAGACATTTTTCATTTTTTTAAAGAAAATTATGACAGACTGAACATAAATATTTAAACTGAACTGATGCTTGGATAAACAGTTCATCACTGTAAGATTTATTTGGTGGTGTTATAGGAACATCACAGCAGCAAATGATCATATGCACTATGAAATTAAACATTCTTTCACCATTTTCTCCTCTCTAGTTGAATTTCAGTAGTCTGTTTTGAGGAGGAGAACTGAAGGACCCAGAACTTGATATATTTCCCACATTCTTTTCTTGAAATCTGAGCCTCCCCTCCCTTTATTAAACAGTGGTGAGTCTGCAGCCTTTTTACTTAAATCAGTAAAAAGGAATGCTGTGAAGATTACATAGTCACATAGCAATCCACAGAACTTGCCTAACCAGGTCAGTTAAAATCCTAGCAGTTGGTTTGCAAAAATTCAAAGCTTTAGTTCAAGATTTTTGGTAGTTTCGTGGTTTCTGGATTCGTTTATCCTTCAATATAATAGTTGAACCCAGAAAAGGATTTTAATAAGTCATGACATTAACTAGTTCCATTAACATGGCCTGTCAGTAGTAAAACTGCACATCAATAAATGTAGAGCCACTGCAGACAAAAAAATGCATGTTTTGAATAACAATAAGTAAATAAATCATTTAATTGCTCAGATTTTGCTAGTTTAAACTGGCTGTGAACTGCCCTTTGCCCTTCTCTAGCAAGTGTCCACTCCCATTTTATACACAGAAAATATTCATCTGGACTGCTACATCTTGGCAGATGACATACTATATGTGTCTGAATAGATTTAGTGCCTTACCTTTTTGTTTGCGTTAAGGCTTGAGGCTGGAATTTGGAGAGTGACCTTATATTCAGTCCTTTTGTCCATCTCTTCTGCAATGAAGCTGGCTTCTCTAACATACAAGTTGGCCTTCATAATCTGCTCCCTCAATTTCCTTAGGCTGTGGTTCAGCATCTCTTCTCTATTGCAAAACAAGGGAAAGAGAAAAAGGAGGATAGAATTTAAAAGAAAATATTTATTTAGAAATACACTGCAATAATCACACTGATAAGGATGTTTGCTCTGGTGCAATCAGTTAACCATTTTTGCACCAATGAAAGGCAGGACTAGGGGGTGATAGCAGTAGTATTCCAATATCTCAGGGTTTGCCACAAACAAGAAGCAGCTGCAGCAGAAGTGGGCCAGCAGCCACTTGGGCTCCTGCTGGATGCGGCTGTTGGTGCCGCCACCGGGAGGTGAGGCAGGTGTCATGAAAAATATAAGACACCCTCCAAAAATAAAACCTAATGCCTCTTTTGGAGGCAAAAATAATGTAAGACCGGGTCTTACTTTTGGGGAAACATGGTAAAAAAGTTATTTTATTCATTGATGTATAAAACGTATCTATTGTCTTAATCCAAACACATGCTAAGGTGAGTATTCTCCAAAGAAGAGAACAAGGAAAAATACCAGACCTCCAAAGTTCATTCCCTTCACCCACCTCTCTTCTGCCCACTGGCGTAAACGTTGCTGTGCATTGGGAGAATGGAAGGAAAACCTGTCCATGGTGCGGAAATGCTGCTTCTCAGGAGACAGGCGCCTCCGGAGCTGTTCTAGTTCATGCTCGTACATAAGTCGCTGCCGCTCCAGTGCTGACCGCTTCTCCTCTTCATGCTGTTGCTCTAGACTTTGTAAAATGGACTGCATTGGATCTAAGCAGAGAGGAAGAAAGATGTCACAAGGTAAAAGCCTAGAACAGAGGTGTCCAAGCTTGGCAACTTTAAGACCTATGGACTTCAATTCCCGGAAGTCCGTAGCCAGTCCTGATGGTTGGGGAATTCTGGGAGTTGAAGTCCACAAGTCTTAAAGCTGCCAAGCTTGGAAATCCCTGCCCTAGAACAAACAACTCTACAATAAATTTAAGTGTGGAGTCACAGTCTGTGTTTCTTATATAGGATGGCAGCTTGGTTTTTAAAGGAGGACAGTTGTACACTCAGAGAAGTATGAGTGGATCTTTGCCTCAGTTTCCCAAAGATTACTTGGATAAATAGTTACCTAAATTAGTTTATTTCAGCTTCATTGCACCAGAGATAATATCACAGAAACCCAAACCTTGGTGTTGGGATTTTTCTTAATAACAAACTTGAAGATTTATTTGTTCTTCCCTACAAAAATAATTTCATTGTACAAAATTAAGCTCTTATTCCTTATATCTAATCTTAATCCTAATTCTGTATTTGTTTCTATTTCCTTATTTTATTCTACAATATTACTTTTAAGTTTACAATTATTTCTATCTTATTTAATTGATAAAGTTCTATTTTTATCTCAACATTCCATCTCTAACTTCCTATCTCCATGTTTGCAGCATTATGCCTTCCTAAATTAACTACTTCTTAGCTCTTTAAGTGTTTTCTTTACTCCCAGTTCTTCAGCTCCTATATCAGTCCCAGTGCATTTGTATGTGAAAACTCTTTTCATTGCTCTATAGCAGGGATGTCCAGCCTTGAAAAGTTTAAGACCTGTGGACTTCAACTCCCAGAATTCTCCAGACAGCCTAAAGTCTACAGGTCAAACGTGCCAAGGTTGGGCATCATGCTCTATATAGCATGGGTCCTCAATCCCTGGTCCCTGGACCACAGCATGCCAGAAACTGGTCTGCGCAAACAAGGGAAGCCCCATCCGTGGGATGCAGGCAGCACATGAAACCATGGCCCCTAAAACCTCTCTCCAAGGAACCGGTCCCTGATACTCAAAAGGTTGGGGGCCTCTGCTCTATAGACTTGTGAATGGGCTTTGCTCTCCCCTCCCCCACCCCAGCACTCACAGTCCTCTGTTTCTGGAGCTGGTTTGTGGAGCTCTGCACCTGGGTCCCTGCAGGCAATGGGCCTACTTTGGTTTGCAGATTCTGGTTGGCCTCTTTTCCTCTGCATCTCTCAGCTCTGCTTCTTAGTCTTGCAGTTCCAAGAATTGCAGTTTTCTTTCACTGTCTGAAAACTGCTGCCTTTGCGTTGAAGGTTTCTCTTTCCTGCTTCTTTGCTTTCTTTTGGCTTGACTCTCTCTCTCTCTCTCTCTCTCTTTTTGACTCACACACATGCTGGCTTTCTGTTTTGTTTTATGGGATAAACTCTCCAATTAAGGAGAGGGTGGGGCTGCTGCTTTAACCCTCTTTCCCAGGCAGCACCAAAACTCTGGATCTCAAGAGGGAAAAGAAGTGCCTGCTCACTCTGGGTGGTAAATTTACTTTTCGACACTTGGTCAAATCACAATTAGACTGCTGCAATGCACAGTGTATAAAATTGACCTTTAAGAATTTCCAGAAGTTTCCTTTGGCACAAAATGAAGCTGCTAGCTGTTGTGGCCATTTTATGTCCATTTAAATAGTTTGCACTCAATTCTGGTTACTTTTCATGTGTGATTCAAGATGTTGCTTTTCATCTTTAAAGCTCTAAACAGTTTATTATGGCTATTCAAAGGATCTTCTTTTTCAGCATAAATCTTTTCTGGGAGAAAGATTAGTAGGAGAGGCCTTTTAAAAGATAGGGTTCCAATTTCAGAGGTCAGCTTTTTAGATTATGGAATGGAATACATAGTCTCAGGAGTAGCTTCTAGTCTCTTAGTTTAGGGAAATAATCAACAGGGTTTTTTTCAAATAATCTTTTGAGCTGATTATTATTATTTTGGCTGCCTTATCTCAGTGGACAGTATCTCTTAATTGAACTTGTCTATGCAGGTTTGAATATGATTAGTACTTCGATGGGAAACCAATTGGGAAGTCAACAAAAGCTTGAAAGGAGGCCATAGCAAACCATTTCTATCTTGTTTCCAAAGAAACAACATGAATATTACCCAGGTAATCATTCTTAATTTTCTGGTCAAATGGAAAAAGATATTCAGGTGGGCTCAATAAATCAATACCTAAATATGGATTTGTTAAACTACAAAAATATAGGATGACAGGCCAAATTACTAAAAAAAGCACATCTTTGTTTAATACTATACTCGCCCCTTACCAGTTACATGCAGCTTAGTTCATTAGAAATGGGGACAATTGAGGCCGGTGTAGAAACAGATAGAAAAGATTATATGCAATTTAATACTTTTTTGTATGACAGAGCTTTCAAACTCAATTCAATATTTGATCTTTGTCCAACACCTTGGACTGGACAATACACTTGGGGATGGGGGTATGAACAAATTATCCTCACTAAAATCTTGCAAAATATTTTGACCCATGGATATTAGGCTTATATGCAGACTGAGTTGCAGCATCTAGGCTATGGAATTAGCTGTACTAGGAGGATAAATGGAATCAGTATAAAAAACTATTAAGACTGCATGTTATCTTTCTCTCTTCAGGACATATTTTAAAAATGGCTAGGATATTTTAAAATGTAACCAGTTGTGGGCTATTATCTTTATGATTATGTTTCTATTTCAACTGTCTTATAATGCTAATCTTCTTTGATAATATAAACAAAGTTTTAATTATAGATTTGTAGGTTTTCAAGTGTTATAAAACAAACCAAAGCTACATTCATATATAGCCTCTCACTACCTAGTTTATACATCCATCATATAATACCTGGAAATTATATCACAATCATAAATGGCCCAAATTGTATACTTTTTTGTCATATGCCCAATGATGTCATTAGGCAAGTGGCATCAATGTGGTTTCCCCAGAATGCTTTGGCCCCCAATACTTATCTTCCATGATAACTTGTTATCACAGAAGTTCATTGCATAAAGCAATAGCAACAGCACTTAGACTTATATACTACTTTACAGCCCTCTCTAAGTGATTTACAGAGTCAGCATATTGCCACCAACAATCTGGGTCCTCATTTTACCAACCTTGGAAAGATGGAAGGCTGAGTCAACCTTGAAACGGTCAGGATTGAACTCCTGGTAGTGGCAGAGTTAGCCTGCAATACTGCATTCTAACTACTGCACCACCATTGCTTTTATATTTTGCAGACAAATCAAAGCAGAAAAACTTTCCCCAGTAAGCTATTGAGGGTGGTACTGTATTAAAATTCTTGTTCCAGATACAATGTATCTCACAATCATAACATAACCTTGGATTGAAACCACTTGCAAAATGACATACCATAGAGTGGAAACAATGCACCCACATTCCTTACCATTTCCTCCAAGAGCTTTCATAGTTACTTCCATTTGGGCATATTCATAGTTGAAGCTGATTTCACTGGATACCTCGCTGGAGCTGTCTCCATCTAAATCCAGCTGTTCAGAGCTGTTGCTTCCTTTCATTGAACTATCTTTGTCTTCATCCTCTGTTTCTATTTTCTTTTTCTTTTTTGGCAAATTCAACCTTAAACAGAAAAGAAAAATGCTAACAAACACCATCCTTTGAAAACTGGTTTCATTTGATTTTGAAAAACAAATGCAGAGATGTCTTGTCAATGAGAGAAGATAATAGTATCCACTACATTGAAGACATAAGATTATGGCTGCTATTAATGAGACACAGAGATCCTGAAGGTCAGCTTTCACCAACTGTTGGGGAAAATTGGAAGTTGCATTCTAACACAACTTGAGGATATCTGTTACTGAACATGGATCTGGCTAAATTCCTTGCCAAAGCTCCACTAAGCTTTTGTCATAGCTTATGTATATTTCAAAAAAGTTGGTGTAGCAAAACTCATGTCTGAATTCATTTGTGGGAAAGGGGATACCAATATAATATTTTGTTCAGATGTTAAGTTACTTCTAGATAACTATTTATTTTGGTTAGGTCTTTGAAGTTAAACTTCCTTCTGCATTTGGGCCCTTTGCTGTACTCTATTTTAATTTAATTAATGCCAAACAAGTTATGTTTGGAATTTCCAAATTAAAAAAAAATCTTGGGCAATTACTAACAGTTTGAAATATTCTAAGGATTATATTGGACTATCGTAATGTGTACTACAAGGAGCTACTCTTGAAGACCACCCAGAAACTATAGCTGATCCAGATGTGATATAGACAGTGTCGGGCATGCCCTGGTATGTGATGTGAAACCACTGATCTGTGAATTGAACTATTTATCACCTATAAGCTTTTCAGGGCATTAGGCCAAGTTATTTGAAAGGCAGCAGCCTATACCCCATGGTTTCTCTCTATTCAGTAAGCTTGTCTGTCTTGTTCACAAGTTGGTATACTTTGAGTCCCTTCAATCAAATAGTGATATTGTGACCCAATATCTGCTGCATATCTGCTCTCTGGAATGATGTCTCCCTGGAGATCCATATAGCTCATACCCTGATGACATTCTAGAAGTCTTTTAAAAAGTCTCCTCTTCATCCAAGACTTGGGATAAGAAGTTTGTGGAGCCTTGTTCATTACATTTTCTGTTTGAAGGAGCATGTTTTCCAATACCTGGGATTTCTTTTCTATTGGCTTTTTTTTACTGCTTTTTATATATCATACTGAAAACAGCCAGATAATTGTACTTTCAGATGAATATAATTTCACTTCAACATCCAAAATGGAATAAAATCATCCTGAAGAAAATTATTATTTTCGGGCTTTCATCTGTAACTAAGGTTATTTAGGTTGTTTTAAAGGGCGACTTTCCAAATTCATGGAGGATCAAGTTATCAGTGGCTACTAGCCTTGATGAAGGCCCTTGGCTGGAGGTATTGCACGGCTGGTTGCCCCAAACAGAAACTGCCTTGCACAGCAACTGTCTCCTGCCTCCTGGCCCGGCATCCACGGCCGCTGCCTGCCCCACTCAGCCATGGGGAGGTGCATTTAATTGTCCTCCACAGCAAATTGCCCAGGGACAAGTGTCCCTCAGTGAATCGCCTGGGACAAGGGGGCGCTGGGGGACCATTGCTAGGGGAGGAGAGCCAGCGGAGGGCCCACCAAGCATAAATAATGGTGGGTCGGCTGTGGTAGTGGTGGTAGGCATGAAGAAGTGGGCGCAGAAAACTGGCTGGTGTCAGTTGTCCTAGACACCTGGGGGAGATAGGCAGTTAAGAAATAGGAAATATAAATAAAATAAAATAAATTAAATGCAGAAGATTTCTACTTTCTTCCTTGCTGTATTTGGGTGCTTCCAGAAGTGAAGTAATTTCAGCCAGGGATGCAGAAAAAATGATCTAAAGGCTCTTCTTACATTCTTATCACATAATATCTCAGCCCTGAAATGTGCATAATAGAGACACAGAAAAGAGAGCAGCAGGAACAGCTATTAGGAGTGACAGATCATTCCTCCTGAATGTTGGAATTTATTTTCACTTGAAATGTCTAAAACATCTAAATATCCAGAAAAGCCCAAAACACAAGGAGCAAGGAACAAGTTAGTCGTGGTTAAGAAATATCTCTGAAACAATGACCCAATGACCCAAGGGTCCCAGGTGGTATAGCAACACTATAACAATTTTTAAAATTGTTCAGCAACTGTACAAGGTTTAACATTTTACTGTAAAATTATGATCACGACATTAAATAAAGACACAAAGAAACTGGGTTTACAATTTCTGAAATTCCTAGCTAGCATAGCCACTAATCTTGCTGGTTGGAGGAATTTTGGGACTTGTAATTCCAAAATATCTGACAGTTGCCTAGTTGAAGAAGGCTAAATTATCTTGACTTTTAGCAGGGGACAAGACCAGCAGATGCATATTGCAGAATTAAGCCTCCAGAGCCAGCTTTCAGATATTAAATGGTGTCAAAGGCAATCCAACTCCTATGTCTCAAAGCTGTAGCAATTAAAGAAGAAAATGAAATGAATCAGCAGCTTACCGGAAAAAATGGTTGTTTCCCCACAAAATTCTATCGCCGTGGTGTAGTTGTGTGGGACCTACAACAGCTGTACCATTCACAAATGTCCTGTGTTGGAGGAAAAAATAGTAAATATAGTCATTCCCACATCAAGAATTTGGCCTGTCCTTAATGCCACATGGCAATGATTAAGAAAAACATAATGTGAAGAACTTGTGTTGATCCCCCTCCTTTGAGGCAGAGCAGCAAAGCAGAGACATTGCATGACAAAATAAATTGAAGATAACCCAACACATCTGAATACTTTCTTTTCCCTTTTACAAGGAAGATATATCAGTGCTCCTACAACTGGAGAAGGAAAATCTTTGAGTAGAATCTTCTTCCTGCTTGAAAGAGGTAGTCGTTTTTTCCAGTTCTACTTATCCCTTTGTAACAACTGTCCCATCTGCTGTTTAAAAACCATCTCAAACAAGCCTCTCTTGCACCCACCAGATACATGCTACCAGGGAACAGAGCATGAACATTTAGGAGAGGGAGCAACAACTGGTTTGAGCAATTTCCCGTGCCACTTTGCTTTCCATAGCTGAAAACTGCAGCTCAGTCCTAGGCATGTTGCTTGTTTCAGGGCTTCTGGTCAATGCAGCAGGGGGCAGGGATGTTCAATGAGTTCTCCCTCTCACTTTACTGAATACATAAAACATTCTGAGCCAAGGAAGCCCACAGTTTTGGCACTATTATTTATTCCAATTATGTGCATGCATTTACTCTACTGGAAAAGTGTTGGAATGAAAAAAGCAAGCAACAAGTGGAAACGTGGGTCCTTTCATTTAGCTACAAAGGTTCCAAAATCCAATTGTGGAACTTCTTCCATGCTTCATTTAATCCTGATATAAGAGCAAAATTCTTGCCTCTATAGACATAATACAGTACTCAGTTACCTAGTATTCTTCTGAGGCGTCAACATGACTTGTCCATCCCCAGTGATATCTATTATACAGTGTTCAGGAAGAATCCCCAATCCACAGAGCTGTATATCTTGGGAATTATCAGATCCAATGAGTGTGTGCTCCTGCAAAAGATTCAAGATCAGGTCCACTGAAATCCAACAGAAATTCATAGTACTTGCCACATATGAAACTGACCACTCTCTCTTCATTTAGTCCAGCTATCTCAAAGTGCTCTAGCAAACTGTAATCTGTAAAATTATGGCTGGTTTCACATCACAATAAAGCAAAACTAAACAGATTGCAGCACAACTTAGCATCAAGTGTGCACTCGGTCATTACTTTCCCTTACACTTACTGTATAAAATCACAAAACAGAAAAAAATGAACTGTGAAGAGGAAGAAGGAAAAAGCAAGCTCAGCTTCCAGTCCTCAGAGTTACAGATACTATCTAACCAGTTAAAATAGAAATAATCCAGGATTGTACTTGTTTGTATTTGCTTTAATGCAGTGCATCCACTTTTGTATATTGTTTCTTTAACAACAGCAAAAAAAAAAAAAGGAAAGTATGATGGCAGGAAATAAATGGGAGAAACAATGAGAGGATAAGAGAAAAAAAAAAGAGACAAATCAAACTTCTTATTGAACTAGCTTTCCTTTCTTCTCCCCTATATTATTTTTAAATCGGGGCACAATTCTGATAAAGAACAATATATCCAGCTAGTCATTCATCCAAGAAGATGCTGGCTGTACTATAATGGAAATTATACTGTTCCTGCCATTAAATTTACTAATATTACTGATCTTCACCTGTCTTTCTAGGACAGTAGTCTGAATGTTGAAAGGAAAAAGAAGCATGCTTCCTTGTTTCTTAAAATTCCATGACCTTTTTTAACTTCCCAAAGCAGCTTACAGTAAAACAAATAAACATCATAGTAAAAACTCAATTACATTTAATAATATTCATCATAAATCCTCAGAATAAGAAAGCCATAGCCAAATAAGCCTGGAAAGCTGGGTGCTCTAGAATTGCTAAGCTATAGTTTACAGCAGAGGTTTCCAATCTTGGCAACTTTAAGACCTCTAGACTTAAATTCCCAGAATTCCCCAGCCAGCCATGATTCTAGGAGTTGCAAGTCCACAAGTCTTAAAAGTTACAAGGTAGGACTCTCCTGGTTTATAGCATCCCTTACCTCTGGGATTGATCAACAACCATCTTTCTATTTTTGAATTCGAGCTTCTGACTGAAGGTGAATTAGTTGGAAATGCTTTCTTCAGATCAGAAAGTGCTGCTTGGTTGCCTGAACGCTTCGCACCAAGATATCAAGTGGATCTCGTTTTGTTTTGTGGCTGCAGGGAAGCATCATTCTGAGTAATCAAAGCATCCTTTATGGATGCTACCTGCTTCATTTCTGAAAGCAGAGAATACAACAATGGTCCCATTGAAGACCATAATAGAAAGACTGAATTGTAAGAGGGGAAATCAGAGTGGAGGCAGGGAACCTGAGGCCCTCCAGATGCAGCCTCCCTGTTGAATGTTGAATAACAATACTCGCTGCAGTTGTTTGGAATGATAACTTTTTATGGATTTGGGCTTCATTGTCATTTTTATTTCTTTATAGTTTGACACTTGGAACAGATTCTTCCGTCAGACAATCTGGCATGTGGCTCATTATAAACTTGAACAATATATCTGAATTGAAAGAAGGAAGGGAAGTGCATGCTATTATAGGATGAACCTGTCAGAGGCTATGAACCACAATAATCATGCTAAAAGGCAAAAGAAATGGGCACTATGAAGCTATTCTCTCAAATGTCTCTCTAGGAATGTAAGAACTAAAAGTAGGTTTGATTAAAAGATATATATTCACTATAAGCTAAGAAGATACTGAGTTAAATAATGCGTAGAACTATTTCTCTAAATCCATTTAAACAAGGCTTACTCAGACAGTAAGATCTCAATTATTTTTTTTTTAAAAAAAAGACAAAATGCAAAATGATATCAGAAAAGATGTAATGTTATGTGAGAATGACCACGAGGGAGGAGGGGAAAAGATACTTCAGTTGCTTAAGGATCACAAAAAAGAAATGTAGAAAGGACCCATCTTAACTGATCAGGCTGTAAAAAGAGATGGTGGGTTGTTTGTACTTTCAGATTTGTGAAATTATGTTATTAGAGTTTTACAATATAGTAGAATTGGCTGTCGGAGAGAGAGACTTAGGAAGTCTCCAACTGATCATGTTGTAAAAAGAGACTGAGAAATTTGTACCTTCAGACTTCCAAAATTATGTTAACGTAGCCTTAAAATAAAGGAGAATTAGCTCAGCAATTCTCCTTTATTGCTGACATGTTTCCTGTCAGGAATCCAGGAGGGCTGACACTAAGAGAGACTTCATATTGTGGTGAACCTTGGGGTAATATCCTATTATAAATTTGATCAGCACTGTTAAGTCTAGCATATCTTAATAAAGAAGTCACTATTCTACATTCCTAAAGAAGGAGTCTAAACTTAATACACAAAGGAGCTGAAATGATTGTGCTAATTTCCTCCCTCCTCTCTCCTTCCCTTTCTGAATTCTAAGATACCAGTATTAGGGTACTAATACTAATAATTAGGGTACTTTGGGTACTAAAATGAAATCTTAATATTTTGCAAATAGCTAAGGTCACCCCCTGCCTGTATCTTGTTGCCAAGACATTCTTTGAAGGCCTTCACGCTGAGTAGCAAAGAAACAGATATGGCATCAGGAACTAGTTGGGAGGGGGGAGTGCCAGCTGACAAAGCTAGACACCTACACTGCCTTGAAATTCTCTGAAGCTATTCAGTCAGCTCTTTTGTTGCTTCAAGGGAACAATGATAACTAAAGATTTCCCCAACCCCCATCCTTACATTCTTCAGGGTGCTAGCCCAATATAAATAAGATTACTGGTTCTCCTTAAAGAGGCAACATTTAAAATAATTTCACAGGTCTGAATAAGTTTATAAACAGCTTTGACATATCTAAACAACATTATATGAAAAAGAGCCATTCGTTGCATAACTCCCAGAAAGGTCTGCAATAAATAATACTATTTTATTGGCTTGCTTTAAATGGCAGCCTATCCATTTAGGAGCTAGCTTCACGAAGTTGCATTCCTTGCCTGATGCTTCTGCTATTGCATTATGACTTGGAATTATATGTGTGGTAATGCAAGCCATGATTGTGCAAATCAAGTTTCCTCATAATCATGGCTTGCAACTAGCTAGAAAGCGAGAACTGGGAAATCTGTTTCAATTCCATGGCAGCCAACCCCAAGGGGAGCAATAAAAATGACTTGGTATAAAGCTGCTGAGAAATATTGTATAGTGTTTTAAGCGCTAAGTATTGAAGTATATATTTTCTCCAATCAGATTATATTCACAAATTGATGATGGTATTGAAAATATATTTATGGGGAATTTGATTTGCAACTGCACACATCAAATCATGATTGATACAAATGTTCTGCTTTTCATAATATAAAAAAGAATGATGCATACCCTAGTGTCTATTGAAAGCAGTTCACAATTAACAATAAAATCTTGGGTTTGAGTACACTGACACTGAATAAATAGCTCTGTATCCTGAAGAACTCAGTTTGACAGAAATGAAATGTCACAAAATCTGCTTTTGCCCAACAAATCTGTATTGATCCATAAGAAAAATTATCAAATCCAGAGTGGACTTTGAAATATTTTCTATGTGACTCTTTTCAAAAGCCAATGGATCTTAGAGGAGAATTCAGGAACAAGTTCTGTAAGAGCTTCTTACACTTAAGCAATTTTAAAACAACCTTGTACATCTTTCTTGTATCTCACCTTTAAATAGTAGACCAAAAGTTCATTGAGTGCAGGGTCAGCATTCAAATTCACCAGAAAGCACTTGTTATCACCCACTTTGATCCCAGATGACTGAAGAGAGATGCCAAGGCTTTCAAGTTGTTTCTGCCGTTCCTATTTGAGAGGAACACAATTACCATTAGAAAAACAACTAAAATTATATATTCTCCCACAATGTGTGATTATTCTTCACCCCCCCCCCCGACATAACAGAAAGAAAACAAAAGGCATAATCAATGATTGGCTACTATAGCCCTATCCATCTCTTTGAATGGCTACGACCACAGCTGCTCTCCTAATCTGCAAATTTTATTTTGGATGAAAAAACCTGCAACCCTTGGCCCATATTTGGTTCCAATCCCTTTTCTCAGATCCAGAATCCCAGAAATTACATTACCAAACTACTGAAAAAGAAAGGAACGAATACCAACATTTAGACTTAACTCATCAAATTAAGACAACATCGGCAATATAAAAAAGAAATGATCCTGAAATCACTGACTTGTCCAATTCAATGACATGTTAATGTTATTGTCCTACAACTACTGCCTTTGGCTGTGCTCATATAGCCTAACCCCTCCCCCCCAGGAAAAAGTATTGCTGATATGATTTGAAATTTAGCCATATGAAACATCATTTCCCAAGAAAATCTGGGACAAAAGTAGCCACTGTCAAAAAAAAAAAAAAGAAAGAAAATATGTACGTGATCCAGGGAAGAGGAGAAAAGAGGTTCAAGCTTCCTGTATAATTTAGTCCCTGCCCACTTTCTCCTCTTCTATTTATTTTATCATTAGAAATACTTCTTACAAAAATCAGAGAGGACCAAGAAATAAAGAGTTTAAAAATTAAAAAGGAAGAATATAAGGTCCAGGCCTTTGCTGATGACTTGGTATTTATTTTGGAAGATCCATTAGAAACCAGCTTTAAATCGATTCAAAAAATAGAAGAATTTGGTGAGGTAGTCGGACTTAAGATTAATAGGAATAAATCCAAATTAATAACAAAAAATCTTACAAAGGCACAAGAAAGGGAATTGGAAGATAAAACAAAGATAAGTATAACCAAGAAAATAAAATATTTAGGGATCTGACTTACAGCAAAATGCTCCTCGATTAAGGAGGACAATTATGATAAAATACTACACCAGATAAAAAAAGATTTAGAAAATTGGGAAAATTTGCAAATTTCATTTTTAGGGAGGACCGCTACGGTCAAAATGAATGTATTGCCAAAAATATTGTTTCTGTTCCAGGTTATTCCAATAAAATTAGGGAAAACATTCTTTCAAGAATTAAATAAATTGATCACTAAATTTATATGGCAAAGGAAAAAACCCAGGATTAAATTAAAACTCTTGCAAGACATGAAAGATAAAGGGGGATTGGCGTTCCCAGAGTGGGAAATATACTACCAAGCATCAAGCTTAACTTGGCTAAAAGATTGGATGGATTTGAAAAATACTAGAGTCTTAACAATAGAAGGACATGATTTGCAAGCAGGGTGGCATGCATTTCTATGGGAAGAAAAACATAAAATACACAGATATTTTCAAAGACACATAGTTAGGAATGCATTGTTACAGACTTGGGAAAAAATAAAACAAAAGCATTATACAAGAATTCCAATGTGGTTATCCCCAACAGAAGCTCTGAAATACCCAAACCTATTGGATATAAATAAGATAATTAGATACAAGGAATTAGTAAATGAACAGGGAAATTTGAAAACAAAACAAGAATTGGAACAAGACATTGGCAGAGAGATTGATTGGTGGACATTTACACAAATTCAATCTAAATATACAGAGGACAAAAAATTATATGAAATCCAAAAACAGCCGCAAGAATTGGATAAAATTATACATGGAACAGAAATAAAATTAATTAGCAATTTATACAAATACCTATTGAGATATAAAATGGAAGACGAGGTTGTCAAAGACACAATGATTAGATGGGCAAAAATTTTTGGATATAATATAGAATTGGAGAAATGGGAAATAAATATAAAATTGACTATGTCGGTGGCATTCAAGGAAAACCAGTTGAAAATGTTTTACAGATGGCATCTTCCACCTGCAAAGCTTGCCAAGATGTTCCAGAATAATTCGCCAACATGTTGGAAATGTAAAAAAGTACATGGAACATATTATCATCTATGGTGGACATGCCCAGTTGCAAAAAAATATTGGTCTACAATAAGAAAATGGATCCAAGAAATAATAGACCAACCTGTAGACTGGAAACCAGAGATCTTTTTGTTGGGTATTTTAAATAGAAAATATAGTAAAGAAATATGGTACTTAATTTTACATATAATAACGGCGGCAAGAATAGCATATGCACAGTGCTGGAAAAATGAGAATATACCATCAGAAGAAGAAGTAATAAGAAAAATCCTGGACTGTGCTGAGATGGACAAATGAACAAAAGAGATAAAATAAAAGGAAGACACAGAGTATTATATAGTATGGAACAAGGTGTATGTCTGGTTGGAGACTAGAAATAATATGGAAAGGTCAAAAGTGAAAATATGTGTACAATAATGTATAATAATAATAATATGAATTATTCTTAGTAAGAAGTGGAACATGAAGGAAAAAATGTAATAATGGGGCTATAAGGACAAAAAATTAAAGAAGAATAAGGGGAAAATGTAAATATTAGATTATCGTTACGTAATTGCTGTAAAAAAAGGAGTATATATTGTGTGTGTATGTGTGTTATGTTTTGCTTTGTTCTGTTTTGTCTTGTTGGTTAAAAATAAAAATTAAAAAAAAAAAACATCATTTCCCAAGAAAATCTGGGACAAAAGTAGCCACTGTCAAAAAAAAAAAAAAAGGAAATATGTGCGTGATCCAGGGAAGAGGAGAAAAGAGGTTCAAGCTTCCTGTACAATTTAGTCTCAAGAGCCATTAATTGAGAAACCAGGGCCTTGGGTATATAAGCTAAAAAGGTATGCATGATGATTAAGCTCCAAAGTATTTCTTCTTATCCGGTTTATTCCAATATGAAACTTATTTAGAAAATGGTTCTTAGCAGGAATCACTGGTGGAAATAGGGTGTGGCTTTACACATATATAATGTCAAGAGTTTTGTAGAATTGTGGTGCAACAAACGAATGTTAATTTTCAGGCGAGTGCTCAATTTCATTGTGTGTTTGTCTTTCTCAACAAATCTATACAAGGTTTTAAGTGGGAACACCAATATTTCCTAAGATCTTATGAAGTATTTTTTATTCATTTGGTCCTTTAATTTTTTATTTGATTTTTGGATCCCATGGAGGCCTTCTGAGGGAATACTTAAAAGTAGGGTTGGCAATCGGTATCCTTAACAGATAACAACATGCTGTGTGAATGTAGAGAGCCGTAGAACCCAGCCCATTTGCTAGTATGTCAGTTACTACCAGAAACATGTATCAACAATGATTTAGTTTTGGCCAACAACAAAGCCATGAAAGTGGCTTCATTTTGGCAGTCCAAAGTTTGATCTTCAGAAGAAGATCACTGCTTTTGCAACAATAATCTCTCTTTGAATTGACCATCTTAGGAATTAAAAAATAATTCATTCATAGGATCATAAATTGTGCTGCTTATCCAGAGGTATAATGAGCTTTCATAAAGGATTTGTTTAAATGGTGACAGTAATGATCATTATGTGCCAGCAAATACAAAAATACAGACCTGTGCAATTTCCTCTGTCTTCCTGAGCTTCTCTTCCCAGGTTACTGTCATCTCCTGGATAAGTTTTTCAGACTCTTCCAAACGTTCTTTTAATTCTGGAGATTTCATAGCCTAAAAGAGTAAGGGTGGGTGGGAAGTGGAGGTGAGAAAGAAAAAGCAAAATGTGGAATTCTCCTTAGAAGGGTCACCAAATTAAGGTTTCATGCATTCTTCATGATCTTATCATTGTAATCTATATGACTGAAAAGTAGTTATCATGAATAATACATGCAGGAAACCTATGTCCTTATTGAGTGTAATACTGGGAGAGGATACCTGCATATGGGTGGAAAAAGAAATCTGAATTTCCAACTCAGCATTTTACTACAATGCTGATCGAGAGGAAATCCAAGTGTAACAATTGCATATTATTATTAAATTTATTACAGTTATTGATCAGCATTTTGTGCAATTATTCTAATAGATTACATGGCTTAAATTAAAAGCATAAATATTTTCTAAAATCAATTAAAGTAAATGAAGTAATTCAGTTATATTGCTATAAATGCAGGTTATAAAATGCTAAGGATTCTAAGTATTAAAACTAATTAATGGGATTATAAAACTGTTTTGTGAATAAAAAACTAAAATACTTATTTTATACTAAATATTAAACTGCAAAAAGGTAGGTATCAGGCATGTAGGTATGTGCATGTAGATGAGGCATGTAGGTATGTGCATGTAGATATACAGGTATGTGCATATATATAAATCTTGCATATATAAGCAAGCATGTATATGCATGTATACGTGTATATAAATTTTATTAGGATTGATGACTAGTCAAATATAACAGAAAACTAAAAAAACATAAAACATGAAAAGGGAAAAAGTATATTAGTAGAATCCTAAAAGTTAAAAGAATAATTTCCTATGTAAAGTGATGGCAGCTGAAATAAATGTTGCAATGTTGGACATGTTAGGGTTCCAGTTCAATTGTAAAAAGCAAATGAAGATGTCCTCAGAACTAATGAAACAGAATTATAGTGACTACAGAAAGGATATTTATGAAATATGTGGGCTACAATTTCAGGTCCTTCCAAATTTTGGGTGAAGATCTGATTTGCAAAATGGGTATTATTAGACCTGCAGAGGGCTCCAAAACTGCAGAAAGCAATACATTAAAGTGGGCTAAGGAAAAAACTCTGCTGTGCTTTGGGCAGAAAACAGAATAGGAAACAGGAAAGCTTTCTGATTTAGAGGTTACCAAATTTGCCTTGCTCTACAAGGAGAACTTTATCAAGCACCCCCTGCCAAACTGCAACTCCATAATGCGTTGGTCAAAAGGGCTGTACGTGAGAAGTCTCATTGGTGTAAATCATCCTAAATTCTTGTTTTCCATAAAGAGGAAAATTTATCAAGAAGGATCAGGGCAGCCAGGGAGTTACTAGAAAAGTGAAGTTTGAGTGAAAAATAAACCCAGCATGCACAGCTACAAACTTATTTATTCTCACAAGGTCAGCAGAGCCCCAAACCTGAGTTTTAGATTACTATTTCTATTGCAATATATGTGAAATCCATTAGAAGAAATTCTAGCTTCATCCTACTTTCAAGTTCCTTTATCTCACAGGAATGTTGTTCTCTCTATTTGATTGTATGTGTTTGTTTGCTTTTTAGGAACTAGTAAATGGAAACTATGGTATGATTGAAGCAAGTGCTGTCTTCCCCAACCTAAAGAGGTCTAGATATGTTGGGTTTCTGCAAGTTATATTCAGGTTGACTAGTGATTCTGGGAATGCAGCCTGAAAAACCATCTGCAATGGGTAAAAAAAGATCCCCTGGAGCCCCTTCCTCTTTGTTGTGCTAGGCACAATCAAGCCTGCAGTTCTGTTTGGCAAGCTTCTGAGAACTTGCCCTGTAATATTTCAGGAATCTTCAAGTTCCTCTCAGGCTAACAAACCTTCACTAGTGTAACACTATCTCTTAGGTTTCTTCTTTACTAAGCCATACACCTTCAATAACCCAAATCATCTAGATCCATCTTAGATTGCCAGCCATTACATTCCTCCATCAGAATTCTCTTTTCCAGAGATCTGTTTTTCAATACTCCACTATCTTTTACCAACTGATCAATCCATATTTTTTTTCCTATAAGAAGATCTTCCTATGGAAGACTAAGCTAATTTTATTTTCAGCTTCCGCTTCTTAGCTCCCTAGAATAAAATCCCTCAGTTGTCTTCATGATTGATTCAGAGGTGTAGCTTCTTGAGGCTGTCAGACACTTACACAAAAATAAACTATGTTTGTTCCAACAACCTGAGCCTGCTTACTAATGCCAGGCATTTGTTTCTGGGAAGTCTGTCTGCAAGATTTATACAGCAATATGGCTATGCTTCTGAATTTTGGAGATACTATTTAATATTTGCGGAACATATAACCTATCTTGACAGTAGATCTGCTTCCAGCAAACCTGGAGGGAAGAAGAAGAAAATCTCTTGCACACAGATTCAGAATTGGCTGCTTACTGAACCTTGATCTGTGTGATGTGAGAAGCAAGGTTCTGCCATTCTATTGGTGAATAGGCATAGCATGATCAGAGGAGTATTTGAGAGAGAGACATAGGCAATCTATAACCTTGCCCTAGCAGAAAGCACACTACTGGGCCTTCTCTTTGCAATTTGCAAAATCTAAAAAATTAGCAAACATATTCAGTACACAGGGAACTTCATTATTCAAAGTCAGGTTACATTATTTGCAAATTGGGTTGGAATGTGCTTTAAACTTGGAAGAGAGGGACATAATCTACTGATTGACTAAATGAATTATTCCTTCTGTTGCCCTTTGTGCAGCAAGACTTACCTCTGCTTTGGTAAGCTGTTCCCTGAGTTTTTCTACTTCCTCCCTCAGTTCTCGGATGATTCGGGCATTGGGATCTTCATTGACCACGGCATGGTTCACAATGTTCTTGGCTCGGTCTGCATACCTCAAGGTAGAAAGTGTCTCATCGTAATTATCTGCTGCTGGACTGACAGTAGCAACCATTGCAGTCTTACTGTTGCCACCAAGGCTGTCCTGGGAATGTGAAATCAGAGAATAAGAATTTGATTTAAAAAAATTATAAGGTCATCCATCTCCAAGATTAACAAGGAGTAACCTATCCATGACAAGGGACTGATTATACTTTAAGCAAAGCAGATGCCATACCACTTACCTTTGATCCCTCTGACAAGAAAATATCTACTGATGATATTTGTACAAAATGCAGACAGTAGGTGATATGTATATACTTTATGTTGGCCTCACACAACCAGGCACCCTGCACAACCTACCTCTGTTGGATAACAGTTCTAGCAAGCAGTTCTCAGACATCTAAAAGTCATTAGGTTGTATAAGGCTGGTTTAAGTTGCCTACAAAATGTAGGTGTGCATAGCTGCTGGGCATCATTCATAAATCTTTTTGAGACATTCCTAATTATTGTGGTGAATTTAAGCTTTCATAACTCCCTAATTTAAAGTTCAGTATAATTTCTTGCACATTTGCTTTAGATGTGGAAAACTCAGCTTTAAATCTATGCCAAGTAATCATCACCTTCCCCTGCCTGAGAATGGAGAGAAATGAAGATAACCCTATTATAATGCATAACTTTCTAAACCTTAAGACAAAAGGCTAGATACTAATCAAAATCCAATCTTCAGCAGTAGCAATAATATATAACATATTCCAAATGTATAAAGTCCTTCAAGAGCATTGTCTAAACCAGAGCTTTTCAACCTTGCCACAGATTGTACCACTTTTAGGAAATGATAATATTTGAGTACCACCAGTGCTTAGCAAGGTGTCAAAAACTTGATGACTAAAAAAAGGGGGGGGGATTTTGGGTTCTACTGATTAGATTCATTTGTTGTTATAGAAATGGCTAGTTTATAATATTATGGAAAAGTAAAAAAGTTGAGGTTCAATGTTAATGCTTCCTTCTACTGCAACAGAGAAAGTCTGCTCTTTTCCCCTTCTCCCCCCACTTTTCCCCCTTTTTTCCTCCCCACTGTGTCCTACTATTTGCTTTTGTATTCCTGTATTTTATTCTGTAATCTAATAAAATATTACAAACTGTAGAAAAAAGGGGAAAAGTACCAGTTTTAATTTCTTTGGTGGCTGTTCCTTTGCTGGATCACTTTCCCTTTGCACTAACAAATGTATGATGAATTTATGCATGTTTATTAATATGCACCACTACCAGCTAGCTCAGGGGTCTTCAAACTTGGCACTTTTAAGACTTGTGGACTTCAACTCCCAGAATTCCTCAGCCATCATGGCTAGATGAGGAATTCTGGGAGTTGAAGTCCACAGGTCTTAAAGTTGCTAAGTTTGTAGACCCCTGAGCTAGCTGGTCGGCCCTTCTTCCTTTCTCCTTTCTGAGCTCTTCTCACAGTATAATAAGAATGCACCACCCCATCCCTTCCCTGTACCCAGAACCGGTAGCTAATTTTTTGTGGCCCAGGCCCAGAACTGACTTCTGGAAGTGGCATCCACACAGAGAACTGTTTGTTCACATATTTGAATCCCACATTGCCTGGACCCTTAAAGACACAGGAATCAAGTGCAAAGCAAAAAAGGCTCACAAAATAAAGAAACACATAAACTCCAGGTTTTTTTTTTCTTTAGGCTGCCTCAGGCGTATTTAATCTTTAATGTTAATTAAGCTTAAAGTATAGAAAGTATAGTAGGGTATTCAAGCCTTTTCACAAGCATTTTTCCCATCTTCCTTCTGTGGGAATAAAATGCCTTCATAGTTTTAATATAGCTGAGCTTGTGATGCTAGAGACTTCTCCATAATAAGGCTTAGCTGATTACTTTTATTATGGACAGAAGCTTTCTTGAAGATACTTTGCAGGCACAAATTCTAAATGAAAATTCAAGGAAAGAACGAAAGAAGAAACGTAACATCTAGGCCCGACCACCGAAAGTTATTTGCAATGTCTCTTTTAAAGTTAACACAAATTAGATTTTTAAAGCAGATACAGAAGTGAATAACTATACAAGATGATTAAATCAAATAGCCATTCAGTGGCATAAAAATCCTGAAGGAAAACAAAAGAAATGATAGCTTCCCCTTACCCTTGTAATCGTTAGAAATAACGTATCTGTTTAGATTTCAAATGTTATGCTAAGCACTGTCAGCTTTGAGCCCAGATTGGGTTCTTTTGCTGTTCTATCACAGTGCTTTTTAGCCAAGCCCAGGAACTCCACATTCCAAGCCTTCTATTCAGCACAGGGGCAACAGTTGCTCAAAAGCATGACTGAAACCTTCAAGCAGTTGAGCACAGAATTCAATGCTCCTTTTCTCTGAAACCATAACACACTCAGTAACAATTAGGAAGGCTGTGATTCTGAACAAAGAAAGAGAAAAGCAAGGAAGGACAATGGAATTTAACCATTGTTGTTTCCCACCTCAACATTGCTCTTTACAAAAGCTGCTTTTTATTATAAGGGAAAAGATTATGACTATCTGGATTCCCCTTCTCCCAACAGAGAAAAGGTTACAGAACATGATTTTTACCCGTTTAAAAAAATTAGAAGGGAAAGGACATAGACTGGCACAGCAGGAATCATCTCAAGCTAGAAAATATTACTATATGTAAATATTTACTGCCTGCCTCTCAAAGCCATCAAGAGACTAGCTAAGGATTTATTAACTTAGAAAGGCAGTGTCAAACTTTATTCATTTGGGGAAATTCAATAATGCAGTAACTGCAGACCTAAGGTGTTTTAGTGCTAGTCTGATGGAAATGCAGGATTCTGGAAGTAAAGAGAATCTTCTAGGCCTTGCTTATAATGAGTTCATGGTAGTGGAGAAGAGTGTATCTCTTTGAATGAAGCTTCTTCACAAGTTTCTTGCCTCTTTGACTGAAACATTTGTAAAGTAAGTGGTTAACGGATTTGCCTTCTGTGTCTCTTGATTGCTGATTATCTACTGTCCTTTCCATTCATTTCTCAGTCTCCCTAAAATCTGATGGGCCAGAAGGAAAAAGCCTTGTTCAAATTCTAGTGCACAGACTGACATAAAGGCTCAGACTTCATTGCTCTGTGATACATCAATCAGCTGTTGTGTTTAAGGATTCATTCTTCTCTCCAATAAAGCTTCTAATATAGCTGACTTGTTTTTTGGAATCTTTTGCCAAAACTAGACTTGTAGGATCAATTATCAACAATAAAGGAATAAGCAGGTGGGAAATACATTACAGACTAGCACTTGGTACAGCTGCTGTGAAGGTCCTGGAAAAGCTATTCAGATGCTGTAATGTATTTAGACTTACAAAGATCAGAACAGTGTACCCCGTGACACTCTATGGAAGGGAAAGCTGGATTCTCAAAAAGCAATATAGGAAAAGTATTGTAGCTTTTGAACTCTGGTGTTGGAGAATATCTGGATAGTCAAAAATGAACAAAAGGATCATGAAACAAATCAACCCAGAAGCAAAAATGATAGGGTCCAAATTATACTGCTTTGGACACATTATGTAAGATGTAGCTCTCTTGGAGAAGAATCTAATACTGGGAGAGGTGGAAGGTAAAAGAAGAAACTGACTAGCAGCAAAATGGATAGATCCATATCTGCAATGGATGCACCACTGGAAGAGCTGAAAGACATCACCCTGGAGAAATTCTATGTAGTCACTTACAGCCAACATCAGCTTGATGACATGTAACCAATAAATTACTCAATAAGACATTAAGTTTCTGGAAAACTGAAATTTACTACTGAAGACTGATATTGTATCCAATCTATTATGTTCTTCTTTCACATAGACTTGGCTGCAGTAGAGTCTTAGATAGATTAGACCTATTCTCAGGCTATGCCAGTTTCTGCTGAAAAAAGATAATTGGGACATCTCCCTCTCTCCATCTGCATATTTACAAAAGCCTTGCATTTCCTTAGAAAATTAAATTCTTATGCCCTCGACTTCTAAGGCCAAACTTCAGCTACCGGGTAGAATGAGTGAAAAAAGCCATTTAAAAGTAGGCAAGGGACCATTTTCATTACCTGGAGCTTGGAATAAGCAAAAAGAAAGGAGAAAGAAAAGGCAGGTCACTGAATCAATGCCCAAAGCAATTATGTTTGCTTCTCACAACTCAGTCTGTATGACACAAAGGCATGTAATGCAGCAATCTCACTTAAGCAAAACCAGTTTGTCTTAATGTCTTTATACAAGACCTCTCATAATATTGTTAGCTGACTTCAACTGAAGCTAAAACCAAGTTTCATATATCTCACTATGTGCTGGCACTTTATTGAGTTTTCTTTGTAATATTGTTGTTGCTCCTGAAATTCATATTTGTGACTTGGAAAGAATTGTGGCTCCTAAAGAACTAATTCATTTTTTTTTAAAGTGGAAGAAAGTTGATGAATTTGAAGTTAGTTATTTATAGAGCCTTAGAATAATAAGCCTGAATATCCTGTACAGCAGTGAAGGTTGCTTTAAAAAAATGAAAGGAGTTTCCCTTGATCTTAAAATAAGTTTGATATTTTGTTTTGTGTATATTTGACAACTAAATTAAGGACTATCTGCAGTTGTCTTGATGTTAGAAACATAACACAGGACATTAACTCATAGGTTTGTTTTCTACCACTTTATTTGGGGCTGAAATCCCCAAATTTGTCAACCTGCTTGTCAAGGAGATAAATAATATTCTCAGCTATGTGCCCTATTTGGAATGTATTACCCTATTAAAAACTATAGAGTCTTCCTGCATAGTTTTCTACTTATTTTTCTGGTATATGTTTTTTGCCAACATTAGACTTAGAAAGGTTTTTTTTTCAACAGAAGGGAAAAGATTTTGATGAATTGTTTTGTAGCTACTTTATCATATAAATTTTCAAGGCTTTTGCCTTTTTAAAAGATCTTTAATTTGTATACATATTGTCATTATTTTTTAATGAGACTCTTCATTTATAATTTATGCTGCTCTTGAGTTTCCTTTCCCCAGTGGATGAAACGTAGACAATATGTATTTCCACCCCTCTCCAAGATATTTAACAGAAGAACCAAGTCTCTCCATATCCAGTTATGGATTTGCTGGAATGAGGAAGGAGGAGAATATTTTCTTCTTTTAGTGATATAAATCTATTAAATAAGAAATAGATTCTTTTCTATACTTATTCTATGGAATTGTCTTGGCAGGAACAAACATCAAGCCACTTCACATCCTGCTTATTCCCTAATGTAAAATCTCTGAAAATATCACTTCACACTATAATATTGAAAAAAGCATAACCTATGTATATAGGAAAGGGGAGAAGGGATTTTAAAACACTGTTTTGGGGTTTCAAGTGTTAAAGTACAGTTGGCACAACCTCTTAGCTTCACAAAAGTTGTCACTTGAAATGTTGCCACCGAATTGCAAAGTTTAATGTAACAGAGATAGCAATTATTAACTACATGAGAAATAATCCTATTGACATAATTCATGTATTTAATTATAGATATGTAATTACTATAATATAATCCAAACTTAATTATTTTTAAATTTCTTCTGTTCCCACTTACTCTTTTGTTCTGGAACTGTCAATTTTGGAATGTGTGATCCCTGACCCCCACCATCCACAAAAGATGAGCATCCTGATGTTAAGCAACAGATGGCACATAAAAGAGCAATTAAAATAATGCTTAATATTAATAAAGATTAAAATGATGAAGGAAGGCTAAACAATCTGCAAATGGGAAGAACTCTCAAAAGCCTTTTTATTTCATCACATCTGTATAGCTGCCCATCTCATATAGTGACTCACACAGTGACAATTAATCCAGGTCCCTGCCCGGTGCATATAGTCAAGACTTAAAACTTTCACCCGTTGGTAATTGGGATTTTTTTTAAAAGGAAAAAAAAGACAATTTGTCTTGCAAAATTTGAGTAACAGCAGTGAGGGAAAGCTTTCATATAATGCTAGCATACACCAAACGAAATTGGTCACAAATTCAGGATGCAGAAGAACATGTAGTACAGGTAGTCCTCGACTTACAACAGTTCATTTACTGACTTTTCAAAGTTACAACCGCACTGAAAAAAGTAACTTATGACCACTTTTCACACAACCATTGCAGCGCCCCCATGATCACATGATTGAAATTTGGATGCCTGGCAACTGACTCCTATTGATAACAGTCACAGTGTCCCAGGGTCACGGGATCACGGGGTCCCCTTTTCCAACCTTTTTACGAACAAAGCCAGATTACTTGACAAGTTACTAACAACTGCAGTGATTCACTTAACAGCTGTGGCAAGAAAGGTCGTTAAATGGGACAAAATTCACTTAAAAAAGTGTTTCACTTAGCAACAGAAAGTTTGGGCTCAATTGTGGTCATACGTCGAGGACAATCTGTACTACAGTTATTATTGAAAGAGGAATTTAAGGAGTTCATTGCCAGCAAATATAGAAACAGGCTTTTTCAGAGGTAAGACAAACATTACAGAAGAGGGGAAGGGCTAGCAATAGGATTTAGCTATAATAACCAAAAGGAACTATTAACTGCATATTCAAAGGCTTTACATGTTTGAATGCCAGTTGGGAAATTGCTTATAAGAAGTCACCAGTAGGGGATCCATTGAGTTTAATAGTATAGTATCCATAAACACTGGAAACAGTGTTCAAGAAGAGCAAGTGTTTGCTTGGAGAACCAGGTGTTGATATAACAAATTGAATTAAAAATCCTTGTTGGCATTAACAGATTGGGATATATAAAGTATAATATTTGTATGAATATATTTTATCAGCCCACAGGTAAAAACAAAATTTAGCAATAAAATTGTGTCATTGAACTCCTGCCAGCATTTTGTTCCTGTTTGAAGTTCTTCCAAACCTGCTGCGTTCTTCCGCAAACACCAAGCCAGGTTTTTTTTTTTGTTTTTTTTTTTTGCAGTGCACTGTCAATTCTGTCTCTTTCATTTTGCAGGAGATTGACCTCCCTTCAACCGTATCTCTTGAGCTATTGCAATCCACACTCATATTCAATGGACATCAAATGGCTAACAATTGAAAGCAACATCTCTGATGTTAGCCAGCGGTAAAGCATGGTAAAGCTTTTATGGTAGAAAAGCTGTGGATGCAGCTGCCAGTAAATTGACTAAGAGAGCACACTATTGATTAGGAACAAGTCTGAGCGTGGAGCCACCTAAGGGGATCCAACTCTCTCAAAAAGCTAGGAAATTCTACTCCTGGGGAAAGAAGACAGCTTTCTGATGAGAATTATTCACAGAGCTACTGTGGTTTTCTACTGAAATCAGCAGCTGCATTTTTTTTATTTTCAGCAGGTGTCCCCTCCAAATAGACCTGAAACAGAGAATGTTATCTTCCTTGACCTCCTGAGTAACAACTCACTTACTTTGAGTAGCCAAGTGAGCACTGAGTCACGATAAGGAACAAACTTGTTCTTATTTTTTCCAGCCGCTTGATCTGCCAGGGCTGAAATGACCAACCCAAGAGTTGTGAGAGACCTGCATTGGGAGAAAAAGATTCTGTAATTATATGGTGATTAGAATCAGATATACACATAAGAATAGATGGTCCCTCTATTAATTTGCATTTTGATTTTAGGGATAAAACTGCCTAAGCATTAACTAATCTAAACAGAACCCAGAACAAAATAATTCTTAATTTTTCTCTTGTTTCTAATCTAATAATTTCTGAGATCTCAGAGACGCAAAGAAGGAAGTCCTATTTCTTTTAAAGTAAAGTTGGAGGGAAAAGTCAAAGGATGTTTCTTTCTTTTTTCTTGTTGTCATTCTGAATAAGTAAAGAACGGTAGGACATATTTACTTTTGCCTTCACCCTCCTTTTAAAAACATTTAATTCCTTAAAAAGGTAAACTTTACTTGTTGATGTTGCTTCCTTCCTTCAACCTATCGCCTGCAGCTCCCGTCTTGGTTGCTCTTTCACTGCCTGCTAGGTCAACCAGGCTCAACTTGCCTACTTTCTCACCGGAGGTCTGTGGAATGAAAATAGCATTAGCCCAATAACATATCACTTCCTCAGCACCCCAAAATACCCTTCATACTTTTTCTCAGTTTGAGAGAAAAGAAAGGAAGGGAAGGGAAAGTGACAATGGGAAAAAAACCCTTGATGCTAAAGAGATAGTTAAGTGTGAACTGTGTAATGCTATTATAAATTATTTATTGTATAACAAATGTGCCTATTCCAAAGAGTTTATAGAGAAATCTCTCGTGGCTTCTACATAAGTTTCAGCTCCCCTAATCACCAAGCCAACAGTTAACATCTAGCACAAATACGTGTGACCAAAGCTGATCTAGATTTTACTGGTGGGGGAAAACAACGGGATAAGAGATTAAAAGGAAATGTAACACAAAATGAATTCCCCATGCCCCATACCACTATAAATAACAAAGCTTTAAAAGCTTTTAAATCAAACTTGCATGTTGGTGAGTTTTAACTTTAATTTTCCAAGAATGGAATAACCAAAATAATTAAGAGAAAAGACACAGGATTAACTAGTCTATACTCAGACAATAATGGCTGCATATTTTTGCTTATAAGAAATCATTCCATTACTCAAAAACAAATAAAGTGAAAGAAGAAGACCTCTATACATTTTCAGGTTCACAAGGGACTTTCAGTTCATGTATTATATTTTAGCCTACTTAGGTAAAGATAGAAGAGGCTTGAAAACTATAAGATGTTCCTAAAACTAAGTGCAGGTGTTCTCAAAATATGTGGAGAAGTGAGGTACCTGCTACTCCAAAAAATGCTCTTCCTTTAATATGGTTTTTTTTGGATGTAAGGGAAAATAGAAGAATGCTTTTTAAAATGGAAATGACAATCCTTAGTAGTGTAGCTAAAAAAATTCAAGTGTTCCAGCTCCAGGGCTTCAACATGTACTTTACTTTTATTGCTTTGGGAAGTGGGATGGGGGAATGGAGAAACACAACAGCTTATGGATGCCTTTTTTAGGGTGTGACTTATTTCTCCTAGAAAGCGAGGGATATATTATCTATTATCTGTAAGCTCCAAACAACCAAATGTTGTTAGGAAATGTTCAGATAACACTGAAACCTCTAGAAGAATCACTTTTCATAAATAAATAATGTTCTCTTGGTTCAGATCCCAAACAAACTGTAGAGAACAGCAACTCTCCCTAAAGTTACAAGGTCTGAGATTTCAACCTGGAAATGTATCCTACACTATTTTTAAAACTCATGGTTTTCAGCAAGTGTGTCCAAATAGCACTGTTGTTCCTAGAAAGGCTATGCTACCTCTCATGATGAGGCTGAGAATCTGTGATCTTCAGGAAGGCTTTAATCCCATCATCTCCGACCTTAGACCAAAATGTTGGAGTTAATGGGAGTATGAGATGAAGAACATCTGAAGACTGCAGGTTCCCCAGTCTGCCCTAGAGTAACAAGATTTATTCTAAAAGCAAGTAAACAGGAATAAAATCCTGGCAAAAATATTTGTTTTGATGTGGCATTTATAAAATTTTTTTCATTCAGATTTTATAGAACTCTGTTATTTATCTGTACTGCAAATTGCAGGACTCACCCCTGATTTTACATCATACAATATGTGTGTGAGGATAATTTTGAAAACAGCGTGGGATCGACTGCTCTCTTCATTCATGTTTGTTGCAGCAACTGTACGAGATTTATTGCCTTCAGACATCAAAGATTCTATATCCTACATAAAAGAATCACAAAACATATTGTATTTTAGTGAGATATGATAACTTGAGATATGAACTAAGCCATGTGACTCATTCAACAAATCATAAACAAACCACAGCTTAATGTGATGTCTTGTCTCAGTCACTGAAGTCTTGGTTTTATCAAGAGGCTAGAGAATGCTACAGTATGTTCAGTGAGCACAACAAGTTCTTATTGCTCCACATAAATCATGGTTTTATAATATATTTCCCTGATTTATCCTAAATGCTATATGCACAGATCAGAAAAATAACACACTGCTTCTGTTTTGTCAAACTGGCTAATTAAAGTATTACTTGACAGCAAAAAAAAAAAAAACATTTTAGTTATCTTTAGTTATCTTCAGTCACCAGGGTGGTGATGGATTTCTAAAATAAAAATTAGGGAAGTTCAAGCAACCTTGGAGACCTCATGTTCTGTGACATGGAATCTCTAGCCACCCACATCTCTGATAGGCATGGGTGCTAGTTCAGTAGAAAGACTATCTATTCTGGAATCACAGAGTTGAAAGAAATCTTAGAGGTCATCTAGTCAAAGACATCTTCTCCTTCTCATTTGGTGTTATATACTTCAGAGACCTCTGCTTAAAAGCCTCCCGTACAGAAGAGTCCACCACTTTCTAAAGACATCTGTATGGCTTCAATATGTTCCAAACATCATTTGTTCAGGGGCCTCTAGGAGTAAGGTCTGAGGAACTCAGGTTACAATTTTGCTTAGTATTTTCATTAGGACATATTAAAATTTTTCAGCTAAAATGTGAGTATTGCATCTGAACTATTTGGGCCTTGATTGCATTCAGTATGCTTAATGTCCTTATTTGAATAAGAGAAATTCTCCTACTGAAACTTGGAAGTGTAACAAAAGCAAGACATGATGTACGCATGTGCATAGATGCATGCTTTACATATATTCATTCATTAAATCTTACAGCAGCTTTATATAGTAGATTAGCATTATTATTACTCTGTTGCAAGGCAAGCTGAGAGAAACTAAGACAGATGGCTTTAGAACGTGGTGGACTCTCCTGTATCGGAGGCTTTTAAGCAGAGGTCTCTGGGGTACACTGCACCAAAGGCAGCCATTAAATGGCCTTTGAGGTCATTTTCAAATGGATGATTTTATGAGATGACTGGATTATGTTAGACTACTCAGCAAGTTTGCTGCAAAAGTCAACCAATAAAATTTATACTTTATTTTAAACCTCTGAAAAACTCAAAACAAAGCAGTATTCAAATTTTAGTTTACAAACAGAACAATTTCATCAAAACATCATGTGCAAATTTGCCCTAAAATTACACTGAAGTTGGAGGAAGAGTTTTTGTCTGCAGTAGTGTACATGTTCTGAACAGGAGTCATGATTTATACTCAGTGTAATATATTTCCCTGTGTTTTTGACTTGGTTTTTTGTGAGTCCCAGTTAGATTGTTGAAGTGCAAATATTCTCAGACACTTCAGGCTATTGCTAAAGTTCTGCAAACAAGCCTTCCACAATTTCTTGCTAAACTAGTTTTGCAAGATCTTTCTCTTCTTTCTTTAAAGGCAAAGATAAAATCTCCTGATGACCTCATGAAAACATCCGGGTAGTTTAAAGGTAAAGGTTTCCCCTGTCCAGTCATTTCCAACTCCATGGGATGGTGCTTATCTCCATTTCTTAGCCAAGGGAGTCAGTGTTGTCCAAAGACATTTCCATGATCATGTGGCCAGCATGACTGTGCACCAAGGTGCACAGAACGCTTGCTAATAATATGGAAGTGGTTTTACCACTCCCTCCTTCTCAGATGTTTTTTCAGCTGATATTTCCCATTCAAATGGTCTCCCATTCAAATGTTAACAACTCCACCCCTTCTTAACTTTCTGAGCCAGCCAAGTCAGTTAGGAGCTGTGTTATGAAATCAGAGCTGATACCCAAGATTATAGTTCTATAGATGCCTTCCTCATTCTAATTTCCACTAGAATGCAACAGACTAAAATATCATCCACTATCAACTACCATAGTAATGCTAGTTGCAGACAACAGGAGTTGTAATTCAGCAAATTTCTGCAGCATTACGTGGGTTTATATGGCAGAAATGAAGATGGGGGCAAACAAATAATCTTAGTGTGCCTCGTTAGCTTTACAGCTATAAACATTCGAAGGATGAGAGCCTCCTAAAAGGCAGTTCATAACTGCAAGGGCACTGCGGGTGGAAACATACTGGTTAGGCAAATACAGCAAAGATATTAAAAACAAGATAATGATATTTCAAACAACACTTTATCTTTGCTTCTGGTGATGCTGGATCTCAATTGTTAAACTTCATCTTAAAATACAACACAAGAGAAGTATCTTCTGTAAAAAATGTGCAGGTGACTTCTACCGTTAATCTTGGAAAGCCATTGCTAACCAAGCACAAGGATCACTAGGCCAGACAGATCAGTTTGTCAAAGATCTGTTTAACTGTACTGAAACCATGATGCTCCCTCTCATCAATCCTGAACAGACCATGGACAAGATGGGGAAGGCATGAGGTTTTCTTTTCCCTCCCACTGACTTTGTTTCTGCACTTCAATTCCAGAGATCCTGTGCAAAAATCCCTAGTGAGGGGAATTGGTTGGACCCTTCCTTCCAGTGATTTTGCTTACTGAGAAATCCCAGGTTAACAGATTAGAATTGCTACATCTTAACTGATTCACTATTATTTTCTAACGTACTGTAAGCTGTTTTGGATATATGTTCTTGTAGAAAAGAGGTATATAAATAATTGGGTGATGATAACCATTCCACTGAACATTATTAGGTAAGCCTATTATAATGAATTTCTTTACCTTGTAATTGGCAACAGCTAGTTTTGAAAGACCATCTACATAAGGTCCATAAACACTGTGCTCTCTGACTTTTAAAGATTGACGGCTCCTGTTTAAAAGCAAACATAGAACAAGAGGTTACATTTCAAGAATGTAAATGGGCAATATTGTCCATGCAATACTGTCAGTGAGGCACTTCTGAGTCATGCTGATTCACATTTGCTTAGACCTTTCCTCTTAACCTCAAATCAGGTTTCAATTTTGATTGGACTGTGTCCAGCATATAAAGATGCTTTTGGCTGACCAATTTCAGTGTCCATCTTGGGGGAACTAATTCACTCTTCTCAAGGTGAATTTCTCAACAACAAAAATACTATCACACAAAGATAAGAAAAAAGACAGAGGCTATCCAGATTGCATGTTATCAAGATAACAGTCAACATACTGCTCCAGGGACTATTTAAAACATTTAACAGATTTTTGACCTTAAATTTCCCTGAGGTAATTTTGAGATTTAAAAACCTACTCAAATAGTTAAGATAGTTATTTTCCTTCCCACTTCTCCCCCACCCCAGCCAATTACTGGGTATAGTTAACAGAAAAGGGGCAGGATAGATGGAACCATGGATTCCCATTCTTCCATGAAATATAAGAAATCCTTTACACCTAGGAGCAGCATCAAACACTGTCAACACTATTTTTGAAAAACTCAGCAGACTCTTACAAGTAAATTAAGCTTTATTTTAAAAAAGTAAATGGATTTTTTAAAAAAAGTTTTAAGTAAACCTTGTCTGAGAATGCTAGAATCCTGCAAATTTCAGTATTGGGAATTTCAGCAAGACTTTAAGAATTTTGGAGGGGAGAGGGGGCAGAGAACTACTTGAAGACTGCCATATAGTGGGTGATAATATAGATTCACTTAGCTGAGTTCTGGTGGTGAAGCAAAAGAGAGTGGCTCTCTTAAATTCCAATGAAGACTCTTTCCCGGCCTATTTAGGGAGGCTTAGGATAAAATTAAGCTCTTTCTGCATGCAAAGCATATGCTTAATTACCGAAAGAAGGCCCATCCCCAGAAACAAAAATTACTGGTTTTGCTCTGAAGGAATGCATGTTGACCTTGTGAGGAATGCAGAAGAAGGAGACTTCCACGCCCACCAAATGATTACGGGGTTGCCTGCAATCTCGGTGTTCCCCAAACCCTTCCTTACCCCTTTGGGTCCAGCAGATCTCTGACTTTCTCATTATAAATCTCCATGTAGGATACTTCCACCTTAAAACTCTGCTCTTCGCTCTCCTCTTGCTGGGCTCTTTCAAAAAGACTGCTACAGAGCCGAGGTATTAGTCCAGGTTCATCAGCTGTGCCCATCATTGTGTAGGATTTTCCAGATCCTGCATAAAAGAGAAATAAAACATGTTTTAAGAAATTAGAAATGTTGGGAAAGCCCCTGAAGTTTTAGTGAGGACATTTATAAATAAATCTACAAGCAGATTTAGGTAACTCTTCCATTATTAGGGATGAAAAGATGAAGCAAAAGTATTATTCTGAATTCATGGGAAAAAGTTCCTTTACAAATATTACAGCCCAACATTTCATGCCTTACAGAGTGTAAATAAATGGTTATAGTTCTACAAATCAAGCTAAGTCTAATTGAATTTATTGACTGAGCTGGATGAATAAATTACTATAACTATCTTGTTTTCTCTATCACATGGGAAAAATGTGTAAACATACAAAACTGGTTTGTCAAATTGCATAGGTGAGTTGGAGCACTGTAACGGTCTCCCTGTGCTATTACATCAAGGTCAGTTATACCACTGGCAGCAGATGCTTATCTGCTTAATGTGAAAAAGAATCAAGCCGTAGATAAATAAGGGTTATATCTGGTTGCATCCCTACAGAACAAATATTATCCTGGATCTCCAGCTCTTTTGTTTGCTATATATAAATTAAACAAAATATATCAAGGAGAGTCAAGGATAGGAAATTCCTGTCTTGTCCTCAACCCATAGTTACCATAAATATTAACTCACTATTATTCTGTGCCCAATAGTAGCTAGTATCTTCAGTGGCTAATGGAAAACAAAAAGACAAGCTGTTTTTCCCTTCTCTCCCTTCTCCTCTCCCCTCTCATTTTTCTATTTCTCTTAACCTTACTGTCCTTCATACCTGTGTTTCCCCCAAAATGCACCTGCATTTTCTGCATTGTTTGATAAAAGCACATCTTCTTTCCTCTGTCCTTACCACTTTCTAAAGAGGGATGATTGAGAGCATCCTGTCATATTGCATTACACTCTGGTTTGGAACCATCACTGCTTCAGACAGGAAGGCAGTGCAGAGAGTGGTGAGAAAAGATTATTGGCAATTCCCTCCCTTCCATCCAGGACATAGCATAGAAGCATTGCTTGAACAGGGTCTGCAGGATTGTCTGGAATGCTACACATCCTCTTCACAATCTGTTTTCCTTGTTACCTTTTGGGAGGAAGCTTCATGGCATCCAAAACAGAACATCCAGATTCAGTCACAGTTTTGTTCCATACAGTATTAACCTTGTGAACTCTCAAGCTTCCTCTTTCCGCTATGTCTTCAAGATGGACAGTGATTAATATTTATATATAAGAGTGTAGGTATATACATATGTTGTATATAGCATGTTTATATGTGTGTTATGTATGTGTACACTTTTGAGAGCAAGCAACAGAATTTCATTTTTAATGTGCGCCAGTATGTCCACGGTAAAAAAATGACAATAAAAGTTATCTTATCTCTTATCTTATAAGACCAGGTCTTATATTAATTTTTGCTCCAAAAGACGCATTAGGGCTTATTTTCCAGTTAGGGCGTATATTCGGGGAAATATGGTACTAAATGCGACTTTCTGGCTGACGATTTTAACGGGCTTATTTTTGGGGTGGGGCTTACATTACGAGCATCCTGAAAAATTATGCTAGGGCTTATTTTCAGTTGGGTCTTGTTTTCAGGGAAACACGGTATTATCTTTACCAAGTTAGAGCCATGTGGAGTACAGTCAACATTAATATAATTGTTTAAAAAATGACAATAAAACATCTGGCTCATATTTATAAGCCTGCATAGTGGGTTTCATTCATTTGGCATTTTAAAGAGGAGTGAACAACATTTTTGCAGCTAGTGTCAGTTGGTCTCTGCAGTGGTTGTGGTTGGTAATAACATCTAAATAGATAAGATCAAATTTTCATTCTTTCCTGTGGGGTTAAAACTGGAAAGCAAAACTGATGCCTGGAGCCAAGTAGAGACTCATAGAAATAGTTTTCTCCTTAACTTCCCCTGGTTGGCTCGGGAATTCCGGGAGTTGAAGTCCACAAGTCTTAAAGTGGCCAAGTTTGAGGACTTCTGCCCTTATAGAAGTAAATCAATTTGATCCAGAAAGATTTGGGTTTTATTAATGAGAATTTTATTTCAGTTCTTAAAATTCTTCCCAAAATCTAACATTTTGGTCTTGCTAATTTCTGATGTATACCTTGGAGGTCTGTAGGTTGGCTATCTTTGCTTTAAATTATGGCAAAATGGCAGAATGTTGGGGGATAATTTTAGAAAATTTAACTAATTTATTCTTCAATATGTCTAAAGAGCTACACTCTGAATCAGTCCATCTAAAGCAGAGGTGGGGAACAATGGCCTCTTTATGAGTTGTGCACATAACACCCAGAATTTCTGAGACAGCATGGCTGGCTCAGGAATTTTGGGAATTGAAGTCCCCAAGTCATAGAAGGGCCATTGTTCCCCATTCCTGATCTAAAGAATAGTCTACTCCCCATACAACCTGCTTGTTTTGATTGTTAACTGCTTTGTGGTTGACTCAAGTTTGGTAGGTGAATATGCTGGATTAGGACTTCTTACCTGCAGTTCCCAAACTCCCTCCTTTCACCCCAAACCAATCATGCCCAAACCTTTCCATTAACTGTAAACTAATATTAAGCCACTATGTGTGAGTTGTGCAGCTATATAACTCTGTTAAATAAATAAATAAATTGGTAAACATTTTTTATTATTATTTAGCTTTCGATATTGCATACTTTCCTCTATTGAGAACCAATTTGGTGTAATGTTTAAAGGCAGCAGACTAGAAATGGGGAATCTGAGTTCTAGTCCTCCCCTAGCATAAAACTGTCAGGTGCAAGAAGTCAGGGA
The DNA here is from genome assembly GCF_016545835.1 of Crotalus tigris. Taxonomy (NCBI): domain Eukaryota; kingdom Metazoa; phylum Chordata; class Lepidosauria; order Squamata; family Viperidae; genus Crotalus; species Crotalus tigris. The sequence continues at coordinate 189,299 of NW_024096976.1, forward strand.
ACCAGAGTAGAATTCAAAAGTATTAAAGTTTATTTCATACTACCTATACACAATGATCTGAACAATCAAGGCAAATTGGCACCAGATAAGAGTCAATGGATTTCAAGGATGGGGGCTGGACCTAGGTCTCTTATTGGGGCATAGAGATTCCAAAGCGATGATGCATTTGACCCTGCCCTTGGGCTCAACCTGGTCATCTCCTACAAGAACTAGTTGAATTATTTGGATCAGGCACTCTAAGTGCTAGAAAGAAGACAATAGCTACTTCCAAAATAGTTATCAAGAAAAAACTACCAGGATTCAGACTGACTCAAGGAGCCATTGCAACAGTTTTATCTATCAATATTACACCAAATCTATTTTTCTGTTTCCCTTTTTATTGCAGTTCAGATGTGCATTACATTACTTAAGGTTATCATTTTTTTTAAAAAAAAATTGGGCTATATTGACAGCCTTGCTTGAAAGCAATATAAATATGAGCCACTCAAGACAGATAAGGGAGGAAATAGGATAATCATTCTATTGTACTGAAAAAAGCATAAGAAATCAAAACCAGCATTTGAAATTGAAGAAAGTATGAATAATTAAATTATGACTTATTTCTTTTACCTTGATGTGTTGTTTGATATTGTTCCTAATTTGTTCAATAATCAAAACTAACACATTTTCTTCTCCCTTCAATTTCTACCTTGCTAATGCTTACCAGTCTGTCCATAGGCAAAAATGCACGCATTGTAACCGTCAAAGGCATTCTGGAGAATGTTCTCACCAAGGCACTTGAAAACAACATCTTGACCTAAAATTAGAACAAAAAGATTCAGATTATGGGGGGAGGAAGAATAAAAAAAAATACCTTTGTTAAACCTCTCAAAAGCTTCAAACACTTCTAATGTGTGAAAACATTTAATGTTTTTCATCTGTGTCCAAAGTCAATGGAGCCTTCAACGGTGGAAAGCACAAAGCAGATACTCATCTTGACTACGCCAAGATATCCAGTAACTTCCTTTGGAGTTGCTCTGTGTTTAGCCAGCACCGGATGAATTATACTGAAGCATATCTTATGAAAAAAAAAAACCCTCTGACCTCAAGAAAACCACTGCCATTATTGTTGTTGTTGTTATTTGAATTCCAGGCAACCCCCCCCCCCACCCCAAGAACCTTACTAATCACACACTTTCTTCCAGGAATCTCACAGAGGCATGTATAGGGGTTATCTGATTTTATATCACAGCCATTTTGCAAAATTTATTTGGGTAAGGAATTGATGACCTTCATTAATTAAACAGGAATCTGAACCCATCCTATCCCTAGTTTTGAGTCTTTATGGTTAATTTATTCAAACTCAGCCCACAGGATTAGGCTAAAATGAGACTGAATAATTTATAGTTCAGCACGTTATGGGAATCCAGATCATGATGTTAAATCATGATATATTTTTTAGGCATGAGATACTGTGAACGTGCAATAACTCTGCTTTGTTAACTTAAATTTAGGGTTTAACATGCTGTCTGAATCTAACAATAATATCTGATCCCAATCTGTCCTCTCAAAAGCATAATCTACATCTTCTTCTTCTGTTTTGTTTGGGTTGTCCCTTGCTTTTGTTCTCCTTTGTATGATAATAATGCAAAAGTGACTTGGTATCTTCTAAATGCTATGCTCTATAATAGAGGGAAATCACATGACAGCTCTTCAGAAATAGAGTTGAGGGTCTTCTGGGGAAGAGAGGGGAATCTGATGCTGGTCCTGAAATTTATTTTCTTTTTCTAGAAATGTGTTCACAATGAGGAAGCTCTCTTAAGTTCTGGAGACGACCTTTAAATCTTCTCTAACTCTTTTGAGAAATGATTGCTAAAGTCATTGTTCCCCTCATCAGCGTTCTTCACCATTACAATGATACCTGCATATTTTTCTTTGTTAGTTTCATCCATAGACCAGAAGCAGTGATCATAGGCAAACACCTGCAGAGATATAAATACATTATAAACATTTAATTTAAAAGCTTTCTATGATATTGTGGTAAAGTGAACAAGCCAATTAGCTGATCTGGTCATATACAGTTCTGAAATACTTGTCTGCCCACTTGATTTGATTTGATTTCTAGAATTTCAATGATACTCCATTCCAGGCTTGCTATGAGGATACCTACAGTATTCAACTTACAACCATAATTGAGTCCAGAATTACAATCATTAAATTATTGCAGCTGTAAATTGAGGCATTAAGTGAACACCATGATCGTTAAGCGAATGCCATGGTTGTTAAATGAATGCTGTGATCGTTAAGCAAATCCATTTTACCCAACGAGTATTTTTTTGTCACTAAGCAATCAGTCATAAGTCAAGGACTACCTGAACAGTTCCTCCCTGTACAGCAGCTAATTTTCAACAATACAGATTTCCTCAGCCTGGATTTACCAGACATATTGGATTACAGCTCCCATCATCTCTAGCTTGTACCACTACTTGCTGTAAGCAGTGATGGAAGTTAGAGGGAAGCTGTAGTCTGACCCACCCACCTAGAAACAGAATAATAAAGTTGGAAGGGATTTGGGAGGTCTTCTAGTCTAACCTGCTCAGACAGAAAACCCTATACCATTTCAGAGAAATAGTTGTCCAGTCTCTTCTTAAAAATTTCCAGCGTTGAAGCAACCACAATTTCTAGAGGCAAGTTGTTTCATTGGTTAATTGTTCTGTCAGGAAATTTCTCCTTAATTCTGGGTTGGTTCTCTCCTTGGTTAGTTTCCATCCATTGCTTCTTGTTCTGTCTTCAGGTGCTTTGGAGAATAGCTTGATTCCCTCTTCTATGTGGTTGTTGCTCTTCTCTGTATTTTTGCTAGAGTCTCAACATTTTTTTTACATTGTGGCAACCAAAACTGGATGCAATATTTCAAGTGTGGTCTTACCAAGGCATTATAAACTGGTATTAACTCTTCATGTGATCTAGGACTGTGTTGGCTTTTTTGACAGCTGCAGCACATTCCTGGCTCATATTTATGCTGGAGAAGACTGAAGAGCAAGACTGAGCAACATTAATTTTGCCTCCTAATTTTGCTTTCACACACTGCCTGGAGCAGATTTCTTCTGACTTCTATTTAAGTAAGTTTTTTTTACAGTTTCCAATTGCCACAGGTTAGAAGAAACTAATGGTAATAGTTGCACATTTCTAATTCATACAATGATACATATGTATGTTATGGGATTTGTCCCTGACCCCATTCTAACCTATTGATTGGGGGTTGAGACTGATGCCAGATGATATGTTTATTTATGTTAAGAATCCACTGATTCTTATATCCATACATGGCTATTTGCTTATTTTCTAATGTATAAAGCAAAAATAAATATTTAGAGAAAAGGCATGAGAAAGAAGATAAAGTCTTCTGCATTTTAATTCTTCAGTTGCAGAATAAAAAGAAACTACTAGGGAACAACAACTGCAATCTGAATCTGTGCAAGGATGAGAAACTGACTCTAAAACCAAAATACAAAAAACAGAAACAAAAAACAAAACCCCCCAAAACCCCTAGCACTCTTTTACCCACAACCCTCAATCCTCAATATGTGCTACTGTTTTCCAATTTTTTTCTTCTGATTTATGACTTGGCTGCCAGTGAAATATGTGGCTTGTTTTAAAGAGAGAGAAAGAAGGAAAAGCAGTTTCAAATGTTTTCCCCTTCCTCTTGCAATAGTACTGAATACATCTGGAAAGAAGTAGAAAATATTTTGGCAAAGTATTGAATATGATTCACCACCCAATGCTGCACAGTATTATAAAAATCTTTTACCTTTGCTTGGCTCCTTCAGTTCCATGAGGAAACACAACAGGACATAACAGAAGAGGAAGGGGGAAGAAAAGAAACTGATTAAAATGTACGTATTTTAAATGCAAAGGAAATAGCAAATTTAAAATACATTAATCAACATCAGGTCAAGAAAACCCACATATGCAATGTATTCTCTTTGAGTTTTGGAGAACTGTGAAAAGAAACCCAACTGGCTTTGAATACAAGAACTTTCTTTGGAAGTGATACAAGCATAACAAGGTCAACAAACAAATGCATTTCGAAAGAAGGAATCCAAAATTTGCAACAAGATCGACACAGTGCTCTCATTATCATCATTATATCTTAAATAGTAACAGTAAGTGTTTTCTCCAGTTTAATGTCCTTCAGATATGTTGGAGCTCGGTCTACAAAGAACTGCTGAATGCCATCTTCTTTCTGTTCATGGAGGCAACCATGTTCTCGTAAGCTATCCCTTACTCACCAAATTTGAGAGGCAGCTACTCTAATGTATTTTAGGCTCCATTCTTCACTCATGCCTTTCTGGTTTGTATTTTCAAAGAATAATTCTCCATTTTCAATAATAATAGGAATAAAGCTTTATTATTCAATATTGTTTTAAAAACTACATTTTTTTACTTCTGCTTACTGCTTCAAGAGGGGGCATATCAATATACTGCATTAAATAAATAATAATAATTCCCAGCTACCGCTAGCCATATGCCCAACATATTTACTAGATGAAGATAGGAGAAAACTACATTCATAGATTGAATGAGATAACATCTTTGGGTGATTTTAAATTGTGGTTTATAAGTGTAATGTTGATAACATGAATGCTTCAGAGTTTACATTGGACTTTAGTTTAAGGAGGGTGACTTAAAGACTCTTGTCTGAATCATATGCCACATCATAGCTTGAAGTAACAAAACATGGGAAGTCCTGATCTTATATACTCCTCTCAAGTGGGGGAAGAAACTGGAAGCTCCACATGACATGAAGTTTGCTAAGGTTTATCCTTCTAACAGTCAACAATATGCAAACCAGATTATAATGCTAGTTATATTTATATGACTCTGGTATCATGGATTGTCATTGCTCCAACATTCATTCCCCTCCCCCCCCTTTTGATATAATTGTTGGCCATCCTTATCTCTGACACCACTCACAGAAATTCAAATGCAATACTCAGTTCATATTGGCTGTAAAATCTGAAAAATCTGGACAGGCAAGAGAGAAAAAACAGCAATGAAATATACTGTCTAGTGTAAGAGAGTGCCCATTATATTTTATTCCTCCCTCACCTCACTATGAGGAGAAACAGGAGGAAACCAGATTCTCCTTTTCTGGTCATTTTTGCTTCAGTAAAAAAGAGACATTTGCTTCCTGCTGGGTCATCTAAAGTTATCCTTAACCATTCCTGATCCTTTCATATTGTCCATCACATTAAGCGCCTTTCTCTACAAAAAGCAGTTAGCTTTTTATGCTTACTGAGCTTTACTATTTGGAATATTCTCCCCACCCCCAATTCATGTAAGAATTTTTTTTTTTGTACTTTGACAAACTGGGATTCTATGAACCTGCCTATATATCCTTTATATAGGGGGGAAAGCTATCTGAGAAAGAATTTTCCATTAGTTTACACAGAATGGCTTAATTAAGACATATGGCTAAATTTTACACCTCCTAATCAATCTATACAACTAAACTGTATGGAAGTCACTCAATTGTCCAGACCCTAAAACTACTGAGACGCATTATCAAGTGACTGTACAATTATACACTGAGCTCCTTCAACTTAGCTCTTCATAGTCATCTAAATCCAATAATACTATAAACAAATTTCAGTTTCTTATCGGATCTCTGCCAAAAGATTTATAGCAGTTATCAATATCTTTTTGCCATTCCATTAAAAGAGTATCTGCTTAAAGCTCTACCCAACTGAATTAGCCCTAGCAAATTGGAAGTAAGGTAGAAGGGTGAGATGAGCCTGGCAATTTTTATAAAACATGGACCCAGAAGTGGAAAAATGTCAGATGACTCTTTTCAATTAATAGATTGAATGAGGTTTTCTGATATAATCTTGCCAAATATAGTATAGAGCTTGAAGATGGTACACAAATTGATCCACTAGACATGTTTATCTCAGGAGTCCAAGGAAACAATAAATCTCCATTATGATATCTAAGTGTTTAAACAAGCGCAAAAAGCCAATAGCAAAATGATATTTAGACCCACCTACATTCCAAAAACAGATAGATGTTATTACTTTGGTCTTACATAGTGATGCCCCTCCCATGTTCTCACTGGGTTACAAACAGCAGTAAAATATAACTCCAGTAAAAATATTATTTTTTGTACAAGGTTATTTTAAATGGGGGTTATACTTTATATATAAGCAGTTCAAAAGGCTAATGTCAACTAACCATTGTATTCTTTCAACATCAATGAGAACACAGTTTTTATTAATTTTATTTTTAGAACAAAAAACAAAAGCCTTCAACTGAAAGGAAAATTCTCACCTAGCTAAGAGAAATGGTGGATATAACCCTGTAATACCAACCATAACATGGGCATATAGGTATGTAAGTTTACATTATTTTTTCATATTTTCTTTTGAAAAAGTACTAAATAAATTATCTATAAAAGCAGATCTACGTAAATATTCTGGAATTTATTTTCGCAGACAATACATTCTTATCTTCAAAATGCCCTTAGAATTTAAAATTGCAAAATCCAAATTCCAATGTGGTATAGCAGGTAATACTCAAATAATTTTTCATCAAACAGATTTCTTCAAGCGTGCCATGAAACCTCAGACTAACCCTAAATTTAATGCATGATAGAAAACAGAATGACATTTTTTTAAAAAAAATCTATTTCCATTTCCATAGTTACCACTGCATGATTTATATTTTAATTATTTTTATCTCTGCTTTCATTATTTTAGATATATTCCCGATGTTACAAATATATAATCTATTCTTGTAAAATTTTTATGTCTACTAGAAAAATATGTATATTTTTTGATTGCCATGTAATTCTCTCCGAACAGCTTTTAATCTATTTCTATTAATACATTTTCTTAAATCTGTATTATACTTTGTTTCTGCTTTTGATGGATTAGATTTATCAATTTCTGTATCCATAACCATATTATAATCACCTGCCATTATCACATAATCTTTTTTTATTTCTTCTATTTCTTTATATATCTTATTATAAAACTCTCTTTTATTTGTATTAGGTGCATACAAATTTGCTAAAGTGACCATAAATCAAACCTTGAATTATAAGAAATCTTCCCATATCATCCCTTTTTATGGCTTTTATCTTAAATTCAGTTCTTTTAGCTACCGTGATTGCTACCCCTCTTGCTTTTGATGTACCAAATGCCTTTTAATATACATAGCCCAATATAACCTAAATTCATGCACCCCTTCTTTCTTTTGATATGTTTCTTGTAAAAATACAATATCTATTTTCTCTTTGTTAATTGATTTTTCAATTTTGCTTCATTTTCTTCACTTTTCTCCGGATATCCACGTATACGTAAATTTGATTGGCATTGACGATCACATATCTCAATCAAATCCTTTTTCACCTTATGCATCATAGTTGTCTGACTTTTTAACACCTTCTCATGTTCTCCCATCTGCATCTTCACTTCTGTATTATTTTGTGTCATATCCTGACTTTGTTTCGCCAGATCTGTTATTCTTACATCCATATTATCCATTTTATCTTTTATTTGCTTCAAATCCTCCTTTATATTTGTCTTCATTTCTTTTATATTTATCTTCATTTCTCTTAATTCTTGTAAGAGAATATCAAGTTTATCTGGTTGAGTCAGTGACTTCTCAGGCAATTTTTTCCTCACATCCATTTCTAAAGCTTTTTCCACTCGAATCAGAATTTTTACACAGTCTATAGTCCATACACATCACTTCCTCCCTTTATCTTGTCCTTATCAACTTATCTCTGTGAAAGCAACATGATGAAAATAAATAAATCCAAAGGAAACAACTATCTTTATTACACACGCCTTATCAAGGCTCTGTCTTAAAGGTGTTTAATATTTTCACTTTCTCTAGATCTCAACACTTCGACTGAAAGGAGGGAGTAATAGGCCTTCACACTGTACACTTATAAATCAGCTATTATGTTTTCAGCTGTACTCCTTTAAACTCTCTCCAAATTCTTTCTCCTATCAGTCTTCAATCATAGGGTCCTTCCTCTCCCCATCAGCCTTCAAAGGCCTCTCAAGTCTCTTAGCAAAACATCCAAATTCAAAGCTTCTCTGGGAGAATGTCCAAAACTGAATCAAATACAATCCAAACTTCAGGAGGAAAGCAAGAGAAGTAATGTTTCATAATCTCTTAAATTTTCATAGTCCTTAATTGGGTGTTATATTTCTTAATCAATTCTCTGCGATGGTCCTGTCTGTCACCCATCCAAGCCACCTCCGACCCCCCCACACACAGAATACATTTATAGCCCCAAATAATAGAGCCTTGTCATAAACAAAGCCCCAAATCACAAAGAATTGAACAGCAGCAGAGTTTCAGGCCTTCCAGATAAAAAGAAAAAAGAAAAGCACCCCACATATACAAACATCAAAGCCAACCAATATATGGCTCTTCCTTTAATGGTAACAGCTGGCGAAAGAGGATGTTAAATAGATCCCTCTTTGTTGGGAATTAGTTTCACATGAATTAGAATGGAGAAATATATATTTGTGGGACTTCAAGATTATAATTTTGTTCTGGTTCTATTGACCTTATCCCCTCTTCACACTTTCTCTCTCTTTTTGTTATGTGTGTGTCTGGCTAAGAGACTAAAAAGGAAAATATTCTACATTCTAATATATAACAATATTAATCTTAAATAATAAAACGGAGTATTTCTGTTTTTAAAAAAGCCCTTGGAGACATCAGAATTACAGATGTTTTATTTGATGTTTATTCATTTCATCTGTCTAAAAATATACAAACTTAATTTTTGCTTCTCATTGTACTATAGAAAAGCATATTACTTAGCTAATCTTGGGCAGTTATAAGAAACCAATATACTTGGCTTCTTAAAAATGCTTTAAAAACCACAACAGATTGTAGTGGTAATAAAAATCAGTGAGCCAGTATGAGCAAGTGTCTGAGCTGAATAAAAACATAGGATCAAACAGAAGGGAAAAGCAATCCAAATTATAACTAACACCTATTCTTTCTAATAAAGGAGAATATTTGTAGTTCAGGTTTGACATGAGGGTCCTTGTTTCTCTTTGAGCTTGCTTGTTTTCTTGCAGACAGTTTCATTACCCAAACTAGGTAACATCACCAGTGCTACCGGTAGTAAGAAATGCAGTTTGTTGTCAATTTATATTCTAGTCACTAGTGCAGGGGTGTCAAACTGCCGGCCCACGGGCTGGACGTGTCACCAGGAAACCGTGCCCACCCCATTGCCGGCAATGGGGAAAAAGCTCCGATACGTCGCGTGACGCCACATGACGTCGTGAGTTTGACATGTCTGCACTAGTGGCTTGCCTTTCAGTGTTGGTGTGGGTGGTCTTACAGATTCTTTGGTTGGGCTGTTTATTTGCTTGCTTGCTTGGAGTACTGTTTATTTGATTGTTGGTCTGATGTTAACCTTGGAGTTAATCTATGTTGATCTGGGCGCTGATTGCTGGTGGAGAGGTGCTTGGGTCTTTTTGTTCCTTTTGGGCTGGGTGATAATTCCTTTTGCATAGTCTATAGATGTTGTATTGATGACTGATCTGTCAGAGTGCCAGGCTTCTAAAAATTCCTTGGTGTTTTTGGACTTGGCTTGGTCTAAGATGGTCACATTTTCCCAATTGAAACTATGGTTAAATCTGTCTATATGTTATGAAATTACAGAATTTTCTTCATGTCTTCTGACTGCTAGTTGGTGTTTGTGGATGCGTTCTGCCAGGTCTTCTACCTGTTTGTCCTATATGGTGGTGGTTACAGTCCTTACGTTGTATGTTGTAGATGATTCCTGTTTTTTCTTCTAGGGTTGTTGGATCTTTTGGTCTGCTTAGGATGTTTTGAAGGGCTTTACTTGGCTTGTGTGCCATGCTGATTGCATGTGGTAGTAGTCGTCTTTTGGTGGTTTCTGAGATATTCTTGATGTGTTGTAATTCTTTTTTAGGATTTGTGTTGGTTGTGCTGTATTGAGGTGAGTTGTCAGGTACTTTTTGGTAAAGTTATGTGGGTATCCATTTTGTTGGAATATGTTATATAGATGCTCTATTTTCTTTTTCTCCTGTAACTTGTTATAATTAACATTTCCCCACTACAGCTGTCTCTATAGTATACTATAAAAATTGTGGATATTGCATTTTTCTATGCCATCTCTGCAATGCAGCCCAACCTTCCCTATTTCTGTCATTCTGTGTTAACCATCTTTTCATTGGTGGGAGGAAAAAGAACTATGGGAGATGAGCTAATTTAGCAAAAAAAAAAAAAACAGGCAAAATTTCTTCTGTGTGTGACAGAAACTGCTGATGAATCCTTTAATGCAGTTACATTTCTGATTTTTCCTGCTAAATTTCTGGAGTTATATTTTCATTTTTGTTTTACATTTCCAAACTCCTATAATTGAATAGGTGGGTCATTTCAGAAAATGCCAGAAATCTACATACAGGAGACTTGTTTTTTTTTTAATGATATGAAATACTGCAAGATTTATCAGAGAGTGATGGATAGAAATAGAGAGTGGGAAAAGGAAACAAGTCCAGATTTTAGTGACAGATGGGCCAGGCAACAATCAAATGAAAGCTCAGTACTCAGCAGCACTTAGAGAAAAAGTAACTATATTCCAGGGCAAGAAGACAGCAAAGCATGAAAAGTATTTGGGCCTCTAAGGAGTATTTAAGTATTTCCATTTTCTTTTTCCTACAAGTCCAATTTTTGAAGAAATCAACATTTTTACTTAACATACATCCAGCCAGCCAGCCATCTGTTCTTCAAAAGCTTCTTTTACTTTTTTTATTCTTTGAATGGGCTTTCAACATCTGATATATTATTCTCGTACCAACCAAGAATAATTGTATTTATGAAGGACTGACTCTTGTCCTCTCAAATAAATGTAAAGGCAGATTAAAAACACTAATTTTATTCTGTTCCTTTTTCTTAATGTTGGATTTTTATTTCTTACCTTCACTGATTCTTTCTATCTCTCCTCCCAAGACTTTCTCTTTTGCTCTATTCAAATTTTCTGTTATTTATTTTGTATATTTCAACTGCAGAGCTATGCAATACACTGAAAACCTATCTCACTTTAATCTGGGTTCCTGGATCACTGAGTAAGTCTCTTCCCCTTGTTCCTGAGGTTCCACCCATCCACTGACAGATTGTCTTTGCCAAACAACCACAATGCAATGAGATTCTTACAATCAACAAAGCCAAACTGAATCATTGTCTCCTTGGATATAATATTCTGATATATCTAATGTTCTAATATAGTTTTACTATTAAAAAAGGGAGGAACTTTTCCCTATCCCTTTTCTCCATAGAAAGAATAATTTTATGCACTCCTATTACAGTACCTCCTTTCTACTGCAAAAGGATGGCATTGGCTTTGGCATAAATATATAAAATCTTTAATCTGAAAGAGAGAATGCTGTGACCTGGGAGATATTAACTATTCTACACAACTATGTATGTAGAAGCAGTTACTTACGTTCATGGAAGTAATATTAGCAAGTAGGGCTGTGCAACTTATTGGATTCAAAAACAAAAGGTGCTGGTTGATAGCACTTTTCTTCAGTTACTTAAGCAGCTGCATCTTTTCCCGGGATCTCACTCCTGTCCCCAGTGTATGCAGCAACAATTCCAGTAACAGAATTACCAAAAAAGGAGAATATTTGTAGCTCAGGGTTGAAATGAGGGGTCCTTGATGCTCTCTGAGCTTCCTTGTTTTCTTGCACACATTTCATTACCAAAACTAGGTAACATCAGCAATGCTAGTAAGGACTCCTTTTGCATAGTCCTTACTAGCACTGATGGCATTACGTAGTTCGGGTAATGAAACGTGTGCAAAAAAACAAGGAAGCTCAGAGAGCACCAAGGCCTCTTTCTCCATATAAACAATTCTATATCTTCATTCAAAAAGAGTATTGCACAAAGCGCCAAAGTAAGTGTTTTGCTTGTTTGAAATACATCACGCCTAAAAGCCTTTCCAATATTCCAAAAGCCTCTCTGCTTTAAACAAAAAAGAGTGATACACACACACACACACACACACACACACACGCAAAGAATATTTATTTGTAAACTTTTAAGCAAGCAAAAGTGTTCTACAAATTAGAAACGGACACAAGAAATTATTCTAACTTTATCTGCAAACATAGCTAGCTACAGTAACAGGTGGCAAACATTCTGCAAGTGGGAATCGTTAATTCGGCAGATGTTTCCCAGGGAAACTTTCCTATCAAAGCCTTGCTAGGAAGCACAGCCAATTTTCTCATCCTCTTCCTCTATCTTTAAAAAGCAACACATTAGGCTTTGATTAAACTATCCACGGCAGATGTGAAATATTAATATCATGCTTTCAACTTCTCAACAGTAAGTTAGTAGATAAGCTACATCTTGTTGAGAAAAATCCCAGTTGCTAAAATGTGTATCAAAGTAAGAAAAAGGAAGGAAATAGATGGGATGCTAATTATCTGCCATAGCAGCACCGGCCGGAGCTCAGGGAATGAAAGTGGGAGAGGCCATCATCCCCGCTCTCTCAGAAATCCTTTAGGTTTTACACAACTTGGCCTTCCTGCCTTGGCACAACAGTTCCACAAGTGCCACTATCTAGCTTTAGAGGTCAGCAATGTCCTGATCTGGCTTCCTCCTCCTCAACTCTGGTTGATGAGAAAGACAGGGAATCCCACAATCTGAGCACTTCCTTGCCAGAAAACTTGAGTCATAATAGTAATAATGGTGATGATAATTATAATGATGTCAAGGGAAATACACATTACAGCATCACCTCCTGGCCCTTCTAGCTTGAGGCACATGGCCAAAGAAACACATCTTCCCTTCCTTTTTCCAGGAGTTGCGGACAGAACAAGAAATTTAAGAAAACAAATTTATTTTTAAAAAAGAGGAACAATATAAACTTTCCCTTTAACTTTAGATAGCCAAATCACCAAAAGACAAATAAGTGAATGAAATAAAATGAGGAGTACTGATAAAACCCCAACAGAACCATGTATATAAATTTGCCATAACATATTTTATTAATTTTTATACTGCTCTTGCAGGGAAGCAGGTACAGGACCATAGTGGGTTTTAAATGCTTACGCGAATGAATGTGTTTCTCACATATTTTTAATTTTTAAATAAACTAGTTTAGGGCCAATTCAATGTACTTCTTTTACCTTCTGGCTCCAATCTCTAAGCGCTATTCTCCAAAGAAACAGCTTAGCTATGTTTCCTATGGATCCAGATAGTTTCACCTTTCAAAGTCCTGAAGATAGTTCTGTTGGAGTCATTGGGTTATCTGGCCTGTTAGGCTGAGTCATCAGCTGCAGTAGGCCAAGGTATGCGGAAGTCAAAAGTGAAAAAACAAGTTTGTGCCGTGCGGTGCAAGGGAATGTTGTTTTGGTGTTTGTTGGTGCCGTGTGCAACAGCTGTATAGTAGCGTGTGCAAAACAAAGTTAGCACGTGTAATATGCTAATATGCTGTGTCATAACAAATGTGGTTGGTGTAAGATGGTCACCAGGTGCCTATAAACCCGCCTTCTGATAACACAATAAAAGGGATGCTTCGTCTTTGTTCGAGGCTCCCATCCCGAGGAAACCACGTGTACGTGTCTGTTCTTCAACACCCATGGGAGACCGCTGGGCGCGAGAAAACCCACAAATGGTGACCCCGACGTGATTCAAATTTCTGAGCACGTCTCTGGGCACTGCAACTCAGGGCCGGTCGTCAGGATAGACGAAGCACCCTCCCAAAATATTACGTCTCTTGGTACCCTCTTACTCACTCAGCGGAAGAGCTTACTGCAACTCAGGGCCGGTCGTCAGAGCTAGACGAAGCACCCTCCCAAAACATTACCGTGAGTATGGGGACAGGATTCTCTAAGCCTCAGGTTGCGACCTCCCAGAACTTAGGGAATTGACCAAATCATCAATAATTGTTTTGAAAAACAATGGGAAAGATTTGCTGCTTCCCACTAAAAGGGATTTGATCCTTCTCTTAAAACATGTATATCTAAATTGCCTTGCATAGCCCGAAGGAGGATCCCTAAAAATGTCTGTGGGTTAAATTAGGAAAGTATTTTCATGAATGACCAGGATGTGTAAAACTGTGACTGTTAACTGTTTCAAATCCAAAGGAAAAAGAATTTTAAAGTCTGCTAGAAATTCTGCTTAAAATAAGCCACAAAAAGGAAAAACCTCACTCTGTTTGTCTGGCCAACAAACAGAGTGAAGAAAAAGAATTGTGTTTGTTTGTTTGTATTCCTCCTTCTCTCTGTGTGTCTATCTACAAGAGCCTTTTGAAACTCAAGTCTACTCGTGTGGGGAAATAACTTTTTAAAGTTACTTTTCGTATCCTATCACTTATTGGTGATGCTACTATGAAACTTTTCTTATCCCAAATATATAATCATTTCTCAATCTCTAAAACTATGTGGTCTGTTTTAGAATAAATGTTCTCCTACCCTTGGCAAGTTGCACACCTTAAAATTTAGGCTTTTAAAATTATTTGGAGTTTTCAGCATTTTCAAACTGCCTGCAAGCTACCCCCCTTCCAATTCTATTTCTGTCCTTTGTTCTCCATACCTTTTGTCTGCCTCTCTTGGTAGAGTCCGTCCAGAAAGGGGGGGGAGACCTTGTTCTTGTATCTTTCAGCCCTGAAACCCTCTCCCAAGCCTTTGGAAGCAGAACACACACACCCAGATGCTGCCTCCATCCATTTGAGCTATGGGATTGAGTTTGAATCCAGCCATCCACTAAAAAGCCACCATGCATCTTCCCAAGTCCTACCATTTCCCCAGATGCCTGTGAGAGCTGCAGAAGGAAGGTGGTGCCATGTGAAGCCTCAGAAGAGAAAATTAAGACTATGGGGGGAGGGTGGAAACTCATTGTAAACTTTTCTTTCTTGCCCCATTTGTATTGTAACAAGCCAGTTGAATGTATTTATGGAGAGATCGCATTTGGGAATATGTGGCAGAACAAGTATTGAACACCTTGGACTTCTATCTGGTGGGAGGGAAAACTTTTCCAGAATGTTTGTATTGCCTGTTTTGTAGAAATAGCTGCATATGCACACACACACACACACCATTCAGAATCATACTTGAGTCCCCTCCATCTACCTTTAGTAAAGTTCCCCCCAGGCTGATTTTTGCTCTATTGCACCAAAGCTTTGTGGGACCAACTTCCAACAGATTCCAAGGGGGAGGGAACTAGGCCCCCTCAGGTGATTTGCAATTCATATGACCTGACTAAGGAAGCAACAGGAAAAATCCGAAACTTATGCCCTAAATATTTTGCACTATTGAGCTCAGATTGGGATTTCTAGAACTCATTACGTGCAATTTAAAGAAAATTTAATAGACTGGCATATTGGACATTACAAACCTGGATGCACTGAATTAAGAGCTAAGGCAGGAAACAACCCTTGAAATTGGGCAGCCAGTGGTCATGTAATAAGGAAAACCATGGCTGTGAAGAATTTGGGAGGTATGCAAACCTGACTGGAAGCTAAAGGTGACATCCAACATTTGAAAATGATTGGCACAGAATATTGGATACTATAAATTTCTTTTCCACCTAACAAAATTTTGGCCTGACTTTTAGAACTTTATGGGTGCAAGCTCCCCTTTTGGGAGCCACTAAAGGGATCTTTTTCTGCTGCCTCCATTGATGGAAGTTAGCCCCCCCAGAAGGAAATATTAAAAAGGGCAGAAAAATATATTTTTCCTCAAAAGGACTTTTTAAAAACCAAACCTGGCCCCAAATCTATCTCTCTGCCCCAAACAAGAGCTAGGCCCATACAGATGCAAATGTAACACCATCAGAAAGTTGGAGCCAGAGCAATCAAGAAGACAAAAGAGAAGATCTGCATACCCCACCCAAACTCTAGGAGTCAGCTCCATCACCTGGGAAGCAGGATATGATAATGCAATTTCCTGAAGAACCATCTTTCTGCAATAAACTGTAATCTTCAGGAACTGTCACCCACCAACAGGTCAATTTAGTAACTACACCTATCACTGCAGTTCAGTTACCCTTGCTAACCAAACCAGCCTTCACTTTGCCAAGCGACACTGAGGATGACTTCCTATAAAGCGCAACCTCCTTATTTTAAATAAAACAGAAAAGTAGGAGATGTTGGAGTCATTGGGTTATCTGGCCTGTTAGGCTGAGTCATCAGCTGCAGTAGGCCAAGGTATGCGGAAGTCAAAAGTGAAAAAACAAGTTTGTAACGTGCGGTGCAAGGGAATGTTGTTTTGGTGTTTGTTGGTGCCGTGTGCAACAGCTGTATAGTAGCGTGTGCAAAACAAAGTTAGCACGTGTAATATGCTAATATGCTGTGTCATAACAAATGTGGTTGGTGTAAGGTGGTCACCAGGTGCCTATAAACCCGCCTTCTGATAACACAATAAAAGGGATGCTTCGTCTTTGTTCGAGGCTCCCATCCCGAGGAAACCACGTGTACGTGTCTGTTCTTCAACACCCATGGGAGACCGCTGGGCGCGAGAAAACCCACAAGTTCTATTTCTTCAAAGTCCTGAAGAACTATCTTTAGCTTTTTGGAACTAAGCCTTTCTATTTTGAATCCTTGGAAGCTTCTGGGATCCCAATCCAAGGGTTCCTCCCTCTTCGCTCTTTTCCACTTTTTCGTTTCATGTACATTTTCCAGCAATCCCGATTCCAACTAGTTTCTCTTACATACCTCAATCAACAAGGCTTTGTAAACAGAAAAGGCTGAACAGTGGGAAAAACTCCTCTGTGGCTTATCCAGATAAAACAACCCATACCTCCTTCTCAAGACCAAGATTCCGAAACAATTACGTTTTTACCCTCTGTAACCAAAAGCTTGGAATGTAGCTCATCCCACAGTGTATGAATTATCAGGCATGTTCTACTTAGGAAGAAGAGATATTGATTCCCTTATCTGATAGATTTGTGTTTAGACCATCTCAGGTGAATGTCTCCTTAGTCTATGTCAGGCAGGTTTTTGACTGATTGGGGACCTGCTCGTTCACTACATTAGTGATCTTTAGTTCTTTCAACTTACCTTATTTCACCTTTGTAAACACTGTGGAAGGGGCTGAATTTTATTCATAGAGATAAGTTCCCAACTGATTCAGAAAGCCACACACATTTCATTTAGAGATAGGTTCTCCTAACACCAGAATTTGTTGCAAATCAGTAAAATTTAACTTGATTTCCATGGCTTGTTTTAAAGGAAAAAAATCTTGTTAATTATTCCCATTGGCTCTCTCTGCAAAGGGGAAGATAATCAACAATGAAACAGAAGAAGTGGGTTTTCGAGGAAGTTCACAAAACTGGTTTGTGAAACAGGCAGTCCTCAAGTCTGCACAGAGCATCCAAGCCAAGTTGTTGTTTGGCAATGCTTCAAGCACTTATAATTTTTGCAAGCCAAGAACAGAAGCAATGGCTTCAGGCAAGCAGGCAGGCACCAGCATTTCCACCCACTCCCTAACTATTATTAGGGATAAACATGGGATATGAACAATTGTATTCCAAGCTCCAGACCCTTACTATTTATTATAAGTCTACTGTATATGAAGCTTCCAACCAGCCTGCTAGTTCTAGAGAAAAATATTGTGCTCTGAAGGACCAAACCCATAGAGCTTGAATATTTCCATGAAGATACAATCCAGGTCTCCTACTACTGAAATAATTTTACATAGAATAACTCTGCAGAGACTATTAGTCAGTTATTAGCCTTCTAACTTACTTATGAAATTCCAGGACACATTTTGTTGGACACAGGAGGCTTGACTAGTTGAATGTTTAATCTCATCCAGGAAGAATGAGATTATATTTTGATTCAACCTCTAGATGGCCAGTATGCTATTCCTTACCTACATTCCAGTCCCCACACCTAAGTAAACTTAGAAAAATATCCTATAATAATTTCTTAGATTAGTATTCCAAGAAGAAATAATTCTATAATTATTACGCACAGCACCTTTCACTAGGACTACAGAATAAGACCTAAACCACAATTTAATCTAGGCAAAAGGAAGAGGTTGTCAGGAAGGAGAAACTGTGCACTTCTTGGTGATCTCTGAGCGTTGTTTTCTTGCAAATGTTTCATTATTTAACTAGGTAACATTATCAGTACTAAAAGAAAGTGGTGTATGCTCTCTTTTTATATACTAGTGGCTTGCCCTGTCAGTATTGGCGGGTGTTTTCATGCTGTGTGCAACTTATTGGAGATTTGTATCTATCACTGATGGGCAGGGCGTAATGTCATGGGCATTTGTGTAGAAAGAATAGTAATTTCTTGGTAACAACTATTCTGAGAAGTTCCAGAGAAAATCTGGAAAAGTTCTCACCTGTTTAGTATTAGAAACTATTATTGACTAAGTCGGGGAATATTTATGGATTTTTTTGCATTTGGATACCCATCTTTGGGCTAGAGCTAACAAGGTCCTTGCTTAGCTTAGCTTGGCACACTACCTCTAGATTTCTGAAACAGTCTGACCCAAAAAGAAGGCTTTCTAAAACATCAACAGGGAGAAAAGGAAATTTCAGAGTTTGTTAGAAACAACTGTGAATCAAGAGTATCATGCAACAGTTGCTTGCCCAGGTGAACAGCAGAGAACAAAGGAACTAAAATAAAATTTAATGTGAGCAAAAAATCACATCATTTTTGACTCTCCCAAGACACTTAGGAATCTTGAAGTATGAACAGACATAATGAATAGATAAAATGAACAAGTATGGGAAACAAACGAAAAGGAAGAAACAGGTGGCTCCTAGGAGGATCCCATCTCAAAATAGGGTACCTAAATACATGAAAGAATACCTCTAGCAATTATAACATCAGATTATATGTGCAAACCTTTGCAATTGAAAAATTTTGCAAATGAATTGTAATGGATTGCAAATGAATTTTTGTAATTGATTCAAGTGTCTAAATTTGGTACAGAGACTATAGTCCTCATCTCAAGTCTTGTTTTATGTAGCTTTGCTGCATGCACATAAAACAAGAATGGGCACTCAATTCTAAAAGCTTCAGGGGGTCCAAAATACTTTGGGGATCATTTGGAACAGATGTACATTAAATATATATCATGTAAGCTGTCATGTGGCTCTATAGATATATTTTGCAATGTGCAACTACTGCTTCAGCTGCATTTCTACCAATTTTATTCACTGGTAATTATGAAGTTTCTAGTTAAGTGTATTGTTTTAAAATGTTGGAAACTCATCTTATTCTAAATCCCTTTGAGAGAAAAATTCAGCTTGGAAATGCAATGCTGTGTTATTTTCTCCTCAGCATGGCAATTGAAGAATCTCTCTTCTCACCCTGCAATTATTTCCCTTCTCCATGTCTCAGTATCAGCACTCTAATGACTTAATAACAAAATATTCCCAGCGGAAGAATCAGACTGCAAATCTAACCCACAGGCTTCCATTAATTGTTCCAGGGGGCAGAAGGGAAACACTGATTCTTTAAAATAATTTTTTTTTAAAAAAATAGACATTCCAAAGCTACACTGCAACCTTAGCATATCCAACCACTTCCTCCAACAAGTAGAACATGATGTTTGAACACCATCATATCAGATAAAATTCAGGACATCTCATGGTGGTGGAGGAGATTTGTTAAAATAAAAGAGAGCTTTCATTAAAGATAGAATCTTGGTCTGACTTCTTCTAAAAACCTGTGTAAGTAGTAGTTTAAGTAGTGCCAACCTATTTCCTTCAAGTCTTGGGGAGGTTGAAGAAGTCCATGGCCTTCAATGCCAAAAATGTCTTAGTTTCCTACACACAGCTATTATTTAAATCAGGGGTCCCCAAACTCTTCAGTTCATCAACTTCTTCATAAAGTTTCAGACTGTTCAGCAACCTCAAATGCTTATGATATGAAAGTAATTTAATCAATTTTACCATTATGTGACAGTTATTGGCTGATCATATAGCCCCTGTAAAATAATAGCAATTAAAAAATTGCCGCCCCAGTTGATTCTAAAACGAGAACCACCTTTTGTCTTCCATCACAATTTATTTTTATGATCTCCCGTTTTAGGTGGACTTCAGAGCCTCTTAACCTCACTTGAAAATAGATGTACATTTAGATAAGTGAACTAACTGATTGTCAAACATGACATGGAAAAATTGTGCTATTAAAACACATATCAAATAACAGTTTGACCTTTCAGGTATCACTTACAGGTATCATTTTACAATGTATTAAATTTTTCTTGGCCTCTTTGAAAAGAAGTTCACATAATAAATAAACTAAGTTTCAAAGGAACCCAACTTTGCAAAATTGCTTTTTGAGGTAGAACTCAGAAATGGAGTCCAATGGTGTCAGTTTGCCAATAACACAGATGCCATCAGCAGTATAGATTCTCCCTTATTGTCTCACATTTCCCAAATGCCTGCTAAATCTGCTCTAGCAGGCTGGCAAATATGGGGAAACAGAAAGAAAAAATGAAGGGAAAATTTCTTCATACGATGCAGGATGGAATTTAAGGGGTTCAATTGTAAAAAAAAGTATTTTAAAAAAATTTCAGAGCCACTTTAATGTGACAACAATTAATCTATTAGTGAATCATTTATACAATTTAGAGATGAACTCTTCCTTGTGTTTTATATTAAGCTAGGCTTGTAGACAAGTTTATTTCCTATTCTTTCCTCTATTTCTGCCCAAATATTTGTTATCTCTCTTCCATGGTCTGATGTTCTTATACTGTATTACTTATTTGTCTATATAAGAAAGGAAAAAAAATAATAAAATAAAAGTAATAATGCTGCTATATATGGCATAAGAAAGACATAATTACTTGAATTGTGTGTGCATATAATAAGCTAATTGCTGCTTAATATTTATTAAACTTATATAAAATTCTGCACAGGCAATTTCAATTTATACTCTGCTTCAATTAAAGTAGTGACTCATTAAATTGTGATCAAGTTATCTAGTTTTATATGGTATCTTATATATGAAAAAAACTCACAGTCAAATAAAAAGAGGAAACAGTATCCCAGTTCTTGGGAATAAGTCATATAGCACATAATATATTTGTGTTATCAACTTTGGATCAACAGCAGTTTGCCTTATTCCACACAGTATTTCCAATATGTCTGATAGTAATCAAGTAGGTACTTGTAGGAAATCCATATGCTACAATTGCTATCTTCTATTGCTGCTAGTATTTGATTGTGAAAGTTCTACTGGGAAGTCCTATTTACCCAAGAGCCATTGGTTGACCTTCTTAGAGCCTCATTCCTTTTTGAAACCATCCAGACCAATATCCCTTGAGCAAATAGAAGCAAGTTCCCACACATTCATTAGAAGTTGCTGGAGATGAAATTCAGTTGCTGCTGAATTTCATACTGATTCATTCCACTGGATGACCTCAAGTTTTCACACAATGGGAAGAGGAAAAGGCTGGTCTGTTTTCACTTTTCCCATACCACACATAATTTTATTAGCAATAATAATATCCTTTCTGCTAAGTAATCTTTTTTCCTCACCAAAGCCTTCTCCAACTTTATACCCTCCAGATCTGCCCTTCAGTTGTCTAATTCCTTCCATGACTCTCATTGTAGGGGGAATTACAGGAATTGGTCCAATGCATTCAGAGAGAGCCAAACTGGGAAAGATTAAG
The DNA here is from genome assembly GCF_016545835.1 of Crotalus tigris. Taxonomy (NCBI): domain Eukaryota; kingdom Metazoa; phylum Chordata; class Lepidosauria; order Squamata; family Viperidae; genus Crotalus; species Crotalus tigris. The sequence continues at coordinate 210,922 of NW_024096976.1, forward strand.
CAGGCTATCAGTATTGTTCACCTACCCAGACTCAAAACAGTAGAGGGCAACAGAAATGCCACAAGTTTGCACAGCAGCCAGGAACCACATTTGGTCCAAGGCAACACCATGGCAACAGGTCAGCCTCACTCCAGGATTAGTTTTTAAGACTCCTGTGAGCTCTCTTTTATTTCTGCCACTTGTAAACACAAATCAAATTAGGCAATTTGCCACAACCAATTAAAAACAAACTAATAAAACCCTCAGAAAGAAACAGTGCTGCCATTGTTTTATTGCAAAACTTAGCATACAGCACTATAACAAAGCCTCAAAGTATCTTTTTGCCACAGAAATCAAAACCATATACAATCCCTTGTTCTTTTTCACGAGTCTCCCTAAAAGAGGAGAAAGAGGCCTGGCTAATATACTTGTATCCATGTCTTTTGAATATACAGGTCCAAATAGTGCAAGAGAAACTTCAATAATCTGGTGCTGAAAAAATAAACCAGATTGCACAAAACAACTGAATTATGGGACATAAACAAGAAAACACCAGTGGACTCATAATCAGGTTAGACTGTAAAACTAGTTGCAACAAGGATCACAATGTCATATAGTTGCCAAATCAGCTTCTGCAGAATTATACTAAAAGAATCACTGCAAAAGTGGATGTACAGAAATGGGTATTTTTCAATGATACTGCCAATACACACACTTAATACAAAGCTACACTTGGTCACATTTCAGCAATGTACATACCTAAGAGCTGTATTTGCAATGTAAGGAAGCAAAGTTTCTAGCAAGTCAAAAAGGTACTATGTTTCCTTGCCAGAGTGCTCTGGAGGACAAAGAAGAAGATCTGGTAGAGACGGCACAGTTCTGAGTTGAACTGAGGTCAAAATGATTCCATGCACACAACACAAAGTAATATATTCAGCTTGCTAGAAACTACTTCTGGCAGATGTGAGCTCTTAATTTGCAATGGAAAAGAACACAGAATGCTCCTTGCTGCCTTGCTTCTAGGGACAGTTTCTAATGGAGAAAGTAGGTAAGAAATTTTGCTTTGGAAGATATGTATCATCAAGTCTTGTTTCCACTTCTGAGACAAGGATCTTAAAAGCCATTTAGAAATATTCCTCCAGCTGTGTGAATTCAACATCCAGAATTCTTTAGCCCACATTATCACAGTAGACAAGTTTGCTTTGAAGAATCAAAGAAGGGAAAAGTAATTTTAATCAAGCTTTCTCCAAGCACCTGTCATGCAACATTATGCTTTTAATATATATATATATATTAAAAATTAACATAAAAATTGAGGAACGTAGTCTCCTGGGTGTATACATATTCAAAAGATAAAAACGAGCACCAGGAGGTAAAACAATTAAATGTTTAATAAATAAATAACCTAGCTTTCGATGGCTACATTGCTGCCATCATCGATGATGGCAGCAATGTAGCCATCGAAAGCTAGGTTATTTATTTATTAAACATTTAATTGTTTTACCTCCTGGTGCATATAAATAATGACCTTTTTTTGCCAGATTTGTTAAAGAGCCGAGGTGGCGCAGCAGTTAGAGTGCAGTACTGCAGGCCACTTTAGCTGACTTTGTTCAGCAGGTCAGCGGTTCAAATCTCACCGGCTCAAGGTTGACTCAGCCTTCCATCCTTCCGAGGTAGGTAAAATGAGGACCCAGATTGTTGGGGGCAATGTAAATATATATATATACATTGCTTACTGGTGTACACCGCTTAGAGAGTGCTTGCACTTAAAGCGGTATATAAGTCTCATAAATAAATAAATAAGTGAACCACTGCAGTTGTTAAGTGAATCATGTGGTCATTAAGCAAATCTGGCAAGTTCAATAACATCCCAAATTCCAGGTCCCTGTGTTAAGTATAACATTTTCCTTCTCTCCCCCACCATTCTTTTTTTAAAAAGACAGAAAATCAAAATAAAATGGCATCTTAACCTGGAATAGCTTTCAACCACACTTGCATTTTAATCAAAGCAAGAAAGGAAAGTATCCAAGATACTCAGTGCATCCTTTCTTCGTATAAAGAACTTAAATGTTTTGCTGCTGTCTTCCCTAGAAAGTGGCTCCAAGTGTGCTATGTGTGTGTGTATGTGTGTGTAGGCACATTCAGACTATTTGCAGGAACAAACTGAAATTAGAAGAAGCCAAATCTATCACAACCGTACAAGCCAGCACATGAACTATTTGTCCTGATTCCAAAAACCTCAGGCTAATACGGAAGAATCTGAAATATTTTTCTTCTTGTTTTAGGATTATAAACACTCTTCTAAAACTGCAGTTGTGGTGGGGAGAAGGTGAAACCAGACTTTAAGTTTAATAGTCAACTTTTATAACAAAGAAGAACTAACTGACAGGTTGCTTTTGCCAGTCAAAGACTTCCAAGTGTGAATGTCTGGTTCTGTGAGAATGTCAAAGCAGATACAGAATAAGCTGTTGGTTAAAAGTATATAGAAATGCTTATAAATAGAAGACAGGGGTGAATGTTGGCACACTTGTCTGGATTTACTGTCAAAAGGGCAAATATTACAGCCCAAAAGGAAGGAAGGCTGCTTTCTGGTTGGCCAAGAGCAGATGTTGCCTTTCTGTTAAAACACACTTATAAAGAAAATACTGCAATAAAAAAATACCCATTAAAATGCTGGATTATTTGGAGAAAGAAAATAACCTTTTTTGCCTTTGTCCCTGGCATGAAGGGACATGGCCAGAGATGTCAAAGAAGACAAAGAGAAAAGTATCTTATGCTGTCCCCAAGAATCTCATTAATTAAAAATATTCCTTTCAGCAGAAGCCTGAGTGTATGGGGATGGAAATGAAGTCCCTTAAAAAAACTGAATCTGTTCCATAGCCATGCAGCTTTCATGAATTCAAAGGGATTCTCTTAACAGAGTTTTGGCAAAAATCATAGCTGATTCATATAGAATGATACAAAGGCATTATTTCTAGAGTATCTAAGCAACTGTTATTGAAGCTGAGACATCAATTTTCATTAACGTAGCTAAGAGCTATGGAATAATGAGTTAGATAAAGGGAAGATGCTTGAGGTTTTAAACAGAGAACTTTACTTTCCAGCTCTGTCAACTCAAAAAGACCCTAAAGTACAGGATGCTAGCAAAATAATAATAACAACCCCTCCATTGTTGGAATGTACTAAGTGGAGTTCTCTGACACAAAGATATGCATTTAAGGAATAATGCCACACTTCCTGAAAAGTGGGAGAATGAGTCAGGAATGGTCACGTGGAGCCAAAAACATCTGAGTCAAATTATTCAGACCAGAATTCAGTTCTATTTACTTATTTTATTTGTGAAATGGCTCCTAAAGTAGCCTTTTCCGAATTAGTACCCTCCTTTCTGATGTGTTGCAATCCTTGGGGTTCCCAGTTCATTCAAATGCTGTACTCCAACACACCTGATAAATGAGGGGTCCTTGGTGCTCTCTGAGCTTGGTTGTTTTCTTGCAGATGTTTCATTACCCAAACTAGGTAACATCAGTGCAAATCCCCTTTATTGGTACCACATATGGGCATCAAATGCTTCAGAGAGCATGTAAATTAGAAAAATATGCTTGTAGGCACACTTCCACCATGGAACAATTTTTCTTCTTGCATGAATACAAACCTCCAATTAACTGCACAGATGCATGGAAAAAATATCCCCCCCCCCAAATGAGCAAAAACTACTAGCATTGATGATGTTACCTAGTTTGGGTAATGAAACATCTGCAAGAAAACAAGCAAGCTCAAAGAGCACCAAGGACCCCTCATTTCAATCCTGAGCTACAAATATTCTCCTTTATTGACACCTGATGAATATCAAATTGGGAAAAGCATTTTTTTTCTGTTGGATACTGTTGAGTTGTCTGAAGAATTAAACACCACATTATGCAAAGCCATTGTTATAAAGTGGTTAAGAAACTGGACCTGGAATGAAAAGATACAAGTTCAAATCCCCACTGGCTTATAGAACTGAATGTTTACAGGTACACATTTTAGGCCAATCTAACTCCATAAGACTGTTATTGTAGGGAGGATAGGAAACTTCTTATACTCCACAAAATATAAACACAACGAATACAGGATAACTAAATATTAACAGCAGAAAGGGGCTGTTATAAAATGTTCATCAAATTGGTTCGTTATTTTATTAATAGAATAGAATATAGGTATGTATATATGTATGTATGTAGGCAATCCATGATCACCAGAGATTTCTTCTGGAAGATGCACATGGAATTTTAATGAATGCTGCCACATCTGTTTCTGTTTAAATGACACTGTGGCACTAATGTTATGCCCTTTCAAATGCATAGTTTCCATCAATCATTGCCTTCAGGACTGATGCAATAATTACCATTTCAATATTTATAAAATGTTTTGGAATAGTTAGAATAAGTACAATGGTGTTTACGGCAGACTTATTTAGGAAAATCATTATTATTCAACATAATTATAGATGAAAAATGGGGGGGGAGTGTCTAGTGTCTAATGAACCTGTTACTCAGGAAAGGTTTTGAAGAAATCTTCAAAATACAAAAATGAAGTCAGGAAAGCAAAGGCTCAGAATGAACAAAGACTTGCAACAAAAGTCAAAGATAATAAAAAAAGGTTCTTTCAACATATTAATAACAAGAAAGAAGTCAAGGAAACAGCCAATCCACTAAAGAGAGAAGATGGCAAGGAAGTAACAGGCAATAGGGAGAAAGCCAGAGCTGCTTAACTCATTCTTTGCATCAGCCTTCACACAAAAAGAAATTTTAGCCCAGTGTACTAAAAAAACTACTGTAAAAGATAAACTAGAAATAAAAATTAAAATAAGCAAGACAATGGTAAGAGAACATATATCTGACCTTGATGAATACAAATCACCAGGACCTGACAGATTACATCCCAGAGTTCTAAAGGAGCTGGCAGATGTTATCTCAGAACCATTCTACTATACCTTTCAAAATCCTGGAGCACCGAGAAAGTATCTGAGGATTGGAAAAGGGCTGATGCAGTCCCCATCTTCAAGAAAGAGAAAAAAAAACAGACCCAGGAAACTACAGATCAACCAATCTAACATCAATACCTGAGAAGATTCTGGAAAAGATAATAAAAAAACAGATCTGCGAACAACTAGAAGCAAACAAAGTTAGAACTAGTAACCAGCATGGGTTTGTTAAAAACAGATCATGCCAAACCAATCTTATTTCATTCTTTGATAAAGTGACTAAATTAGTAGACCAGCGAAACACTGTGGACATAGTATACTTAGATTTCAGTAAGGCATTTGACAAAGTAGACCACAACCTACTCCTTGGTAAGCTAGAAAAATGTGGAATAGACAACATCATCACCAGATGGATTTGTAGCTGGCTGACAAACTGCACTCAATGAGTAGTCCTTAATGGAGAGAATTAAGCAGTGGGGTACCATAAGATTCCATCTTAGGCCCAGTACTTTTCAATATCTTCATTAATGACTTAGTTGAGAAAATAGAAGGGGAACTCATCAAATTTGCAGATGACACTAAACTGGCAGGAATAGCCAACACCTCAGAAGACAAGCTCAGGATCTAAAAAGATCTTGACAAACTTGAATGATGGGTCCTATCCAACAAAATAAAATTTAATGTGGAGAAGAGCAAAGTTTTACATTTAGGCAGGAAAAATCAAAGGTACAAGTACAGATTGGGTGAGACCTGGCTCAACAACAGTAACTGTGAGAGGGACCTTGGAGTCCTAGTGGACAATCACTTGAATATGAGCAGCAATGTGCAGCAACAGCCAAAAAAGCTAATACAATCCTGGGTTGTATAAACAGAGGCATAGAATCAAGAACATGAGAAGTACTGGTACCGCTTTATAAAACCCTAGTAAGACCACACCTGGAATACTGCAGACAATTTGGGTCACCGTATTACAAAAAAGATGTTGAGAGTCTGGAAAAAATTCAAAGAGCAACTAAGATGATCAAAGGCCTGGAGACAAAAACATACGAAGAACAACTGCAGGACTTGGGTTTGGCTAGTCTAAAGAAAAGAAGAAATAGGGATGACATGATAGCAGTGTTCCAGTATTTGAGGGGCTGCCACAAAGAAGAGGGGGTCACGTTATTCACCAAAGCACCAGAGGGCAGGACAAGAAACAATGGCTGGAAACTGATCAAGGAGAGAAGCACCCTGGAATTAAGGAGAAACTTTCTAACAGTGAGGACAGTTAACCAGTGGAACAGCTTGCCTCCAAAAATCGTGGGTGCTCCATCACTGGAGATTTTTAAGAAGAGACTAAACAGACACTTATCTGAAATGGTGTAGGACAGTTTCTTCTGCTTGAGCAGGGGGCTGGACTAGAAGACCTCCAAGGTCCCTTCCAGCTCTATTCTATTCCAGTACTAAACAGCTTCCTGGCTTTCATCATGTGCTTGTTCACAAAGCTATGGCACCTCCTCATAATATAAGGTTATCTTTTTCCTTCTTTTTTTTCCTGCCACAGAATAGCAATCTCAGAGCCACACGCTACCATAGTGGAGGGTGTGCTCTGCAAGGGGACCAGATGTTTATGGAGGAAAAGTAAAGGATGACCATCTGTCATGTAGGCCAACTCCTCCTTCCATATTTAGACCATGCTCCAATTATCCATGTACTGCCTGTGTGAAAGTGTGAACAGTGCCCATCACCATATCATGTGGCCTCAAATCTCTGTCTTCAGCTGCAAATTTCTAACTTTTGCCTGCAAAAGGCCTGCCAGTTTGAAAAGAAAATGAGTGGTAATAAGCGTTTAGCTTGCTGACTAAAACTGCCTGTTTGGGAACATTTTCTTCATATGTGGTTCCTCCAAAATTATTTGTCTCTTTACAGGGATTTTATTTTTAGGGCAGCCACACCTTTGAGGGTTTTTTTTCAAGGTTACATTAATTGCAAAAGCCTTTATTGTGTGAAAGCCTCAATTGGGTTAATGTGTAATAGAAAGGCTTCTGCACTAATGCAATAATAGAAGTCATGATATTTGCTCAAAGCAAACAATTCCTTGACAGGAATGAAATAATTAGGAAGCCATTTCTGGAGCAAATTATACAAAGTATAAATTCTGGGGTGTTGGCATATTGAGAATCGTTGGGTTGTTTTTAAATCACAGAGAGTAATTTTTTCCTCAACCTCAAGGGCTTACATCACACACACACACACACACACACACACACACACACACACACACACAAACCAAAAATACACAAGCAAAGAACGAGCACATTTCTCCTCTAGGCAGCTTGCTGGCAAAACACTAATGTGATCATGTTTGGATGACTAAATCTGATATTCAGAGTCCAACAATAGATTATCAGTAGCAACTAAAGAGGAAAATATAGAGCTGCTTAGTTAAGTAGTAACATACAGAAAGCAAGGAACATCCTGAATTTTAGGGACTTGATTTGTATCCTGAAGCATCACATCAGATTGATTCTCATTTGTTCTGGGGGGATGGCATTCACCTCAAGCATCCATCTTCCTGAAGTTTGAGATTAACTAAGGAGACCTCATTCAGATTCCATAGTTATAGTCTGTACCGACCACAAGCAGATGTTTCCTGTTATGGGGGTGGTGATGATGGTTGTTGTTATTGTTACTACCATGGAATAATTATTCTTGGACGTTCATTTGCTCTCTTCTCTTGTTTTTGTTAGGAAAAAAGTAAATGGTATCCCTATTCTGACAACCTTGAGAGGTATAGTTGACTAGCAACTGTAAGAGTAGTTATTTTTTGTCCTTAAAAAAAATGGGGTGTGTACAGTGCTATTTACACAGGATTGTCTAGAGATTATGAATACTTTCTTGCTTTAGATAACTTAAATCTTTTAAGATGAAACAAAAAGTTTATATCAATATTAACTATGATTTCTAAAATGTTATCGTTGAGAAGTATAGGTTGCTTAAATTTTATATCTAAAGCAGCGGTTCTCAACCTATGGGTCGCGACCCCATTTGGGGTCGAACGACCATTTTACGGGGGTCGCCAAACAACGTGATCCGCCATTTTTCCCCCTCAGGGGGCGTCGCCGCGCATGCGCGCCACGTCTGTGTGACCGGGGGTCGCCGTATAAAAAGGTTGAGAACCGCTGATCTAAAGTTAAATGCAGCATTAATAAACTTCAAAATACATAACATTATTTGCCATATAATAAAGGTTTTTATCTTAACTTTAATACTTAATACTACGTCCTCCACTGTATTGTTACTTATTGTTTTTTAGGCATAATAATAAAAATAAAAAATGTTTAAAAAAGTATTTGTTTTCTAACCTTGTGATTCTACCTCTTTGCAGTCTTTATAAACATTCAGGCCACCTTACAAATCATATGATAATATTTGCCATGCTTCACATATGTGCAGCATTTAAATGATATATATGTATCATTTAAATTGTTTTATGAGATAAGGCAAAATATAAATGGTACAAATCATTTTGTTGCATTATTCCACAACATACAGGGCAGCCCTTCCTCCCCCAACTCTACTGTTCTTCTGTTCTTTTACATAACTCTATGGTTTTACTCTCAGATTTAGAATTTCCTTCCCAAACATCTGTGTAGTGATACACCAATTCCAGATATATATCATTTAAACTAGCCTGGTTGGTAGATTGTCAAACGGTCTTGGTGGACTGGATGATAAGGGGACGGAGGAGGCTGACAGTGAATTCAGGAAGGGGAAATTCTACCCCAGCCATTCTTTCAAGCTTTCCTCTGCTCAGATGAGAATGGCAGGCATTATTCCCAGCCTCCTGAGTGCAAGCCTGCAGGCTTTACTCTGCTCTTATAAACTCTCCTCAAAAGCCACCTTTTTCCAACTCTAATCTTTTAAACTCCAGTAACACTACATAAGCATTGCAAAAATCCATGCAAGCAAACAACAGAGCCTTTTATGTTCTCTTGGAAATTAAGAAATGTATTGTTAAACAAACATTCATAAGCAAACATTCACATTGTTAAATATATGTTCTAAATATAGAAAGAAGAGTTGCATCTACTAGAGCAAAGTTATTTATTATTATGCATAAGGAATAACTCTATAGTACTGAGGCTATAACTTCATCCATAACAAGCCATGAATTCTATAAGCAGAAACTTTTAGTTATGAGACTAGGGGATGGGGAAAAAAATCCATAATTACTATCTATCTTCTATTCTTATAGAAAAATCAAGAACTTCAATTTTTTATATTATTAATACTTCCATTCACTCATTCATTTATACAGCTACCTTCTCAAAAATGTCTTAGGGCAGCATACTTGTTCACTACAAGTAAATATTCATAAAATAATAAAATTTATGTAAAAATATATGGAAAGCAAATGAACAATAAGGCAGTTGTACAGGACAAGTTTACTAATCCTCTTCGCCCAAGGCCTGGAGGAAAAACCAGGTTTTCAAAGCCTATAAAATGTAGGCAGGATTGGAACCACCTAGATGCTGACAGCCTTCAGACACTGAATCAGAACCTTGAAGGGATAATTTGAGCAACTAGAGGCTGAGATGTATAAATGAGTATAAATGATATGTCCTCAACCAGCAGCCTCATATTAATGTTAAACAGGAGTGGGTGGAGAATCAAACTCTGAAGAATCTTCAATCCACCCCATCAATTCTGACTGAAACTGCCTGTGGAGGAAAACCACTGAAACACAATACCTCATACTCATACTCTCAAATATGTTTGTAACTGGGACAGTAATCAGAGACTAAGTGTCAAAGGAAGAATTTCTGAAAAAAAAAATACATTCAACAATACAGTATATACTGTTGTGCTGCCTTTAATCAATCTTGTTCTTGGGCCAAGCAATTATCCAGAATTGACAAAAAAAAAAAAAAAACCTAGAAAGTACACCTGCTTCAGTGAGGCTGCACTCAGCGCCATCCGCCCAGTCCTAGGCCTTCAGCTGAGTTTTATAACCTTTTCACTTTAGGCCTCTGCTGTTGTGTACAAAAAAAAAAAGGTTCAATCAATCAGTCAATTTCAACTTCTCACGGAAAAAAAAAGATCTTGCAAAGTTGGAATTCATTGATTGAACTTTTTAGTCCTACCCAGTCTGCTGTTACACCCAGCCAATGGGCCACACCCAGCCAATGGGCCACACCCACCCGGCACCCGACGATGCATAAGTGGGTTTTGGGTTGCAGTTTGGGCACTCGGTCTCTAAAAGGTTCGACATCACTGCATATAAATTTAATAAATAAATTAATAAGCAAGTAAACAAGCCCTGGTAAATGCAAAGATAGATTATAAATATGAAGATTACAAATTCTAGATGCAAAAATGGAAAAGGGATAGCAAGAGCAAATCTGACTTATCATGATCTGCACAACTATGCATAACTGAGCAGCATACCAAGGGCATATATTGCATTACAGCAAAAAGAGCGTTGTCTTACCTGAACGCTTTTTCTCAGCAGGATGGTGTAGACTCCACTGATTGGGTAATTTAATCCCACCTGCTCAGACTAAGACAAAAAAACTCTGCCACGCCTCCTTCTGGGTGTGACTTCCCAGTTTTTGTCGAGGCGAAGCTACCAGACGCAAGGCCCCAAACAAAAAAGGAAGACACAGGCCTAGATTAACACTAACAGGGTGGGTGTGGAGTCTACACCATCCTGCTGAGAAAAAGCGTTCAGGTAAGACAACGCTCTTTTCTCCATCAGGATGGATGTAGACTCCACTGATTGGGACATACCAAAGCTGCTCATGTCCCTATAGGGAGGGAGTCTAGGCTTGTGACCCCTGAGAACCCACTATTTGCTGTAGGACTCTCCTACCGAAAGCAGCCTCAGCTGCTGCAAATTGATCTATCCTATAATGTTTTATGAATGAGGAAGGAGAGGACCATGTCGCAGCCCTGCAAATCTCCTCGAGTGATGCCTGGGTAGACCAAGCCGCTGAGACAGCAGCACTACGTGTAGAGTGAGCAGTAATATGTGAAGGTACCGGAAGGGACTGGGAAATATAAGCCCTGGAAATACACATCCTTATCCACCGACCAATGGTGGAAGAAGAGACCTTCCGACCCATAGTTGAGGGTTGAAAGGACACGAATAATGCCTCGGACTTCCTGAAGGTCGAGGTTCGTTTAATGTAATGGCGCAGAGCCCTGCGCACATCCAACATATGCCACCGTCTCTCCAGATGATGGGAAGGGTTAGGACAGAAGTTAGGAAGGACTAGTTCCTGCGAGCGGTGAAACCCTGTATTGATCTTTGGAACAAATGCAGGATCCAACCTGAGGACCACTCTATCCTCATGGAACATGCACAAGTCCTCCCTGACCGACAGGGCCGCCAATTCTGAAATCCTCCTGGCCGACGTGATGGCCACTAGGAAGGCTACCTTCAATGTAAGGAAGTGAAGGGAGCAAACTTTCAGAGGTTCAAATGGAGAGGACGTTAAAGCCTGTAACACCTTAGAGAGGTCCCAGGATGGATAACGATGAACCGTGGGGGGCCCTACATTGGCCGCACCCTTGAGAAAGGCACTGACTGCTGGGTGTTGGGACAGGGAAACCTGGTTGTCACAGGTGAGAACTGTCGACAAGGCTGCTATCTGCCTACGTATGGTGCTGGTTGACAGACCTCTAGTTAACCCCTCAAGTAAGTAATCTAATATGTCTGGGATGGAGACAGCAAGCGGTGAAAGCCGCTTTTTGGTACACCAAGAGCAAAAACTTCTCCAAGTGGCGTCATAGATTCTGTTGGTCGAGGGACGCCTCGAGGCCTGGATGACGGAAATAACCCCAGAGGAGAAAGACTGTTTGGTCAGACTCTCCCGCTCAAGTGCCAAGCGGCTAATTGGAGCCACTGTGGATCCGGATGTTGGAGGTTCCCCTGGCTGAGAGCTACTCGGTCCGGGGGAATCTTCCATGGAGGTGAAATTGACAGGTCCACCAGGTCGGCAAACCACGGGCGTCTTGGCCAAAATGGAGCCACTAAGATTAGCTCTGCCTGTTCCTGGATGAGCTTGCGAATGGTCGCTTGTATTAGTGGAAGAGGAGGGAATGCATAAAGTACGCCCTCCGGCCATCTGCTCCGGAGGGCGTCCGTTCCCTCCGCCCCCCTCGCCGGAAACCTGGTAAAAAATCTGGGGAGCTGTGCATTGATCGGAGAGGCAAAGAGATCTAGGATGGGCTGTCTGAACCTGCGTGATATTTCCTGGAATAGGATTGAGTCTAGCTTCCACTCTGAGTGATCCACTGTGACCCTGCTCAAGGAGTCTGCCTGTTGATTCGTCTCCCCCGATATGTGCTCTGCCCTGATGGACCTCAGGTTGGACTCTGCCCACAGCCCTATGGCCTGGGCTTCCTGCATGAGTGTCCAAGAGTGGGTGCCCCCTTGTTTGTTTACGTGAGCTTTGGCCGCAATGTTGTCTGTCAGGATTAATACGTGTTTCCCTGATACAAGGGGGGAGAATCTTTGGAGAGCCAGGTGGATGGCCCTGAGCTCCAGCCAATTTATATTGTGAGCCAGGTCTGAACTGGACCACTGACCCTGGGCTAAATGGTTCAGAATATGACCGCCCCAACCGAACAGACTGGCGTCTGTGGTGAGGGTGATCCTGGTGGGTTCCTTGAACAGAGTGCCCTTGGACAAGGCGGACGAGGTCCACCATAGGAGGGAGGACAGAGTGTGATGGGGAACCCTGACCTTCCTGTTGGAGGTGCTGATGTTGCGTTTCTGAAAAGGAAGAAGGAACCACTGGAGGTTCCTGGAGTGCAATCTGGCCCAAGGAACGATGCCCAGGCAAGAGACCATCTTCCCCAGGAGTTGGGATAATTGTACCAGGGGTACTCTTTTTTCCCCTCGGATCTGCAGTGTCAGCTTCCGGATGCTGACTTGTCGCTCCTGGGAGAGATATACCTTGCATAGGCTGGAATCTATCAGAGCTCCTAGATGGAGCAGACGTCTTGTGGGTGTGATGTGACTCTTTTTGAAATTCACGGAGAACCCGTGATCCTGAAGTGTTTGAATAGTGATTGCCAGGTCCGACTGCCCTGATTGGAAAGATTTGGACTGTATCAGTATGTCGTCCAGGTAGCACTGTACCCGTACGGGTATCATCCTTAGATGAGCCGCCAGCACGGCCAAGATTTTTGTGAAGACCCTCGGGGCCGAGGATAGGCCGAAGGGAAGAGCCCGGTACTGGTAGTGTTTGTGTGCGTAACAGAACCGCAGGAACCTGCGGTGTTCCTGGATGATCGGAATGTGTAAGTAAGCCTCTGTCAGGTCGATGGAGGAAAGGAAATCCCCCTTCCTGATACTTGCCAAGATGGACTTTAGGGTCTGCATCTTGAACCTCCTGTGAATGAGGAAGTAATTTAGACCCTTTAGGTCCAGTATCGCCCTCCAACCGCCTGAGGCTTTGGGAACTACAAACAGGATGGGGTAGAACCCTTCCCCGATCTGTTCCTGAGGAACCCTTTCTATGGCTCTGATCTCTAATAAATGAGCGATGGCTGTTGTGATTAATTGTGTTTTTGATGTATTGTTTGAAACCGGGCACTGTATAAAACGATCTGGGGGAGAAGATCGAAACTCTAGGGAGAGACCCTGTCTTATGGTCTCTCTGACCCAGGCGTCTGTGGTTGTGTTTTCCCAAACGTCGTAAAACAGTGCCAGTCGACCCCCAATGGGGTAGTCCTCCTTGGCGTCACTTGGACCGCCTGTAAGGACGACTGCCTGATCCCCTGAAGGGACGCTTGGTCTGGAACTGACCCCTGGCTGCACTACTCTGGCGGTCCTGTTGCCGATCCTGTCTGAAAGAATAGGATCGCGAGCCTCTGGGCCAATCCCAGGGCTGCCCTGCCCGAAAGGGCTGTCTCCAATCCCAGGAACCGCTGGGACGGAATGATGGCCTACGGAAGTCCTGTTGGGGCCGTCTATCTGGTTTTTTAGAGGGATGGGCCAGCGCCTTGTGCTTGTCCTTGCCTTCAATGATGTGAGGCTCTAGGACCGGACCAAAAAGGTGGGTGCCACTGTACCTAGATGTTGCTAAGCGCCACTTTGCCTTTAAATCCGTGCGCCATTGCTTCAACCAGAGCAGCCTACGTGACGCCACTGAGGCTGCAATGGATCTGGCTGAACATCTAGCCGAGTGTAAGGATGCATCCGCAATGTATTCGGATGCTGCCACTATTTTCCCTATTGTTTGGTGCGCTCTGACCTGATCCGGCGGAATGAGCATCTGGAGTTCCTGCAACCACATAATTGCCGAGCATGCAAAGAAGGAGGATGAGGTTGCCGCCCTTATGGCCCAAGCCGAAGATTGGTGAGCTCTACGAAAAGAGAACTCTAACTTTTTGTCCTCTGCCTTCAAGAATTCAGCCATGTCCCCCGGGACGGCGGTATTGGAGAACAGAGAGGTCAGCGGAGCGTCTACAGATGGGACTTCTAGAAGAGAAGCGAAAGAAGAAGAGACATTGTAAAGTTTCTTGTCTAAACTGCTCTGTGAAGGAGTGGTAGCAAGGGATGCCCACTGCTTTTCCACCGTAGACCTGAAGACTAGTGGGCATGGAATCTGCGGTTCCTCCTTGACCTTTTCCGCAAACAGAGGGTTGGCTTCCCGGTTGGATGAGGAAGAAGGAGTCTCCTCCTGGGCTGAGGTAAGTTTTACCGTGTCAATAGCCCTTACGAGGAGTGACCGAAAAATGGCCGGATCGAAAAGCCCGGAAGAGGTCACCTGTTCAGGAGCTGGATCCTCCTCCTCAGACAAGGGAGTGTCTGCAACTCCCAGTTCCACTGATCCCTCCTCCCCTAATTGTGAGGATGTCTCCGAAACAGCAGAGCTAGGTCTAGTATCACGCTCCACCAGAGGTGGGGGAATAGATGCGGGAGGAGTAGGATGGGACTGCACCTGGCTACTCTCAGTTGATGACATAAACTGCCTGAATGCTTGGTGCATGAAGGCCTGGAATTGAGCCTGGGACCACATTTCCCCTTGGTCCCTGGAACTGACCCCAACCTCCGTTGAGGCACACCTGGTCTCAGGTGGTTGGTGTGCTGATGAAGGAGAGGAGCGAGGAGGACCTACCTGCTCGGTTTCCCCCCGAGGAGACCAAGGTCTTGGGGCATCCTGAGATGATTCAAATTGAGGTTCTGTCAAAGGAGTATCCAGTGGGGCGGGGAAAACCGTTTCAGTCCCACTGGATCTGAGCCTTTGTGCCTTGGAGAATTCTCTCTCCAATGCTAAGTGTCTCCTTGTGGCCTCTCGCCCGGCTGATTTGGAAGTATCTTTGGAAGACAGATGTTTGGTTTTAGCTTTTTTCTTCCCCCCCCATGTTCAATTCTTCAGATCTGCGCTTTGCTTGAGCGGGGGGGACACTAGATTGAGAAGCCTGGGGCGAGGAGCTGTCTGCCATTGCTGTCTAGGTATTCCTGGACAGTAGTACCTAGAAATGGGGGGAGGAACCCAACACGCAGATCACAGTCAGAGATGGAAAACCGATCCTCGCTCTGAACAGAAGGCAATGGCAAGAACAGCCAGACAGTGTTCTAATGCTGTCTGTACAGGCCTTGTGACAAAAGGTCACGGGCTAAACTGAGAAACAGGTGGACAATAAAAGAATCTCTTCGCTCTTCTCTTCTAGGCCTTAGGACCAGTTAATAACACCTTGGTCTGCTCAAATGCAGCCAAGGCCCACACCTGGAGTAGCCCCCTCAAGTTTGACCACAACTCCTGTGGATACAAAAATATCTCCCCCCCCTGAACAGGTCTGCTCACAGACCAAGTGACACAGGCAACAACTATGCGTCCGCAATAATGCAGGAATAACTGCCAATGATTATGCAAAAATTTCAATTAGGCCTCCAAAATGGCGTCCGCCACGTGGGACCTCTAGAAGCAGCCGCGCTAGACCATGCGGTCAAAATGGCGGCCGCCAGGCCTTAAGGCCTGGAGAAGCAAAACCCTGTCGTATTTTAAACAGGAGAATCAATTACACAGCAGGGGAATACAAGGCTGATTTGGGATTCCTCCCCCAGTCCCCAAGCACTTGCGATTAGTAGCGCAGCCCCTGCTGCGATCCAGATAAAGCTGCAGTCAGGAATTCTCCCTCAAGGCCTCGAGGCAAGTAAATCACTCAGGAGGTCTCCGAGTTGAAAGGCCGACCTCCGCTACCCAGCTGAATTGGCGGAATCGCAAAGAGGCTACAGATCCGTCGGAATGAGAGCTCCCTAACGAACGAAGCCTGCAGCCTCCTTTTCAAAGCCCAAAGGGCTGCAGGGGAGGGAGGACAGAGTCCCTATCCCCCCCAACGCAATCCTCTTAATTTGGAAGTGAAAGCCAAATTAATCTAATTGTTAATCAATTTGAATTTAAAGTATCCAATTTTAATTGAATAGCCTAAAAGAAAAAAGGAAAGAATCAAACTTAGCTAGGAGCCTTCTGAAAAGCGTCTTGCTGAGCACGAGACTAAGACAAAAACTGGGAAGTCACACCCAGAAGGAGGCGTGGCAGAGTTTTTTTGTCTTAGTCTGAGCAGGTGGGATTAAATTACCCAATCAGTGGAGTCTACATCCATCCTGATGGAGAAAGGGGCCTATCTACTGGTAGATGCAACTAGCCTCTTAAATATTTTTCTGGAAGAGTGCAACTAAATTATATTTCACATGATGGCACAGTAATCCTGCTATTATTCTTTCTCTCACACAATACAGTTCTTTTTAAAAAGCCCTGAATAAGTTTTATATTATGAAATGCCACCAAAGCAAAAATAATTTAAAAAATCACAATTTAGCTGAGGTGCATTATTTCTTTTTAGTATCTGGTGCTACAGACAAAGAATCTTCACATTCTTCAGAAAGTAGTTTGCATGGCTGCAATTGTTTATATTTTTGAGGATGTGTAAACTGATCACCTAAAAAGCATTGCCCAATATATAGGGTTCATTTATGACTGATCTAGCTACAGTCCAGGACTTCCTGAGAGCTGTGGAAAGGAAAATGCACAATCCAAGACTTATTGCCGTAATTTTAAGATCTGAGGTAGCAACACAACCCAAGAATAATGTACAGGTAGTCCTCAACTTATAACAGTTCGCTTACTGACAGTTGCCACAATATTGAAAAAAATGATTTATGACTGTTTTTCACATCTACAACCACGACAGCATCCCCATGGCCATATGATCAAAATCCAAATGCTTGGCAACTGACTCCTATTTATGACCTTTGCTGTGTCCCGGGGTCATGTGATCCACCTTTTGTGACCTTCTGACAAGCAAAGTCAATGGGGAAGCCAGATTCACTTAACAACCGTGTCACTAACTTAACAACTGCAGTGATTCACTTAACAACTGTGGACAAGAAATGGGGCAACATTCCCTCAACAACTGTCTCATTTAGCAACAGAAATTTGGGGCTCAATTGTGGTCATAAGTCGAGGACAACCTATACTATATTCGGAAGGAATTCCTGCTCTCCTGCATTTCAAAGAACATGGATGTTGATCTCTTTCACAATAATAGCAATGTTCCCTGTGGCTTTGCAAATCCACACTGGAGCGTTCAAGCTATTTACTTAAAAGGTGGGTTGGCTGTCCAAGTTCCAGGCACACAACCAACCTTGTGATCTTGATCTAGATGCCTGAACTTTGCTCAGCGCTTAAGTAAGCAGACTTAGCTGACAGAAGTGAAAGTTCAAGTGCAAACACGGCATTACTCAGCTGGGCACCCACTCTCCCTGAGCCATGAATTCTAATTACATGTTTTGCCACTGCTGCCAATGATTCTTATACTTGCATTTCTGCTTAAACAAACTCAGAAATAGTAATTGCTGTTGTTATGGCTTTATAATAATTGGACAAGAGGTAAATGGTGTTTAGACCGTCTGGTCTGCCAGAATTTTCCCTTTATTATTTTGGGGAGTAATACAAGCTCATGAAACAGTGATTTCCCATCAAGATCAGGATTATCCAATCTAAAACTATCAATAAGGAAGTGGAACCTAAGAAGCTCCAAAAAACAGAAGAGAAAGTTTGTGGTCTTGTTCTGGCCTGCCAATAGTTTGTGGAAATCATGTGAACTGCTGGCAGTAGTTATTTATTTATTTATTTTTATTTATTTATGAGACTTATATACCGCTTTAAGTGCAAGCACTCTCTAAGCGGTGTACACCAGTAAGCAATGTATATATATATTTACATTGCCCCCAACAATCTGGGTCCTCATTTTACCTACCCCGGAAGGATGGAAGGCTGAGTCAACCTTGAGCCGGTGAGATTTGAACCGCTGACCTGCTGAACACAGTCAGCTAAAGTGGCCTGCAGTACTGCACTCTAACTGCTGCGCCACCTTCCCAAATTTGCCTCCTTCCTCAGTTTCCCTGGACACCTCACCAGAAACAGAAGGAATTTTTGCTAGGTATCAATGACTAGGAAGAACAGAACACATTGGCAGGTTCAGAGTAGAAATACTTTTCAGCTGGATTGAAATTTTCCCTATATAAAAGGGCTTCTTGGACATTTGGATAGACATATGTTACTGCCCGAAGTACAAGATCTTCCTAAGAATTCAGATGTGAAAAACATGGTCTTCATGATTAAATTTGATTCAATTCTGCTTGTGTTTCATGACTCTCAGATTCTGGTTATTTTGCTTCCATATTGACACCAATAGCATCATCACAGACCCCCAGAAACTTCACATACAAAGTTAGAGGTGTCTTAATTGGATAAATACCATCATCTGCCAGCAATGCTCTTCCAAATTCTATGAAGGACAAACAGGCTTTGCACAAGTTTGATTCAAAACAAGGACAAAATAATATCAGATCATTTTAATACCCATTTCATTACTTTTATGCTACAAAGAAATTTCACCAGCACAATAAATTGAGGAAGAAATTTGCCAGCATTAAAAGGTTTCAGGCTATCTTACAAGGTCTCAAGACATCTAAGAGGTTTTTACCATATTACAATTACTATCCCCCTCTAGGGTACTTACTGGGTACCAATCTTTGAGGGAGATGGGCAGTTCAGAAGTTTGATAAATCAATCAACCAACCAACCAATCAATGATGAGTCACTTTTAACTGTTTCGCATGCAACCTGCATCTGTATAACCACCCTGTCTTTCCCCACCATTTTCCCCCTCCCCGTATCATTCCAGTTTAAATCCCACATCAATTTCCCATGCTTCAATTAAAGAAAGATGGGGAAAGATATGTTCCTTAGCCTTCAGAATTATTTATAAAAATCTTCTGCTTGATCCACAAGAAGGCATAGTACTGAATTTAGGTAACACTTCCCCCAAAAGTGAAAAGCACTTTGGTGTAGTAGTTAAAGCACCAGGCTATAAACCAGGAGACTGTGTTCCAATCCTGCCTTAGATATGAAACCAGTGAGTGACCTTGAGCCAGTCACTTTCCCTCAGTCTTTTAAAGCAGGCAATGGTAACTCATTTCCAAAATCTTGCCAAAAAAATGACAGCACTTGTCCAGATAGTTGCTAGGTATTGACTTGAAGGGATTAAAAATAATGACAAAAATAGCACTCTTACCAGCTGCAAGAATCATAGAAATGAAATATTTATATAACATCTTTTACATGTGTTATATGATTCTAAATATTTATCTGATTCTAAGGTAAGACAAGAGTCATATGGGCTTAAAATCCAGATTTAGTTTAAAAAGTCTGATATATTTATTTCTGCAAATTTCATACAATTTCAGTTCTACATAATATACACAGGTTTGATTGTATGTTTTTATTTCTGCCACTACAGATGTATATCATATGGTCTCCAGCTTTCAAAACATCTACTTAGGAAGAAGCTGAAACAGCATTAGTGTACAGCTCAGACATTACCACACTAAAATTGGAAGCTGGCTTTATGAAAAGGCACCTAGGAAGTATATCCGTTTTCCTTGTATTCTTTTGTAAGAGACAGCCCTGATCAAAATTGAGTGGAGCTGTCTTATAGAAATGTTTTTCTCCTTATGTTCTAGTTCAGTGGTTCTCAACCTTTTTAATGCCGCGACCCCCAATCAGTCATAAGTCGAGGACTATTCAAACGGTCGTAAGTCAAGGACTACTCAACTGGTGCAGCACTGTTTGCAGAATGGGACTTTTGCGGGCTCAGCAGGGCAGAGACAATCTGGACAATTCCTATTGGCTTTTGAAAGCCAATAGAATTAGACTCTATTCAAGAGAGTCTATTCTATTGGCTTTCAAAAACCAATAGAATAAAAGGGAGTAGCACAGCTAAGGAAAAGGGGGGCGGGAAATGGCGGACTGCGTTGTTTGGCGACCCCCATGAAATGGTCGTTCGACCCCAAATGGGGTCCTGACCCACAGGTTGAGAACCACTGTTCTAGTTTATGGAACTGCTGTAAGAGATCCAGATAGTATTTTTTTTTTTAAATTATAATGGAAAGAGGGTCATAGCCAAACTTTTGATTTGTTAAGTATATATGATTTTTCAAACTGGACATGGTTGTATTTTATGGATAACATGGGTATTTGTTTATTTGAACTGTTTTTAACGGTCTTATTCTAGTTTTATAAATTGTTAGGAATCTTTCTGGAGTCAATCAATCGATCAATGTGTAGGTTTAAATATGAATGAAATGTAGGTTTAGTTATGAATGAAAGGGGTAAAATATATGTCAGAAAGTATAAGCCAGTGGCTAGTGATAGTTACATGTTGTGCTCAGGTGAATGGTAAGGCTAAACATGAGGAAAAAAAGCATATACAATTATGATTGCCACAAAAGGATGAAAAATACTCTCATAAGAAATGAAAACAGTCATGTAAAAGCATATGTTCTATTGATTTTGTTATATTAAATAAAAATTGTATAATGAAGAAAAAAATGATAGTAAGCTGAATGTAGTGAGAATGGTTTTATTTAAGAAGTATAAAGGGAAAAGGGAAAAGAAGAGATAGAATTAAGTCAAGCATGAATGGGTGCTGAATGAATGTGAACACAAAGTGAGTGACCCATATGAATGAAATATATTCAGTTAGCTTAATCATACAGTGAAAATAGTGACCAAATTACAAAAAAATATGAAAGATGAGTAAACGTATTGAGAGAAAGGGGAAAACTAAGAAAGTTAATTTGGACAGAGTTGATGAGATCCTTAAGAGAGAGAACAGAGGGAGATTACGGATGTATTCTCCAGGGGTTTGTAAACACAGAAAGAAATGGAGAAGTATAATAAATAGGTTGCTGTAAAACAGATTCAGTAGCATCCCCCCCCCTCCCATTATCTATGATTTCAATTTCTTTGGCTTATCATTTCTTACTTTCTTTCTGCATTTTTCATAAATCGATTAGTCCCAAATGGAATAGCGTGCAGTGTGTATTTGGGTGTACATGTATGCATATATATTTTAAAAACTTAAATGGGAGATTAACATGCTGTAAAATAAAGTACAACCTAGTGTGTCTTATTCATTTCCTAATATGGTTCAGCATCTCACATAAACACTTTAGGGAGCATTCTTCCTTTGGAAGCAAGCCCGTTTGCCCAGGAAAAATGTGAGCTGATGTGGTGAGGAACAACTTCATAATTTCTCTTAATGTAAATGGATATTTTGTTACTGGCCATGTTCAGCATGGCAGCCATTCATGAGGCTGAACCAACTGGCCCCCCAAAATTAGAGATCTCTGCTTTATATGTTCCCACTGAACATGAACAAAGAGACATTTAAAATGAGTAAGAATAATTTTATGTCCTATATCAGTGGTGGCGAACCTATGGCACGAGTGCCAGAGGCAGCACTCGGAGCCCTCTCTGTGGGCACACATGCGTTGCCCCAGCTTTGCCTTCCCCTGCGACCCTCTCCTCTCCAGGAGCCCTCCTGAAGGAGAGTGATCCTCGAGCGTGGCCCACACGGAGCAACGCAGCCAGGGACATGTCAGCCAGGCAGCATAGACAAGACTCTGCCCTCACACCTCATCATGCAGTTGATGCTGCAGGGCGCAGGCAGAGGGTGTGGCCCCCATAGCGCTGCTGGGCTGCCTGGGTGTTCTGTGGCGGGCCCTGGAGGCAGTGAGTGGTCCTGTGGGTAGGCAGGGCAGGGGATGGGGGGGCAGAGTGGGGACGGGGCAAGGGGTGGAGTGGGGGCGGGGCCAATTTTTGGGCACTCAGTCTCGAAAAGGTTCACCATCACTGTCCTATATGGTCATATAATGGTTCTTTTCAAAGCAGAACCTTCTACATGTTTTGGATTACAATCTTCTGGTGTAGCCCAAGGCAGCTTACGTAGAATTTTGCTACTATCTAGAATGACATATATTAATATGTGCTAAAGCAGAATATATATCACTTTCTTCTCCATTCCTTATCCAGAGTATAGATCACTTCATAATTCTCAGTGTATCTTCTTTGCTACCTCTAACCTGCTTTTTTCCCCGTTCTTCTTTTCTTCCCTATATTTTATGTCCACAGAACAAACATGAAATGCTTGTAACCTGCCAAGCATTATGGCAATGAAACCACTGCAGAAATCAGTTAGGGATTCAGTAAAATACGGTTTTGCTATAAACTGGAAATAGTTATTAACCCAGGGTCCCATTAATGAGGAAATGAATGAATGAATTAATTAATGAACAAATCAATCAATTAAAAGGACACAGTATATGATCAGGAAATTAAAACAGACCTAATCAGGTGCATTTCACCTGGGCCAGACATTATGCTACTTTGCACTAAACCAAGGAAATAGAACTAAATAAACTCATCACACACTCTTCTAATTATTCTCCAGTACTCATAACATATCTTTATGTCAGAGTCCATAAAAACAACACATTATCCATTGCCTTCCAAATAAACCAATACCTTCTGCAACCTCCTGCATTCGGCCATTCACCATTCGGTGAAATGTCTTCAAAGAAAAACAAGAAAGCCCAGTTGCCTCATAGAAAAGCATCTTTGGGATAACTATGACCTGGATAACTGAGAATCTCCATAGACATTCGGAGGAACTAATCTGATTTAATCTTTAAAAAATTATTTTCAATTGTTTTTCAAAGTCCAGTTGCCTTTTGAAAAAAGTTCCTTTGGGACAACCAAGGCTGGATGACTGAGAATCTCCATAGATATTTGAGCCAAGCCTTCTCACATTGAAAAGAGTAGTAATGTATGCTTGTTGACTAACTCCACAGTAGGAAATTGATGTTGATTAAATGGATAGCTAGAAATAAATAAACGCACAGAAAGACCATGTCTTGCTGAAATATATTTTCAGCTATATATACAAATAAGATGACTCTCATCTTAAATAACAAAGTCAGTTTATTGAGAAATAGATTTTCCCCCCAAAGAGACTCTTCAGTTTCCTTACTCACGCTTTATTACAATGATTCATTCTTAAAAATATACTTTCTTTTTCTTTAAAAACAAAACAAAAGGGAAAGGGAAATAAACTTACCTAGCATCTCCTTTTGAAAGGTTAGTGTTCACAGGATGAAGAATAACTTTGTTGGTCTCCACATCTATCACACATTTTGTATGCAGATCTATTTCTATTATGGGAAGAAAAGGAGGGGATAAACATGTCAAATACCATTCTTAGAACCATAGTTTTATAGAAGGGGTTTCAAACTTGCAATGTCACGAGCCAACAGTTTTGACACCCCTGTTTTATAGTATTACAACCTGATCATTTCTACTTTGCTAATGAATTTGTGCCGATTATCTGTAATTGCCTACCAGGATATTCAGCTTTATACTTGTTCTAAAGTATAAATAAGTTACAGCAGCTTTCCCAAATCTGGCATCATCCACATCTGCTGGATTACAACGGTCTGCATTCTACTTGTATGGCTGGAGCCCCAATAGATGGAAATGATGGGAACAGATGGAGAGAAGGCATCAATTTTGGGGAACCTATTGCAGGTTTCTTTCTGTTGCTCCTTCCATCTCCAAAGAGCTGGTTGTATAGAATCTGCAGACATTCTGAAGGACTGCGAAGTCCAGAAATCGAGAGAAAGGAAGACAAAAGCTGTCACACAACTATTTAAGTTAGGTAAATGGGAGAAGGACATTTCCTTTCTAGTATCAATATGTTTTGTCACTGTTACAACCAGAACAAAAAGAATTCCTTAGTGTAAAGTACAAGACTTACATGAAAATTCTATGAAATAATGTAGGAAAACACAGAGCAAATATTCTCATAGATTTACCACAGGCAATCAGACCAAAACAGATAAATAATACTTGATTAGACAGACCAACTGTGAAAGACTGGTACAAGTGTACCTAATAAAAAATGATGCAGCCATTTTCTCTCCCCTATTCTGATTGTTCCACATCAGGGTATAAGCTAGTGATAAAGAATCCAAGAAGGATTCTATTTCTCTATCCCCATTTTCCATTTCTATTCATACAATCATACATTTTATCTTATCAGTATCTGCAGACTTGAGGAACCTAAATCTAACTATACTAAGCCAAACTAGACATATCATACTAGTGCTTAGCATAATGTATAAGCATGATTCTATTTACTGTGTTCATCATAAAAAAGGAGATGAAATGTTACTAATGTATTTAAGAAACTGAGTGAAGAAGAACGATATTTCCAAAGGTAAATCCTAGTGATAAGGGTTGTTTTCATTACAAAAACAAAAAAACATTGTGTAATTGGAGTAGTTGTTTTAAAATTTTCTAATACTATAGAATTTCTACATTGAACTATTTGCTGAAAAGACTCCGTATAAAAATTACAAAGCTCATGCATGTTATTGAGCATGCTGGCATCCATTATCAGGTGAATATAACTACCACTAGTTAAGTTTAACTGCTGTCCCAAATGTAATAGATATATACATGAAATAGGCTTCTGCAGCTGTCAATTACAGCAAATTAACAGTAAATGTCTCAGGATCATCAGTCTTCTGAAATAAAATCTCACACTCTTTTCAATCACTTTCCAAGAAACTTTAAAATCCTTATGATAGAAAGCTCCAGTGGTTCTGGAAATAAATTCTACAGCTTCAAATAGATACCAGTTGGCATTCCAAAGGGGAAAAAAACAAACTTCTTAAAGGCAGATCCAAGTAACACTACTAATTAGAGAAACAAGGTATGGAAGATAATCATATCTCTACTCTATTTCCTCGGTGAACATATGCTATTCTTGAGATATCTTTCCTTTAACACCATCCCTGATTGAAAAGTAAAACTTGCATTGATTCAACAACCGTGAATTAGAAAGAAATCCAGAGAAGCCTCAGTTTTATGAAATGTGTTGCCACAAATGCCAGCTAAAAGCATTCTTCTGCAGATGGTGAATGAAGCTATAAAAGGAAGGAAGGAAGGAAGGAAGGAAGGAAGGAAGGAAGGAAGGAAGGAAGGGAAAAAAAGATAGGGATTCAGAAAATGTTTTATATAGATTCAGTGACTAACTCTACAAATCAGTGCATACCTTGAGGGTCTCCTATTAAAAAATAAATAGACCTACTTCTAAATACTATGTGAGGTAATCTGCTGCTTGTGACGCTGATTTTATTTGAATTTAGAGTCAAAAGAAAAGTTGAGGGAAAGGGGAATTTATAAAAAGCTTAAAACAGGGTTTACAATCAGCATTTTTTTCTAATCACCTTACAAAGGATATCCCTGTACAATCCATTAAAATTTCAGACTACAATAGTTCATTTATTATGTATGAGTACAGCAGCTAGAAAACACACAATACTTGTATTCAGATTTCCAGTGCTAGGTAAAATAGAAACCCAAAAGGTAGCCCTGCTCCAACAAACTTGTGGAAGAAGAATATACTTAGAAATATTATTTTGAGCTCTAATTGTTTGCAATAGTGTAAAATAAAATCCAAACAAGTCATCTTTACTTCTCATAAATCTATCCTTCAGCTAAGAAAATGTAGTAAGTTTTAAAGTGCACTTTAAATGAAAATCATCAGTCATTTGAGGGCTAGCTATATTATGAATGTGTTCTTAAATTTTGAATTCTTTACATTAGTGTTTTAGATCACTAATAAACATATGGGTTAAACAAGGACAAAAACTTTTTAACTGTGCTGTTAACTTGGGGCATATTGGGAGCAAATTTCAAGTGTTTCCTTTCAAAACAGACATATTTAATTCATTACAGTATCATAAGAGAGCATTGAGACTTTCATAAAAGAATGTGGCAATTACATGCTTTTATCACTGTTCTGAAACAATATGGCCACATGCTTCACTTCTGTAACAGTTTCCCCAGACTTTATTAGTTCTGCCCTACAACTTAAGACACATTCAGAATCAATTAGCA
The DNA here is from genome assembly GCF_016545835.1 of Crotalus tigris. Classification (NCBI taxonomy): domain Eukaryota; kingdom Metazoa; phylum Chordata; class Lepidosauria; order Squamata; family Viperidae; genus Crotalus; species Crotalus tigris. Next base: position 237,175 of record NW_024096976.1, read on the forward strand.
TTATGTGCAAAATCTTCTTGGTTTGGAAAAGGTTAACTGAGAACAGAATCCATAGGATTCTCTTACAGTATTTTGCTAGCAAACTTGAATGTGCCATTTTGTCAAATGGATAATTCCTCTAATAGGTTTTGTCTCCTGTAATTAAACATTCCAGGTTACATCCACACATTTGTCACGTTCTTATTTCAAAGATGTACAGCCCATAGAAGTTCAAAAAGTTTGCAGTATTAGCAAAATACACACAAGGAACATGAGTTGTGCAGGAAAGGGTTGTTGATATTTGTGTAAAGAGTTCAAAGAGGAATCCAATACAGATTGTATAATTAAGGGAGAGAACAGAAACAGAAGAGAATCTATCTTGTGAAAGACCAACCCCAAATTAATTTGCTCCTATCATAAGCATGGTTCCTTTATCCAAAACCTGAAAATTAACAATCTAAGTTCCGTATAACTAAGCATTTGTCTTGCCTCCATAATGTTGTTGGGGTAGCTCCCACATTAAGCAGCACATCAAATAGTTAGTGATGATATGGTTGTAGGGATGTCCAAAATAATTAGGGAGCTGGCTGACGGTCTTTGATGAAAGTATATCAGTGAATGTAGCTTGAGATAAAAGCAATGCCTTGACTGAAATTGTCACTTTTATCTCCTATGTTTTTAAAACATGCATTGTAAAGGGGATTGGAATATGTTTGCCACTTTATTAGGGAGTGTATTAAAGTTTAAGAATCAGAAAATTAGCCAAGTTCAAAAACTATAGTTTTAAATGGCCCTGTTTTTCTAAATCAAAATCAATTTTTCAGGTTCAGATATACAGATAGTCCTCAGACCAGTTACTTAATTAGTGTTTGAAAAGGGGCTTTATGGCCTGTAAAAGTCTTCCAACCATTACAAAATCAATCTCTCTCTCTCTCTCTCTCTCTCTCTCTCACACACACACACACACACACACACACACACACACGCACGCGCGCACGGCAGTCATGTAATTATGATATGAGTTCTTGGCCCTGTTCTTGTGATATGGATTCTTCTTCTGTTCACACTTACAAATGATTACCAGGTGCCCCACAATCACATAATCACCATTTGCAGTCTTCTCTGCTTGCCTCCTCAGAATGTCAGTGGGGAACTCGACAATGAAGGACTCCCTCTTTTCTCTGGGGGCTGGCAAAAAGAGCACCCTGCTGATCTTTGCCTGCGTGAATCTCAACAACTGAAATGCAAGCAGGCATGGAACTTAAAATCCTTCTCTCCACACCTCCACAGAGCTCTCAGCAGAGGCAGGGAGACAAGGACTCCTGGACTTCCTCTTTCAATATTCAAGCAGGCACTGAGCTCAAATCCCAGTCCCTGTCTCTGTGGAGTTCTACACAAACGCAGAAGAGAAGGACCCCAAGCTCCATTATCTGCCTGGATTTCCAAGCATCCAAATCCTTCCTTCCTCACCTGCACAGAGCTCTCTGCAGGACCCTAAGCTCTGTGCCTGCCTGAACCTTGGCAGCCAAAATCCAAGCATATACAGAGCCGAAAATCCCTCTCTTCCTACATCCTTCCCTTTTCCTTTCTCTAACTCTCTGCTCTTCCACTCAAAGGGGCCATTACTCTGGGAAGGAATCTCAGCTCTCAGTTCTCAGCTGAGAAGTCTCAGCTCTCAAAGGGCTGCCTGTTGGGCATGTGGGGGGGAGGGAAAATTTCAGCTACACATGGAGCCGAGATGTTCTTCCAGCAGGCAGCCCTTTCACTCCATCCACTTAATGACCCAGAAGATCACTTAAGGAACACACTTGGGAGTGCCATGTTTGTGGTGATTGAGCGAAGTAGTCATGTGAACATCTCACTTAATGACTGCTTTGCTCAGCATCCAAGGTTTCCCAATTGTGATCATAAGTCGAGAATTATGTGTAATTCCATATCATTACTAGTTGAACATGGGAGGTAATGTTTTCTTAAAATTACACCAGAGGAAAGGATTCATTTATGATAAACTAAAGCATAGTTCCATTTTTCAAATGGGAAAGCTATGATTTAACATTGTTTTTAAGAAATAACGATTTTAGACTATTCTTCTTATAGGTTTGTGAAATGAATATAGAGAGATTTCAAAATATGGCTCCAGGAAACTGAACCATTTTTCTCTAGATAAGGCTATTGTTAGGGCAGACAATGGCATGCATAAGACATCTTTACTCCAAAGTGAGAGAGAGCTTTGATATTTGCCACACTCAACACAGAAGCACAATTGATACAGGAATCTCAACCCAGCCCCTCCCCCCCAAGTCTCAATTTCTACTTTTAAAATTCAGCTGTCAAACAAATTTCCCAGTTCCATTCAATACTATGCACACACACATATATTCCAAATGTAAAATATGTCTGTTTTGATACCATGCATAGTTATTAACCGTTTGAACAGTTTATCTTTTTTAAAAAATAGCTAATAATAAATGTATATAAATAATAAATGTATATCCATTTACCCTTTTACTTTCACAAGTTTAAATATAGAGAAATTTTACAAATTCAACCAGTCCATGACCTTCTGCAATAGTATGGCCTTTATATCTGCAAAAATGTCAACAATTATCTTAGAAAGATTGGAGAAGTTTCTGTTTGGGAGATCAGAGTGTAGAATTTTAGAGTACAAATTTAATAAAGAAATATGCAAGTGTAGCTAAAACAGACATAATGGAGTAATGGAGGGGGGTGGAGCAAGTCAGCCCCTTCCTGCCACTAAAAATTCTCTGACCTGCCCCCCCCCCGCCCTCCTTCTTTTCACTTTCCCAAGATGTTAGCTGGCAGATTTTTAGCCAGGCACTAATTCAATACTAACAATTTTACACTTGGGAACAAAGAGGAGGGTTGAGCATCTGGTTAGATGGAAAGAATATTCTTAGATCAAACCAGAACGACAAAACTCTCCATCTCCAAAAGAAAATGGATTGTGAATGATATGGTTCTGATTTAATGGATCAACACATTGAACTCTTAAAAAGTGATCTTTTTTTACTTTTTGAACAGAAGCTACAAACAGGGAAAATTTGCAGCAGCTGAAATTCTAAATGGTATTATGGCCTTGGGGATGGGGCCCATAGAGAATGATAAAGCCGTTTTGTTTAGGGTTTCATCTAATAATTACTTGAGTGATAATTCAGTAAGCTCATGTGAAATGCAAACTATTCAAAAGGACAGTTGCCCTCAAGCAGAAATGTAAAAAGGCAAGGTATTGATAAATATTATCTATTATCTATTGATAAGAACTAGACCTGCATTTCTTTAGGCTTGAAGAAGGTTTCAGACTTACCATCTTGCTATAATCAGATAATTACAACCTCATAGTAACAAAAATGGCATTGGGGAGACATTTAAAAAGTGTTGTTCCCATCAGGCTTGTTGCTATTGTTAGAAAAAAAAAGTGTAGTGAAACACGATGAAGAAGGATCCAGGAAACACTGTAAATTCTAAACTCAGATGAATAAAACATAATGACTGTGTTCATTTCGCATGTTATGCCAATGAAACAAACTGTATTATTTGCTTGGATGTAGCATACAATATCCTATTGCGGTTCACACAACCTATTAGTATAACTGCTGGGTTCTCAAATGAACCCTAATCCAACCTCATTTTAGCCTAGAGTAGTGAATGAATTGGGTAAATTAGTATTCATTACACTTTGCAGCAGTTAAGAATTTCTGTATTCACTGTTCTTGCAACAACATCATTTTCTGCTTGATGCAGAAGATGACCTAAGCAGCTTCATAGGGATGAAAATCCATAGCGCAGGACAGGTTTCCCAGTGCAGTCTCTGCCTCTCCAACCTAACAGACAAGAAAGTTTAGACTACTTGGCATTTGAGCATCCTGTAAAACACAAAGCTTAGCAACTAGCTTTTTGAAATATTAATTCTCATAGGAGGGGGAGGAGAAAAGTTGAGATATTATATATTATCTGGGCCATACATGAGGGTAGGGGGGAAAGAGGGTATTATGTATAAAAGGTGCTATAAAATGATCTATTTTTTTTAAAGACATATTATGAAAATGCCATTTATTTGCTCATCTAACTAATTTAACAAGCTTAAGAACACCAGAAAATTTCCTCCCTGCCTTCAAACATTACCAAAGAAGAACTATTCATGTCTATCTTCCATGATAGGACATGCCTCAATTGAAATATTAGGAGACAACCTGTCTTAATCCCCATGCTTGTATTACCTCATCCAGGTAGTTGACACCTGTGAAGAAACATATAGCAAAAAATGCAGCTACAGCACCTCACTAGGTGCTTCCCTATCATCACGCATGCAGATTTCTTAAGGGTAATATTACGATTAATATTGCCAATCTGAATTAAAAGCAATGCCCTTGTGAAGCTGCACAAATACTGTATATCTGGCTACAAAGTAAAAATAAGTGTGAGTAGGTGAAAACAAGAGACTGTGAAAAAGATATACCAAAGGGAAAACTGGAAAAACGTACAAAAATCACCCTAAAAGGGAAAAGGCAAGTTTACAAAAAAGGGAAAGAGGATGAGAGGATATTGACACAACTAATTTAACCAGGTCAGTTAACAACTTGGCAGGCCATTTTCATAACTTGCGAAGGTTAATTATTTTTAACCGTAGATTTTTGTTTTGTCTGGTGGCCATCTGGTTAATGTGTAGTGTTATGTTTTGTGCAAACCCAGGAAAGTTAATAACCAGGTGACACATATTGTATAAAGGGAGTTAATCTCTCATTCTCATCTGGCCTCCAAATTGCTCAAGATCTACTTGGTTCTTTTTAACCTTGAAGGAAGAGATTTGACTTTAATCTACACACACATTCAGAGAGTGTTTGCTTATTCACTCCTTTTTAAAATTTGGGCCCCACATCTTCAGTTGCTTTCCTGTCCCAGGTGAAGGAAGGACTTCCTATTTTATGAGTACAGATTATTCTGTTCTCGCTCCTGGTCCAGGGTAGGGGAGGTGGACATAGAATACCTTGTCCCTGCTGCTGTTTGGGCAGCAGTGCCTATCAAGCAGAGAACTACCTTCCAATTCCTAACATAGGTTGGTAGTGCTGCTTCCTATCTTCTGCGTTTAGGATTCCTGGCCACACTTTCACCTTGGCAAGGGAGTCCCTCACCTCAACGGGAGGCACAAACTAGTTTTCCAGCCACTGCTCCTCCTTCTGTCTCTTCTCCCCTGTTTTTCTCTCTGCCTCCTGCCCCAGGGCAAAATATTTTCCCATACAGTGGCGGAAATATTTTTCCATACAGTGGAGGGGGAAGTGGCTTTTCTCTCCTGGACTTTCTGACAGAGGAATCCTCAGACCTTCTCAAGTCAGAATGCGGGCTGAGGTTTCTTCCCCCTTCTACAGCCCTTCAGTTCTGGGGAAAGCCACCCTTCCCTCTACCCATTGTTAACTCCTTCAATACTCGCTTCAGCACCGGGGCAGTGGTGTCTCTGCTCCACACACCCCTCCAGTCTTTTCTGCTTTTTAGATGCTTTTCACTGACTCAGCTGGGAGGGGGGTGTTGATATTTGTCCTTCCTTTTCCCTGTGGTCCTGGAAGGGGGTCTCTCCCGCAAGCATTCCGAAGCCTCCTTCGTTCTGTCTGCTTTTAATCCACTGCAGGAGGGGCACCTTTGCCAACCCGAGGGGAGAAAGATCTGCCCAGCCACACAGCCCTTAAAAAAGGATCGTTCTCGGTTCCTGCTCCTCGACATTTGATTCCTTCGCAAATGTATCTGTGTGGAATGGGGGAGTCCTTTTCTTTGGGCGCTGCTTGGGGAAGTCTCCTCTCTTCCTCCATTCACACTTACTGGAAGGGTCCCGATCAGCTCATCGCCCCGCAACTCACCTCTCTTATTCATGGGTCGGATCCGCACCGCCACCTTCACTTTGGAACCCCCCATCTCGTCAACTCCGCTCCTCTTCACTTTCCGGCAGGCTTCCGTCTTCGGGGACGAGAGCGAAGGAGGAGGAGGAGCATGGTTACGGGGAAAACCCTCCCACGAGGACTACAACATCCAGAGGCCTCTGCGCCACACGCGAGCATTTTTTTTTCTCTCTCTTCTCGTTGCCTATTGGGAAATGTGGTCTTCTCTGTACAGTCTTTTAAGCCCTTTCTAATGCCGGGAACTGGAGCTCGGGGAGCAGAACCGGGACGTGTACATGAGCGTTTGGACGTAGGTGATTTGGGTCTGCAGTTTTGGGGAAACAGATTTTCAAGAAGAACAAAAAATCTTTGAAAATAACATATCTTGGAGACCCTCCCCACTAATCCTCGGTGTCAACATAAACACACACATATATTGTATTGTATTCTCTTGGATGAACAATCCATCCTCTTTTTAAGTGGAAAGTCCGAAATAAAAACTGATTGCAACACAACTTTGGCCAGTGTTTTCGAGACTTGTGAAACCTAAGCACACAACGCGACTTTTACCTGAATTGGGAAGGAAACCTTATTTTACATCAGATACGGTATGTTTTTTTTTTCAGAACGTGGGAGCTGATGAATTTATATGTCTATGGCGGCATTCAGGAACATGGCGTTCATGTTCCGCTGTTGTTATTGTTGTTGTTGTTGTTGTTGTTGTTGTTGTTGTTGTTATTATTATTATTATTATTATTATTATTATTATTATTATTATGGATCATTGCACAGTCAGCCAGATGTTCAGACTGGATTTGGCATTTTGTCTACCTATCGAGTCCTTACCCAGGACCTGGATAGGCAGATGTGGATGTTTGATGGTATTACAGGTATCGTCGCAGGATGGAAGCAGTTCCTAATAAGGCCGCCTTTTGCAATTGACTAATAGCAAATTTGTCAATGCCAATGGTGTTCAAGTGGTGCTCAGTTGTTTTGGGATTGCACCCAAGGAGCCTATGACTATTGGTACTACCCTTGCTTGCTTTTGCCACAGTCTTTCTATTTCTATTTGTAGGTCTTTGTATTTTGTTATCTTCTCCAGTTCTTTCTCGTCTATTCTGCTGTCTCCAGGCACTGCCACATCCACTATCCAGACTTTTTTGTCTTTCTTATCGACAGTTGTTAAGTCTGGGGTGTTATGTTGCAGGTGCTTGTCTGTTTGAATTCTGAAGTCCCAGAGCAATTTAATTTTATCATTTTCTATGACTTTCTCTATTTTATGATCCCACCAGTTTTTGCTTACAGGCAAATGATATTTTTTGCAGATTTTCCAATGCACCATTGTTGCTACTTTGTCATGCCGCTGCTTGTAGTCAGTCTGTGCAATCTTCTTGCAGCAGCTTACCAGGTGGTCCACTGTTTCTTCAGCTTCTTTGCATAGGCAGCACTTACTGTCTGTTGCTGTCTTCTCAATTTTGACTTTATATACATTTGCCTTAAGGCTTGGTCTTGTGCAGCCAGAATTAGTCCCTCGGTCTCTTTCTTCAATTTTCCTGCTCTTAGCCATTGCCAGGTTTTATTATTATCTGCTTTCCCAGCTATTTTTTTCATGTATTGGCCATGTATTGCTTTGTCTTCCCATGCCTCTATTCTGTTCTTCATTTGGTCTTTCTTGTAGGCCAGTTTGGTCTCTCCAGTAGTCAGTAAGCCTTCCTGATATACTAATTTCAGTGCATCTTCATCACTGTCCTTCAGATATTCTTCCAAAGCCATTTTTTTCTTCTTCAACCATCTGATGTACTTGTAGCATTCCACGCCCACCTATTTGCCTTGGTAGATAAAGTCTATCAATGTCACTGTGTGGATGAAGGGCATGATTCATTGTCATTATTTTTCTGGTCTGCCTATCCATTGCTTTTAGTTCTGCTTGAGTCCAGTCCACTATTCCAACTGTGTATCTAATGACTGGAATTGCCCAGGTGTTGATTGCCTTTATGGTATTTCCTCCATTGAGTTTGGACTTTAAGATCTTCTTCACTCTCTTGATGTATTCACCTCTAATCTTTTTCTTGACTTCAGTGTGCTTGATGTTGTCAGCTTGAAGGATACTCAAGTATTTGTATTATTGTTATTATTATTATTATTATTATTACTAATACTACTAATACTACTAATACTGTTACTACTGCTTCAGACAGGAAGGCGATGCAGAGAGTGGTGAGGATGGCCGAAAAGATCATTGGCAGTTCCCTCCCTCCCATCCAGGACATAGCACAGAAGCGTTACTTGAGCAGGGTCCTTAAGATTATCTGGGACACTACACATCCTCTTCACAATCTGTTTTCCTTGTTACCTTCTGGGAGGAGGCTTCATGGTATCCGCAGCCAGTGCTTTTTTTCTTTAAAAAAAGGTGCCGGAACCCACACACATCATACAACCCGCCTTGCCTACCCTACAAGGTTCCATCCAAAAAAGGTGCCGGAACTCCGTTCTGGGCATTCTATGAGAAAAAAAGCCCTATCCACAGCAGAACATCCAGATTCAGCCATAGTTTCATTCTGTAGAGCATTAACCTTGTGAACTCTCAAGCTTCCTCATTCCATTATATATTCAAGATGGATAGTATTTAATATTTATTTGTTATGTATATGTAGGGGTATGGGTCTATACATATGTTGTATATAGTATGTTTAGGTGTGTGTCATGTATGTGTTTCACTTTGAGAGCGGGCAACTAAATTTCATTTTTGATGTGTGCCATTGTGCCCACAGTAAAAAAATGACTATAAAGGTTATCTTATCCTGCGGAAGTCTGCTCCATTATTGAATTGCTATTACTGTTAAGATTTTTTTTCCTGATATCTAACTGAAATTTACTTCTCTGTAATTTAAATCCGCTGTTCTTATCCTGTCTTCTTGAAAAACTCAGAAACATTCTGCCCCTTTTCCCATAGGAGACTGAAGGCTGATACTTGAAAACAGCATCTGTCTCCTTTTTACTCAGTGACTTCAACTGTTCCTCTTAAGTGCTTCCTTTCAGACCTTTTATCATCTCGGTTCCTGTCCTCTTGACACTCTTTAGTCTGTCAATAAATTCCTAAAATGTAGTGCCTGGAATATTCTTGATGTGGTCTGACCAGTACAGCATAGAGAAGAATGATGATGCAATATTGACATATGCATCTAGCACTGCGTTTGTTTTATTTGCAGTTGTACCATCCTTTAGGATTATGTTCAGCTTGTGATCTAGCTACCGGTAGATTCTGAGACCCTTTTTGAATGTACTGCTGTCCATCAGAATTAATTCAATTTAATTACCTACATTAATTACATTGAAGTAAATTAATTCAATTTAATGAATTACATTTAAATGCAATAATTAATTTTTGTGCTGGTCCCATCCATTCAGTTATCCTGTTTTTTGGAACACAGCCTCCAGAAAGTCTCTCAAAGTTCCCTGATCTACAAAAAAGGACATCCTTTGAAATTACCCACAGTATGATTTTTTTTTAAATTGTGCCGTCGTGTATTGTATGAAACCAGCCATTATGGATTATACATTATGATTTATACCTCAATGCAGTGTGTGAATCCAGCCATGCACCTTTTGCAATCAGATGATCTCTGATTCAAGTTTTGTTATTTCCAGTTAAAGAGATCTCAGAGTTCAGCCAAGAAAGATTGCAGTTTACAACTTTGAAGAACACCTGCCATTCAAAGGAAATTGTTCTGAGGAAGATTGACTAATAGTTGAGTCAGCACCAAAATGCTTTAAGTATTCATGCATATCAAGCTCTGTGTTTTCTTAGCTTCATCAGGAGTGCCATTGGCTTACTTTGTGCATGCAAACACACAGTTGTACACACCCCTCCTCTTATTATTCATGGCACTCAAGCCCCCCCTTCACCCAGCAGGTACTTGAAATCCTGCTCCAGAATCACTTTGGTCTGGTTCCACCCTCTGCTTTTCATACAACACCAGTCATTGTCCATACCCGGCCTGGTCCACACCCACCCAGCCTTGTTGCATCAGGCACTGCCCACATTTATCTTTTCACTCTTATAGAATAGGAACATTTAAAAATAGTAACAAAGAGATGGGATTACTGAATTTTATTGCTGTGTTCATGCCTACCAATGCCTATTCCAAACAAAATTGCATGTTATTGTTTGTTTGTTTGTTTGTCAAGGAACCAAAGAATAGATACCCGACAGATGAGTTGCATCCAGGGCTTAATTTAAGGCTTGGTTCATTTGGGTTTGGCCTCACAACCAGTTTTTATTGCCAAAATGCAAGATGATTCAAATACATGGCAGAGAATGCCTTCAGTGCTGTATCAGTCAAAGTTGTGCCACCTCTGCAAAGAATGAGAGGAAAGATTCTGAGGTCAGAGGGATGATTATAGCCCTCACTAGCAGCCTCCTTGCTCTCTTTTTAATTCCGTTCTTCCATATTTCTTTTCATAGTTTTCCTTTCTCTGAAATCTTGAGAACAATAATTCCTGGAATGGCAACATTTTTTTCCTTGATTTTTTTTTTTTTAGTCTCCTGCTGTCTGTTTGGTAAAAATTATTTGGTAAGAATTATATGATTGAGAAATTCTGTTTCTATCAACTGTCTGGGATATACAATGAGGTTTAATGAGTAGGAAGCAATGAAGTTATGCCTTTCTGGTTCATATGGTGAAAGGAAAAAAAAGGTTCAGTTAGCTTTTCCTCATTTCATACAATCATTGTTACTTTTTTAGCCTGTGACAATCACACTGTAAGAGGATTCTGTACTTAAAACAGCTGAAGCTCCACAAAGAGCACATTGCAGTTCCAAGCCCCAAGATTACCAAGGCATGTGTCACTGGGACCAAACTATTTCAGTACTGTTTAGAAACAACCAGCCATAACATCCCCAAATCTACTGTAGCTGCCTGGAGCTTCAAGGACAAATGTGGATTCTAAAATGACTCAAGAAGTGTCTACCTGCTCTTTTTCCAGAAGTAGTTACTGAGCAACCACCATATTTCCATGCATCTGATTAAATAAGTGCAGGGAAGCAAAATCAACTTCTGGAATCAAAAGGCAGAAAGATTCTTGTTTTGTTAGCTCAGAGGAAAGGAATTTACATTCAGCTAATGTTTAGGAACAAAATAGCTTGGAGATCATCTCTGAAAAATAGCTGACTTTACGTGTAAGACAGACTGACACCTGGTGGTGTGATTACACTTCACTCTAAATAAATATTTCACACAAGTGTTTTTATTTTGTTACTGGTAACTTTTGTTTTGAGAACAAGAATCCATATAACACATATAAGAGATAATTACAAATAGACATTTTGCAACTAGTAGATAAAAGTAGATACCTTTCCAATGAGTTGGATAGAACTGAAAGCTGATACTTTTCTTGTTTCTCCTTACTACCAGTAGCCACCTCTTTGAGAAATAACAACAACAAGCAATCCATTTTAAAGACTAATAGAGAGTAGAGTGTAGGCTTTAAAGCAGGCATGTCAAACTGCCGGCCTGTGGGGCGGATGCGTCACGCTGAAACCACATCCACCCCATTGCCAGCAATGGGGAAAAAGTCCCGATACGTTGTGCGACATCATGTGAAGTCACGAGTTTGACATGCCTGCTTTAAAGTCATCAGTAGTATCAGAGGATAACTTTTTTTTGCTTTAGGACAGGGGTCTTCAAACTTGGCAAGTTTAAAACTTGTGGACTTCAACTCCCAGAATTCCTCAGCCAGTTGAAGTCCACAAGTCTTAAAGTTACCAAGTTTGAAGACCTCTGCTTTAAGAGTTGTCAATAAATTCAAAGCAGCAATATGTTCAATTAAAACATCTTTTGACAATTACATGCGTCAGCAGCTCTATGTGTTGCAGAGCCCCTGCTACCACTATAGGATTTAACATGTTCTTTGCAAAATAATGTGTTTATAATTTTAATTCATAATCAGTTGTTAGCATAAACTAAATTAAATATTCAAAAGTGTGGGAAGAATCCAGAGAAAGAAATATTCTGGGAAATATTAAAAAGGCAGAATAGATTTCCCCAAAGGTAGAATATTGTATTTCCCCAAAGGATCTTAAAGGCAGAACCCCCCCCCCAAGTCTCTCTGCCCCAAACAGAAACCAGGTCTGCAGAAATGCAGATGTGATAATCTTGTCAGAAAGATTGGAGTCAGGAAGCTGGGATTAGAAAAAAAGATCCCTAGAATCAACAATCCCTCATACCAAAAAATCCAACGGTCATCAGCCACAGCCCCAGGGAAGCAGGATATGACCTTTGGGACATAATAGGATTAACCCACCACCATTAGAATACCAGAAAGGCATATTCAGACTCAGGTCAAAGTTCATGCCATAGGAACAACACCAAACAAAAGCCCAAGAAGGTATAAAAACCCACTCCCTACTAGATGTGGTCAGCTTTTTTCCAGAGCGTCTTTCTGTCTGGCTCTTCTCTTAAATAAACTACAACCTTCTTTCTAAAGCAGTCTCCGTGTTGTTTATTTCCAGCTTGGATTGGACCCTGATGAAGATTTTTCTTTCAACACAAGTATGGAAGAAGGAAGCAAACAAAAGCAACAACATGCAACAGAAAGAGAATTTGTCCTCTCCTCTCTCCTTCACTTTCATTTCTTTTACAGTTTTCTCCTATTAGTGCTGCCCACAGAGGAGATTGAGTGGAAAGGGCTACCCATTCCATCTGTTTAGACTTACCCTTCCCAACTCTACTGACTTCCAGGTTCTTGTCCTAACTCAAAAATAAAAAAGAAAGAAATACTCAATGGTGAAATGCAACATGATCCCCCAAAAGATATCAGATGCATATTGCAGTAATATTGTTATAAGAACATGGCAGACTTTACCTTTCCCTATCAAAATGTAAAAGTGTTTTGGAGTCGAGCAATGCCAAAGTTAAATCAAATAAATCAATATATAATCAAAATAATAGAAATCTTGTATTATCAAATCTCATTAAATTTCTGCATTCTTCCTACAAAGCCTTATGAGATTTTGGCAGCTCATTTGCCAGTTCTGGCTCTACCTGGTGGATCTTAAGGAGAAACTTCCTGACAGTGAGGACAATTAACCAGTGAAACAGCTTGCCTCCAGAAATCATGGGCGCTCCATCACTGGAGATTTTTAAGAAGAGGCTAGACAGTCACTTGTCTGAGATGGTATAGGTTCTCCTGCTTGAGCAGGGGGCTGGACTAGAAGACCTCCAAGGTTCCTTCCAGCTTTATTCTATATCTGGGTTTTTTTGCTAATGATTGCAAATTATTTTTTAATTTTTTAATTTATTCTTTCTGCAAATGGTTTATAGTTTGTTATCTAGCTTATCAGGGATACTTTATTGATTCATATGCTTTGTTTATATTTTGTACATTGTTAATTGCTAGGAGTTGTATGGCACCTGACAATATATAAGTTGAATGAATGAATAAAATAAATAATTTTGACTTGTTTTCAATTTTTAAATTTTTATTTTGTTTTTTAAAAATAGGTGTGCTAAATCATTAAAGGATCGTTGAATTTCCATGGGCACATCTAGGATGTGAAGGAGTTTAAGGAGTGCAAAACAAGATCTGTGAACTATAATTTTGTTGTTGTTAATTGCGAAGTCATGTTCAACCCATCGTGACCCCATGGACAACGTTCCTCCAAGTCTTCCTGTCCTCTACCATCTTCTGGAGTCCATTTAAATTCACACCTACTGCTTCAGTGACTCCATCCAGCCATCTCATTCTTTGTCGTCCCCTTCTTCTATTGCCCTCAATCTTTCCCAGCATTAGGTTCTTCTCCAGTGAATCCTTCCTTCTCATTAGGTGGCCAAAGTACTTGAGTTTCAACTTCAGGATCTGGCCTTCTAAAGAACAATCAGGGTTGATCTCTTCTAGGACTGACCAGTTTGAACGCCTTGCAGTCCAAGTGACTCGCAGGAGTCTTCTGTGAACTATAATATACAGGCTTATAAAGCCCAGCATGCCTATTTATTAAATACACACACACAGAGGGGGGGAGAGAGAGAGAGAGAGAGAGAGAATATTATTGAAGAGAAAATAAATAATCATTTAGAAAAGTGGGCCTTGCTGAAAAAAGCCAACATGACCTACAAGGAGGATTCTTGTCTCACTAACTTATGAGATTTTGAGGGGGTCAATAAGTACTCAGACAGAAAACATCCATCAGAGACTGTATTCTTTGACTTTCAAAGCTTTTGGCTAAGTCCCCCAAGCAAAGGAGTAGCTGCTATCATGGATTGATTAAAGGAAACAGAGAATAAAATTACACATGCATTTTTTTTTTCATTTGGAGAGATGTGAAAGGTGAAGCCTCCTGGGAAAGAATGTTGGGAAAATAGTTCTGTGTTGCTGCCAGAGGAGCTACAGGAATCATAAGAAGTCAAGATGGTCTTGAGAGAGTCTTTCTCTTTGCCTCTTGGGGCAGGAATGCAGAATCACAATGATACCAAAATATTCAAGATGGTAAATCAAACAGAGATTGCAGAGATTTCCAGAGGATATCTCCTACAAGTATTGATGATGAATTCCAAAGCACTTCTGAACAATTTTTGAATTGTACATAGCTTTAGTTGGTAGGGCTATGCAGCACTTCATTTTTTTAAGGCAAAAACTCATGGGCCTGCATGTAGCATCTGTCTGCAATCTCTCTTTTGATAGGCTTGTTCTACATCTGTAGAAGACAACCGTGCCACATTAGAAAAATACCCAGCTGCTTTAAAGAGTATAATACGGACATGGTATGCATAAGTGTTTCATCACCTTAAACTATATTTTGACTTCTAAAATAAAGCAGAGCGTGGTCCATTAGTGTTCAGTGAAAATACAGTCCACAACTTTTTTTTTCTTTTCAAGGCACACCACATGTTTGGAATGGAACTGTAAATAAATTCAGCTACTATTATCATTGTGGTGTAGCTTGGAGGAAATGTGGATAAAAGGAGGTATGACAGAGATATAAGACACTATATAAAGTATAGAAAATCTGAAAAAAGTTTTTCTTACTTCTCTCACTGTTTAAAGTCATCATTTAAATAAAATGCAGGAAGATTCAAGACTAATTACATTGCTTTCATAGTGGAATTAGAATAGAATTGAACTGGAAGGGACCTTGGAGTTTTTCTAGTCCAGCCCCCTGCTCAAGCAGGAGGACCTATATCATCTCAGGCAAGTAATTGTCTAGCCTGTTCTTAAAAATCTCAGTGATGGAGCGCCCATGATTTCTGGAGGCAAGCTGTTTCACTGGTTAATTGCCCTCACTGTCAGGAAGTTTCTCCTTAATTCCATGTTGCTTCTCTCTTTGATCAGTTTCCAACCATTGTTTCTTGTCCTGCCCTCTGGTGCTTTGGTGAATAACTTGACCCCCTCTTCTTGGTGGCAACCTCTCAAATACTAGAATACTGCTATCATGTCTCCCCTATTTCTTCTTTTCTTTAGATTAGCCAAACCCAAGTCCTGCAGCCGTTCTTCATTTGTTTTAGTCTCCAGGCCTTTAATCATCTTAGTTGCTCTCGACCAATCGGTACTTGTACCTTTGTTTTTTCCTGCCTAAATGTAAATATCAGTTTTAGAATTGACCTCCTATCAGTGGCTACTAGGCTGGATGTCTTTGGATATATTAAGTATCTTGAGGATAACAATGGAAGAGGTCCTCCATCTCTCTTTCCATGTTTGTGAAGGCACCTTTTGAGTCATTCTGTGATATGGTATGCCTGACCTAGTGGAACCAATTCTTCTGGCAATGCCTGAAAGGGTCCAGCTGATTCTACTACTTTGTGCTGATGTGGCAGATCAAGTATAATATTTCAGCTACAAATAGTTGTATTTGGAAGATGAAAAAGGTTTTTATTTGTATTACAAAGAAAATTCAATGTGTAGGTGTAAAATAGTCAGATCCACTTCCCCTTGCCTCCAGCGCACACAGCTGATATAAAAGGCTTCATGTAAGATAGAGAATAGCTGGATTTAAAATGGGAGGCATTCCGTTTATCTCTGTTATTTTGATGCTGGCCACAAGAGGGTGCTCATCACCTTTTTCTCAAAATATAATTGCCTGCAGCAGTGGACATCCCAGAAAGAGGTTTTGGCAAAAGCAATTGTTATATAATATTTTAGAGAAATATAATATACAAATGAAGGTGAATATACATTTCCCAGGATAATGTTGCAGGATCCGGTCTGGATCAGTCACCAGGACCAGAGGTTTAGTCTTCTGAGCTATAGGACTTGTGATGGAGCCTATCCTCGGGGAATTTCTCTCTACACACTCCGCTAGCGAGAAATTCCCTAAGGATGAGCTCAAACATGTGTCCAAAAGCTCGGAAAACTAAATCTCTGATCCGAGTGACTGACCCAGATTGGATCCTGCAAATATAATATGGGACACAATTGCTTCCAGAGTACATCTATTAGTCTGTTGCACTGAAGCAAGGAAACAACCCTATGTGTATGAAGAGGAGGGTCTTATGTAGTTACAGATCCAGCAGAACTACACTGTATTCTCTTATTTGGCCCCTGAAAAGTCTGGTGCAAGCTTGCAAGAAAAAGTTCTCTGAGCATAAATCTGTACTTGAAATAGTGCTAAATCAGGCCCATCTTGGAATTCTCCATTAATACATCTACATACATTCCTTCTCTCAAATAACATTTTCTTCATCAAAGAAGGGGAAAGCAACAGTGGTTTCCATGGTAGGCAAGACTGCCCAAGACTAAAAAAATCTGGATGTATCAAAGAGATACAAAAGCTTCTAATTCTGGTGTCATCCAGATTTTTGCACCATAGATATGGTAACCATACCAAATAGTGCAGATACATAAAAACATAACATCCAATATTTTTTTCTCTAGAATCTGGCACTTACAAGAAAACAAGGACATAGAATATAGAGCATAAAAATTATTGGTCTAGAAGGGACCTCAAGATTTTCTAGTCCAACTCCCTGCTCAAGGCAGCAGAACTTATACTATCCTGATCAAATGGTTGACCAGTCTATTTTTGAAAATCTCCAGTGATGGAGTACCTACAACTCTGGGAGGCAAGCTATTCCATTAATTAATTGTTCTCACTGTCCAGAAATTTCTTCTTCTAGATTGGTTCCCTTTTTAACAAGCTTCCAGCCATTACTTCTTGTCCTGTCTTCTGGTGTTTTGGAGAATTGTTGTTGTTGTTGTTGTTAATTGCGAAGTCGTGTCCAACCCATCGCGACCCCATGGACAACGTTCCTCCAGGTCTTCCTGTCCTCTACCATCTTCTGGAGTCCATTTAAGTTCACACCTACTGCTTCAGTGACTCCATCCAGCCATCTCATTCTCTGTCATCCCCTTCTTCTATTGCCCTCAATCTTTCCCAGCATTAGGCCCTTCTCCAGTGAGTCCTTCCTTCTCATTAGGTGGCCAAAGTATTTGAGTTTCAACTTCAGGATCTGGCCTTCTAAAGAGCAGTCGGGGTTGATCTCTTCTAGGACTGACCGGTTTGAACGCCTTGCAGTCCAAGGGACTCGCAGGAGTCTTCTCCAGCACCATAGTTCAAAGGCCTCAATTCTTTTGCGCTCAGCCTTTCTTATGGTCCAACTTTCACAGCCATACATTGCAACTGGGAAAACCATGGCCTGGACTATACGCACTTTTGTTGGCAGGGTGATGTCTCTGCTTTTTAGTATGCTGTCTAGATTTGCCATAGCTTTCCTCCCCAGGAGCAAGCGTCTTTTAATTTCTTGGCTGCAGTCCCCATCTGAGGTGATCTTGGAGCCCAGAAAAATAAAATCTGTCACTACCTCCATTTCTTCCCCATCTATTTGCCAGGAACTGAGAGGGCCGGATGCCATGATTTTGGTTTTCTTAATGTTGAGTTTCAAGCCAACTTTTGCACTCTCCTTCTTCACCCGCATCAAGAGGCTCTTTAGTTCCTCTTCACTTTCTGTCATTAGAGTGGTATCATCTGCATATCTTAGGTTGTTGATATTTCTCCCGGCAATCTTAATTCCAACGTTTTGGAGAATAAGTCAAGGCATATAAAATACTTTATTGCTGATACAATATTTATAACATATCAGGTTCTCTGCTCCCACCCCCCACTTTCTGTGCATGTCCTAAGATTTCAATCCTGACTCCCCCCCCTTTTGTTATAATGAACTGTTTGTAGTCTGTTTCTCATGCTAGCTGATTGATTATACCTGGCTTGTGTTTACAAAATGGTCTTGTTTGATTCCAGGCAATTGTTTTTCCTCTTTGCCAACACTAGTCCTTGTACCTATCCTTAGTATCCTGCTTTTCCTAACAACACCTTGTTAACAGGAAGGATGGGTGAAATCACTACCCATTACTCCAATTTTTTCGCACATTCCCCAGAGCATCATTTTCTTTAGAGATCCATTGGAGATAATTTTTTTTCAAGCTGTACTCTTCACTCCCACAGGAATCATAAAATGATTAGTAGTAAATTGTGAATTGTGTCAGTCTCCCTGTCACAACTGAACACAGGTTCATCTTAAGATCTCATGTCAAATCTGCACACAAATGCCTCTATTATTCTCAGTAGGAAACCTCCAAGTCCCTTTAATTCCTTTTCCATCTTGAGATACTACCAGGATTCTCACATATATGAAAAATTGACTTCTTTTCTATGAAGAGTGGATTGATGTTTCTTCTGTGAAAGACATGAAGTCCACCTTTAGCAGAATAGTTTATTCAAAGAGTTGTGTGCCATTGAGAAATACAGATCTACCTACATTTAAGCTTTTTCTGCAAAGGGAAAAATGAGCTAGGGAAACATAGCTAATGGGACATAGTTATATGGCCCATTTTACTTCTGTGCATCTAGAGATTCTGAACCTACTGACGTTGTACTAGGAAATATTAAGACAAAGAAAATTATTATCATTAAATAATTAAAATAGTACCTTGGATTGGCAAGATGTTGGTAAGCAGGCTTTTTGTGCTTATATAGTTTTCCTTGTGCCCGTAAGCCGATCTGGCATTTCCAGATGCAGTAAAGGACACTGTCTTATTGTTGGTCCAATAGGCTTTTGTCCAGAGAATGGGAGAGGCATTCTGAAGCTATATGACCTTTAGAAAGAGGATGGTGAGAGTCATACTAAAATGCAAATGGAAAATGTCTTGAAACCATGTGATAGATGCTAAGCTCGAGAATATTCCATGGCACTAATGGCCAAAATTCTTAAAATCTCATTGTTTGAAATATTTGGCTATTGATTGGCAAATAGTTTCTGATGGATGAAGTGCAACTGTAAAGCGGACTACATGCTGTAGGAGCATCTTAATTAACAATGTTTCTGAAAGAGTAGTGGCCATGTAGAAGGAGGAATTCTTTGGCTATGAGTATGGTATGATTAATGTATTAGACAAGATTTATTTTGTTTTTTAAAATATCTTTTTCTGCTAGATAATAGGAGAAATGGAACAGGAAAAAGACATAAACTCTGTGTATGTTGCAATTTCCAGCAGAAAAGAGGGTTGTCTTTAAGAGCTTACAGATTTTGCAGAGATGACAAGCAAGTGATAAGGAAGAGAGTAGCATACAAAAAGTAGTAAGACCTACAGATTCAAAGCTATTCCAAATATGTTTTTCTTTCTTCTGGCCTGAAGCTTAGTTTTCTGGGGATCACCCAAGGTTAGCTAGATGCAGCCACCCAAGCAGGCAGAACATCTGCTTAAACAGAATTGAACATAACGTGTTATTCTCATTTCAAAATTTTAATCTCAGTCATAAAAATAGCTCAGTAAGAAGAATTAGAACTGCCTTGCTATCGACTGAAAAATTATTAGCAAGTAGGGATGGCTGTCCACCATTTTATGAACTGCCTTGGCTTGAAGAATCGCCATTTCGCTGGGAAGTAGTATAAAATGCAGCCGTAATCATCTCAGAAAAGTAGGTCACTGTGTACACTTGCTTTCCTCTGATGGTAGGAATAGGTGCAGCCTGCACTCTCAGTTCAGTATGCTGGGGGTTTTGGGGATGTGTAAATAACTTACTCCATTCTTATTGCCTAATGCAACTGAATCTCATGGTTCACCCTAATTAACTGATTAATTTAACACTTCAAAGAGCAGAAGTACCTTGAAGAAAGCATTGCCTTATCACTGATATCATAGGCACTCAGTTATTTCCTATAAATCTTCAGAATAAGGAGTCTTGATCCAAAGCATTTATTTGAGACCATTGTTGAACACTATATGCCTTTACATTTACCACCCACAGTAGAGGGAAAGTAAGAATTCTGTCACTTTTAAACTGGGTTTTGATCTGTCATAACCCTTTGAAATAACCAAAAGACACAGGCTGCATCATACGGAGCAGAAATGGGGATAGTGATTACTATTAGAATGTTCATCCTTCCTTAGATAATGTTATTCACTTTCCATTGCTCTTGGTTATTGGTGTCAGTTATTACATTTCAAGATAGTGTTATTAAGTTTTGGTAGCAGGGAAGGGGCCAAGTTACATCACACACACACCATGACATCATTGTCCTTCCAATGGCTCTTTATGCTTCATAAATTTATGATTTCCTTTTTACCTGTTTATGATATGGAAATATTTTTAACCTGCTATTTGAACTAAAAGTATAAAGTTTTAGCATATACCTAATTTTCTGTAAAGTTTAAATCTTCAATTCAATTTTTCTAATAACATCCCCAATAAAAGTAATATTTAGTTATTATCCTGTTCTGCCATTTCCATTTGAACAAAGTTACTATTAACTGTCTACTGTCCTCTTGTCTCCATATAACAACATTAACATTGCCTTTACCTACCTTTGGCAGGCTGCTCCATCTTTCCTAAATTCTTCCTTTTCAGTACCTTTTATAGATTTAATCAAATAGTTGTGAGCTAATTTGAATAACCCATATGTTTCCATTCTGTGTGGTTGTAATGAACTAAAGATTAGATTAGTTTCTAAATTCTGGTTAGTTGTCTAATTTCACATCTTGGAAATTCCAGTGTTTTTCGTGACCTTTATTAAAAATTCTGATCTCTCTCTCTTTGTCAATCTGTATCCATCAATCCATCCATCTTGACACACATATTGAAGTGGTAAATGCTTGGTGTGTGAACATATTTTTCTTTGTGCTTGTGTGTATATGTGTGTGTCCAGAGATTCTGTAAGTCCTGTCTATAATCTGAAGGGGCATAGTTTGAGAAAAGCTGATATCTTCTTCTGCCAAGTTGAAAAGTGCAGCCTCTTTTGCAAAAATAAAAGGTAATTTTTATTTCATCTTTAATTAATTATCGTTATCCATAAGAAAAAAAATTCTTCTGGAACCGTGGTGGTGCAGTGGTTAGAATGCAGTATTGGAGGCTAACTCTGGCCACTGCCAGGAGTTCGACCCTGACTGGCTCAAGGTTGACTCAGCCTTCCATCCTTCTGAGGTCAGTAAAATGAAGACCGAGATTGTTGGGGGACAATATATTGACCCTTGTCAACCACTTAGAGCAGAGATCCCCAACCTTGGCAACGTTAAGTCTTGTGGACTTCAACTCCCAGAATTCCTCAGCCAGCCAAGCTGGCTGAGGAATTCTGGGAGTTGAAGTCCACAAGTCTTAAAGTTACCAAGGCTGGGAGACCCCTGGCTTAGAGAGCACTGCAAAGCACTATGAAGTGGTATATAAGTCTAAGTGCTATTGCTATTCTTCTCTGTCCTCAAAATGGCACTTCTGCTGAAAGTTTGCCTAATTTCTTTGCTCGGTTTTCTAAAAAAAGATGATGAATCAAAATTACTTATTCCTCTAATCTTTTATTATTTGGAGCCAGTTTTAAGAATCTTTTAAGAGTCTTCTCTGAAAGAACCAGAAGAGATTAATGGAGCTAGCTAACTTTGAAAGACCCTGACTTGTCTCTGAGGAGCTCAAGGATGAGTTATGTAAATTCTTCCTGCCACTTTCTCCTGACAACAGTCCTATGAATTGGATTAGACTGAAAGGTCTAAATGGCCCAGATTTCCTCTATGTATTTTTAACTGAGTTTAGGATTTAACCAATAGCTCTAAAATCTTAGTTCTGATACTGGAGACTCAGGAACGGCCCAAAACCAGAAGCAGTTTGGGAACATATTTTCTGATCAACCAATGTTATTAAATTATGCCAGTGTTTCCCAAACTTGACAATTTTAAGGCATGTGGACTTCAACTCCCAGAATTCCACAGCCTGCGTTGCTGGCTGTGGAATTCTGGGAGTTGAAGTCCTCATGCCTTAAAATTGTCAAGTTTGGGAAACACTGAATTATGCATTGCTCTCAAAATGTTATGCCTTTTAATAAAATGTATTAGTTGAAAAAAGGTGTTATCAGACCTCTTTTGATTTTGAATGACTATGGACTAACATGGCTCTCTTCCTACAAATCCAGAGGTAGGAACTTTTTTTCTCCTTTGAACTACATCCTCTTTGAGATAATAGTTGGAAACCACATGGTGGCTAGATCTGATTAAAACACTAGGAAGTTTGGATCAGAGCTGAAAATCAGGTTGTATGATTTATCTTTTTTACACCCTTTTTGCATAGAAGGTATACGTTAGAAGGAAACTGCAAGAAATAAACTGAACACTCTTTTTTACTATTCACTGCTCAATAGGTAATGGTTTTTAAAATTTATTTCAGGATATAGTTACAGTATGAGCACTATCAATCTACTATCAATGCAAAGATTACAATATAGATTGTTTTATTAAGACTATAATGACTGAGATGCCTTTGGCGGGATGGGCCACATACAAGCTTGATAAATAATTACATAAATAGGCAATAAAACTTAAGCTAAGTTCTTATGGTCTGTGCATTTTCTTGCTATGGGTAGTCAAAACCAGAAGGCATATAGACAATATACATTTGGACATCTTCTCTAGTCAAAAGTCATCAGATCAAAGGAGATGAAAACTCCCAAGATGCGAACAAGACTTTTATATCCTCTTGAATAATATCTTGATTACATCCCAGGAGATTAGAAGAATCGTGCTGAATAAGGCCCAAAGCCTATCAAGTTCAGTAATCTTTTCTCAATGGTCAGTATGGGTTACTAAATGCAGAACAAAGGGCACTAACACAGAAGATGCAAGCATAGGCTGGAAGAAGAGTAGATCAGGTTGATGAAAATAACATTGCAGCATCACCATAGAGCCTCACCCCTTTCCTACATGAAGTGGCGCAGCAGTTAGAGTGCAGTACTGCAGGCTACTTTAGCTGACTGTGTTCAGCAGGTCAGCGGTTCAAATCTCACCGGCTCAAGGTTGACTCAGCCTTCCATCCTTCCGGGGTAGGTAAAATGAGGACCCAGATTGTTGGGGGCAATGTAAATATATATATACATTGCTTACTGGTGTACACCGCTTAGAGAGTGCTTGCACTTAAAGCGGTATATAAGTCAAATAAATAAATAAATAAATTGCAATGTTATGCCTATGCCCCAAAGAAGTGGTGCTTATAGCATGTCAGTGGACATTCTGTGGGTGTTCTGACATACACCCAGAAAAACTGAGGATTGTCCCTTTAGCCAAAGAGTATAATCTTTGAACTGAAAGAGGTGAACCCTGTCCTACTTGGAAGAGGATGCTTAAACTAGCCTAAGAGAAGGAACTTTTAATTCTTCCACTCCAAACATTTCAAATTTTCATGTTCAGCAATCATTGTCCATTAACTTTTGTCATGTGTAGTGTCATTGCCATGCCGTATCCTTTCTTGTGATCACTTGAAAATAAAAATATTGGCCATAATCAAAATTCATGTTTACAAACAAAGGTAATATTCTTCTCTCCTGTAAGTTCTTGGCTAAAGGGAAAGAGTAGAGTGCCTTTGTACAGACCCAACTAACTGGGCAGAAAACTAGCAATCTACAAAATCAACAAGAAAAAGAATCAGAGAGCATTAAACTGGATTTAGATACTGAGTTAACAGATGCAAAAAAATACCACAGCAAATATCTAATAAGTCTCAATAAATTAATATTTAAAAATAATAAAATCAGTTGCAATTGTGACTAGCTGCAACTTGATATGTGTATATATCTTTAAAGGATAGAAATGCTAAATCTACTATAATTCAATACTGACCTTAAGTGGGCTACAGACCAGTGGTAAAATGGCCTAAAGTGATTAAATATCTGTGCGTATCTATTGCTAGAATGCAAACAACAATCATAAAGGGATTGGAAAAAAGGTTAGCCTTATATATTTACAACTGAATAAACTCAAAAAAAGGAAATATGTTTAAAAGTTAGTAAGGCTAATCAGCAAAAGACTAAAAATATACTAGGAGGCAAAACAAACATTAAGTCAGCAAAGCAATATCTAAAATGGATTCACAACCCCAAGCAGTTATACTTTGAACTAAAATGACCATCAACAAAATATCCTTCAAAAATCAGATCAACCAGTGTGGAGTTCTCCAAATACATTCGTTATTATCAAACTGATCATACTATAGTCACATAAGCTAAGTCAATAAAAATAGAAAGAACTACTTGTTCAGAAAGGACAATAAAATCTAAGAGACCATGTCAGTCATCTAATCCAACATCCTATTCATTGTAGGAATTCATTCCAGATAGGTAAGACATACAGCACCCTGAAATGAGGATCCTAACACCATTTTAGATAAACTGTTTCACTGTTTAATTTTTCACATCATCAGGAAATTCTTCCTAAAATTCAACTTGATTCTGCTTTCTTTTAATTTCAACACATTTAATTTCAATACATTGGCATTTGCCCTCTATTCCCGACAAACGTTTAATATTTGTGGGCTCATCAGAGGATACATTTGGAGGATCTGATTGAAGGAGGCAGTGCCATATAGTATTCCAGTTTTTCTCTATTTATCCTCAAAGACAGTGAAAAGCAGTTTAAGCCAAGATGTGTAAATGATTTATAACCCACTAATTGCTATTTATTCTATAGTGATCTCTTCTCCCCCCTCCCAGTTAGCAATCTGTTGTAAAAGTACAGAAGACAAGGAGATTTCCCTGTTAAATTCTATTAGCTCAAGGCAGTTCTAAACATGGATATTTTAGCAAATTGATATGAGCTTAAGATATGTACATACTTCAGTGTTTCCCAAACTTGACAATTTTAAGGCATGTGGACTTCAACTCCCAGAATTCCACAGCCAGCATTGCTGGCTGTGGAATTCTGGGAGTTGAAGTCCACATGCCTTAAAATTGTCAAGTTTGGGAAACACTGACATACTTTGATTGCATCCATTCTTTTACATTGCCAATAAATATGAGCCACTCATATTTGAAATTAAGAAATGGATTTACAGAATTTACTGGCCATTTTCCTCTGTCAGTCTGATGAACTGATAGCTAACTAGATCTAATGGGTGATTCTCTGACAGGTAAAATCTTTGATTTTTATCTTTTATCTACCTTTTGATCATACATTGTGTCCCCTGCACTGGTATGGTAGGTCCCACAGTGCTTTTCTTCTTTTTCTGGGTCTCATACTCATATGCTTTCTTGAGTTGTGACCACTAAAAAATGAATCAATTTTGAGCAGTATAAACACTGTCCAATCTAATTTAGGATCATTATCCATTCTTTCTCTGCATTAAAATTAATAGTTGATTATTTTCAACAATCACTACTACTCTGTGTCTATTTCCGCTACCCCTCTCCTCTATTTTTTTCATAAAATTTATTAGCCAGCCATCTTACCATAGGATAACTCTTGCAGCTTACAGTCATCAAAATATGTCTATATGTATAAATTAAAAAGATAATAATAATAATAATAATAATAATAATAATAATAATAATAATAATAATAATAATAATAAAGTTGGAAGGGACCTTGGAGGTCATCTAGTTCAACCCCCTGCTCAGGCAGGAAACCCTATACCATTTCGGAGAAATGGCTGTCCAGTCTCTTCTTAAAAACTTCCAGTGTTGGAGCATTTACCGCTTCTGGAGGCAGGTTGTTCCATTGGTTAATTGTTCTGTCAGGAAGTTTCTCCTTAGTTCTAGGTTGCTTCTCTTCTGGATTAGTTTCCACCTGTTGCTTCTTGTCCTGCCTTCAGGCGCCTTGGAAAATAGCTTGACACCCTCTTCTTTGTGGCAGCCCCTGAGATATTGGAACACTGCTCTCATGTCCCCCCTAATCCTTCTCTTCATTAAACTAGACATACCCAATTCCAGCAGCCGTTCCTTATATGTTGCTAGTTGCTCAGTTGCTAGTTGCTCAGTTTGCGCTTCTATGAAGCAATTGCCCGGGAAAATCCCAGGTTTATTAGAGCCAATAGCTAACCCTAAAAAAATGGAAAGAAAATGGCAGCTCCATGCCTTTTCATTTTGCCTTGCAAATTAAAATGTAAATTATTTAAACCAAACATTAAAACCTAAGGACACATGCAAAGGGTGAGGATGGAGTGGGGGGGGGACATGGGATCTGTTGTTTGCTGATCAATCACCTCCACTGTGCTATTCCCCCATTGGGTCTCCAAGTCAACTGGCAGAGCCATGTCTTTAGGTCCTTATGAAAGGATAGGAGGGTTGAGGCCAACCTCACATCAGGGGGCAAGTTGTTCCAGAGGACAAGAGCAACAGCAGAGAAGGCCCGCCTCCTGGAATAGTCAGGCTGACAGGACCTGACTATTCATCCTCTTTTAGCACAGGTGGGATGGGCCAATCCCAATTTAAACTTCTTCCTGTCAACCTCTTCAGTGTTTCAACTCTTTCCCTTTCTCAAGTATATGCATGGATGTTGATATAAGTGGAGAGGGAAAAGAAGAAGGGCCTGACCAGCAGCAAGATGGATAGAAACAATGAATGCACAATTGGAAGAGCTAAAGGACCAGGCTAGGGACAAATCACCATGGAGAAAATCTATCTATAGTATATGGTCACCAAGAGTCAACAGTGACTTAATGAAACATAATCAATCACCTTAAATATGAGAGTTTCTACATCCTTTCAAAGACTGTGTGTTCCATTGTGGATGAAGATTTGTATTGGAGAAAAGAGGAATAAAGGGAGAAAAGAGCTTTGGACTCTCACAAACATAAAAATGATTTAAAAGTTGATAACTTTCAAAAGTTATCAAAGAACCTTTAAAAGAAGAAGAGCCTGAAACTCTTTTCCAGATATCTGATTCTTATATTTTTTTTGTTATGCAAACTTGCTTTAAAATGGTTCATGCTTCTCTGTTGATGGATGGAATTTAAAAGGCTTTTAATAGGTTTTAGTGGGGAGGGGATCAAGATTTAATTAGTAGTAGTAATAGTGGCATTTATAAATCCATTAGAACCTTCACAATGATATATTCCTCCAATGCCCATCAGCCAAAAGAAATCAGTTCCTACAAAAAAAAGTGCTTTTATTTGAAAAGCACTTAAGGTGAGGGTTTTTTTCAAGAGTATGCTTGCCAGGCTATAAACTTCTATTTTTCTCTTCAACCTAAAGCTGCAGTTGCTAGTCTGCAGTCTCCCGTAATTGCACCATTGCTGTCCATGGTCCTGAATGGAAAATTCTTGCCTGGTAAAGTTATTTGCAGCACTGATTCCACAGATTCTACAGTCTATTTTACTTTGGCTCTGCTCCAGTTGGCAGATCTTTGCTGAGCATGGAGAATGGAATCTCTAATGAACTAGAACTGTTCTGTGTCCAGAAAGAGGTTGTTTAGGAGCAGTGTGAACATGAAGATGTTTGTTGCACTGACAACACACATACACATGATTGAAATAAAAATGTGTTACCAAATTTTGTGGGTGTTACATGAAAGTCAATGAGATGTTAGTATTCTTGTAAGTGAGGCCATGAGATAACAGCTTTCTTAGTTGAGAGCTTGAATGTTCTAAGAATGAGATTGTTACAACCTCAGGAAATTTCTGCCTGCATTTTTAAATTTAGATTTTGAGCAACACCTGTCCTGCAAAGGTTCATAGAACCTTAACCCTAAGCCCCAATACAAGATAATAGTTGGTTTCAGACAACATGCTAACCCTTTTCCTAGTTAACAAACACAATTGCTGTCCACCTAAAATGTTCTGTACAAACAAATATATTATAATTTATTGTGATGGTCTGGTTACTAAAACAGATTCTCACAATACATTTAACCATAACCTTTCTCGACTGATTTTAGCTTGTCATAGAATCCAAACTACTGTAACAGCTTGATCCCATAACATGCTTAATCTGGTCAGCTGACAACTGCTGTAATTTCATTGCTGGTACTTATGCCAAAACACAATTATACTGTAATTATAATGTAAGCAGTCTCAGTGTTTGTCATTCTGAATCTCTTTCCTGTTTTTTCAGAATGTAGCCAACTTTTCCAACAGCATTTGCCTCAGGAAAAGACTGGCAGGCTTCATGGCATCACTAATCCCAACTCCAGAGAAGTAACAGTAATTATAATTTGGCAACTACAGCAAATCAAGATTTAGAACTTATTGCAGGATGCAATCTGGGCTAGTCACCGGGACCAGAGGCTTTGTCTTCAGAGCTTTTGAACTCATGATGGAGCCCCTATCCTCAAGGAACTTCTCTCTCACCTATACTGATGCAGATTGGACCCACAACATTATCCTAAGACACATATATTCACCTTCATTTGTTTAGAACTTGTGTTTTTTGCTGTCAGGCTTTGGCAGTGAGAGACATAATTTTTCAATCACTTTTAATTCTAATTCTTTTTTTTTGAGGATTAGAAATGCAACTTGAATTAAAACTTTAATTATTCCCACAAAACAGCTAACAGAAAGGGGTTCATTTAAATTTGTGCATGATTGGATTTGTTTAGGGATAAATTTAGCCTTATAGAGTTATTCAACATGGTCAACATATATCATATTGGTATACCAGGACGCATTATTTTATCTTTTAGTCAGTTTTTAAAGTGGGATCAGGGCCCAAGAGTCTCAAAATTAAACAATTCCTAGCATTAAACTAAATCATTTGACCAAATAATTTTTGGTTGGCTATTAAACCAAAAAGAACAGTATCAGATGTTTCTTTATCTTTACTGTCCTACCTTATACTGTCTTATCTATTCTTGCTAATTAGAAATGAAATATTGGTATTCATTTTCTTTTATTCAAAAATGAATATCTACCTATACTAAGAAATGTCACTATTAGTACTATTAGTACTAGAAAGTTCCCATGCAACTTATTCTACTAAGATTGTGCAGATGTTAATGATAACGTAATGGTACAGCAGGAGGGTCAGCCATAACAGTCAAGCTGATCCTTCCCTTCTCTTTTCATAGTCCCTTCTTTATTTCAGTTGGGACACTAGGCAGATAATTATATAAGCTTTCAAGAAGCTTCCTTTTATCAGTCCCACCACCCACCCCCACCACAATTCATGACTTTCCCTTTTGCCAGTGATGTTCTGGAAGCCAAGAACCTCCAGGGTTCACTTCTTTTATCTTCACCACCTTGGAAACAAGTATTCAAGCAGCAGCCTGTTGACCAATCTACCGAGGTGGAACTTCTTTTCAAGAACTATGTGATTAAAGAGAAGGAAGGTTGGTGGATAAGAAAGGTTGGGTTTTCTCTACCTCGTTTTTTTGGCATTGATAAAATGTATCCCATGTTATAAAGTATTCTGAATCTTCTCTTTTATTTTCAGTGTAAGTCTATCCATTTCTGCACAGTCCAAAATTTTCTTAATTATCTCTTCCTCTGCTGGTAATTCTTCATCTTTCCAATGTTGAGCAAATACAATTCTCACTGCAGTTGGTACATGTAACATTAAATATACACATTCTTTCTCATAATTTCCTACAATTATACCTAACAAAAATAATTCTGGCTTAAAGTCTACATTTTCTTTAACCATATATGTATTCTTGATCAAAAACTTTTGGTTTTAGGGCATGTCCACCAAAGATGATAGTATGTGCCTGGTTTTTATCTACATTTCCAATAATTGCTAGACATATTTTTGAACATTTTTGCTAACTTATAGGTGTTAAGTGCCATCTGTAAACATTTTATATAGGTTTTCTTTGTAAGCCACCACCTTTGTTATTTTAGAGTTTCTTTCCCAATGGCTTTGACAGTTTTCTAACTCTATGTTATGACCAAAGTTTTTTGCTCATATTATCATTGTTTCTTTAACTTGTTCCTCTTCCATCTTTAAACTTAACATATACTTATACAGTTTCTTATTCAATTTTTCATCTGATGTCAATAGTATCTAGTCAAATTCTGTCTGTTTGTTATAAAATCCAGATGTTTTAGCATCTTTTTCATATCTCATTTGAATTTGCAGACCACCATGATAGATCAATGCTCTGTTCTTTCAGTTCTTGTCTAGATTTTAGTTTCCTTTCAATATTCAAAATGTCTTTATAAGTTACAATTTAGTTAATTAGGTTTGGGTGAACAAACACTTCCATTGTTGAAAGCCATCCAGGTATTTTCATGTAAATTTTTGCTTTTACCTTTTCCCATTCTAGTAGAAGTGTGTTTCTTCTATAGTGGTTTTGAAAATATCTATGTATTTTATTCTTCCATATTTATACCATAGGAAGGCATGCTATCCAAGTTGTAGGTCATGCCCCTCTAGGTATAGTAATCTTTTATGTTTAAGAATTATCCATTCTTTTAACCATGTTGATACAGATGCTTGATAATATAAAGCCCAATCTGGCAGCCCAAATCCTCCATTTTCTTTCACTTCTTGTAGCATATTCAATCTAATTCTGGCTTTTTTTTCCTTGCCAAACAAATTTCAAGATCAATGTATTTAATTCATCAAATAATTCTCCTCCCCCCAGTTTTATAGGTATTGTTTGAAATAAAAAGAGTAATTTTGGTAAAATATTCATCTTCGCCATTGCTATTCTCCCTAGTATTGAAAGTTGTAGATTTTTCCATTTTTCCAAGTCTAGTTTTATTTGTTTTAATAATTTTACATAGTTGTCTTCTATTATTGTTGCACATCTTGCTGTTAAGTATATCCCCAAGTATTTCACTTTCTTAACTATTTGAAAATACTTTAATATTAGTAAGCTAAATATTGGAACCAAGACAATATGTCACTGATAAAATATTAAGGATTTATGATTATACAAAAATAATAAAATATTGTTTTTTTTAAAAAAAGAAAGGTTGGGTTTTGCAAATATTTTATGGCCATATTCAATGCATTTTATAAACCTGCCTTTCCTATCTTTCCTGCTCAAGTGTACTGGGCTAGAGTTGCCAGAATGAGTTTTAGCCTAATACATTTGGAAAGCACAAGTATGGAAATAGAGAAAAGTTTACATTTTAAAAGATCATAGACTGTTTCATGAAACTGTAGTGCATTTGCTTAAAGGAAACTTTGATGGTCACTGAGTTTTGTTATCTTCTTAATTATTCACCACTGTTTTTCCAGTTTCAAAATGGAAAATTGATCCCATATCCAAATATCTGAAGTGGGATTTCCTGAGCACAGGTTGAAAAAAGTAGACCTGTATAAACATGATTAAGTTCACAAGAATTCAGTTGTTTGTTTTGTTCTTGTTTTGCTTTGCTCAGCTCTGCTTCTGAGAAAACCTTCAAAATAAATGTTTCTAGGGAAGTCTGCAACACCAATAAAAGAGGAAAATAAATACAATAAAGAATAAAGAAGGCTGGTTAATAGTAGGTTATGCACTGGATCAAATCTCAACAGAGAATTCTTTGGATAATAAGAAATTCCTCTCCTACATGCAGCTTTTCAATAAGCAGACAAACATAAGTGCTTTGGGCACTAAAGTATTCAAAGCAATTCCTAGAACAGTAATTCTTATGGCAGCCCAGCACTCTTGGCGTAATAGCTTCATCCCATCTTGACCATCTGTATCGGGCGCTCTGATTCCCAAGCCCAGTGTTTGTCAGCTTACTTTTCATATCTCTTCTTGTGAACAGATTTTTAGGACAATCTGCCAAGCCATTTTCAGATGTAGATCTTCAAATTTTATTTTTGAAAGGTTAAAATTCAGTGGTGAAGAGAGCACATGGGGGGAAAAAGGACAGACACTGTTTTTTTTAAAACAAACTATTTATTTATGATCATGAAAAACAGATGAATAATAAACATTTGATACCAAGTTTAGCATTCCAAAAAACCCCATAAACTCCACTTGATTAAATATGAGCTGGAGGTGAATGGATAGCACTGTACTAAACCAAGGCTCAGCCTGAGAATTTTTCAGCCATAGCCTTAGACTAATAGGAAACTGCCGATCCTTTCTTCGTTTTCCAGAAATATGTCTAATGCTTTCTGAAAGCCATGTACATGAGCAGCTCAGGCCTGGGAAGCCCAATTAAATAAAAACAGATGGCAGAACCCATGCAAGTTACTCTTGATTAATCACAAAGGGTCGTCTTCACCTTTGGGATTAGCCAGGAAAACAGTTCAGGCCATTGTGGAAAATGTTATCTGGGCAGGTGAATCCTAGATCCAGGTGCTACTGCAAAGATCCTGGCCAGTGTAGGTAGGGCCTGGAAAGGTCCCTGCTGGAGAACTTAGGTCCCAGCAGTTGCTCATCAATATTAGACTTTGATGCTTGCCTTAATGGATGACACTTCCATATTAGAACCTTTTGCTGTAAAATGGATTGGCTATCACAGTACTGCCATAGAATTTGGCTCTAAAACCACCTCAAAAAGCAACTCTCAATTGTATAGCATTTGCAAGAAAAAATGAGAAAATGTCTGTTAAAAGTCATCAGTTTGGAAAATAAACATGACCTCAGACAACCAAGACAATAGAACTTTGACTATCAGATATTGGAGAACAAATCAGAAGAAGACCACCATTTTGTGCCCTGGCAATTAGCTTTCCAGGGATATCTGGTTTGTTAATGTAGAAAGCAGGATGCCGGAGGAATGTTGTTTGATGGAAATATATAAAAATTAAAGTTCTTTTCTCAAACCTTAGAAATAAACTATTTTCTGATCCAATCTAAGCTTATATTTTAATTCAGGACAAAAGAAGTAATATTTATGATAGTGGAGGGTAAAATGGCTAAAAACAGGTTTTTTCATCTGTAATGACAACTGAGAAAATACATTCATGACAATCCAGCTTTAAAGGAAAGATACTTTTCAAGACATTGTATTAATGTCCACCTACTTAGTTTGCTTTAGCTGCCTGCTGCAAATGTCAGAATTTGAGTACAAGAAGCCAGCATTAACTATGCCTCCCCTACTCTTGAATCAAGCTATTAAGATTAGTTTGCGGCCCAGTGCTGCATTTACATATGACCTGAATCTTAGATTTTTAAAAAAATCCCACTGTATTGAACAAGCACAGGAAATGATTTTACTCACTCTGCTGACCTTGGAACTTCATGCATAAATCAAGGAAGTCTTACCAAATGAGCTGAAATTAAGGAAGAGTTTGAACCTTCAACCAGAACCTGGTGTTTGCTGAGTGAAATTTACTTTAGCCAATCTCCATGGAATTTAGGAAATCCTGTGAAACATTTGTTTTTATGTTATTTGTTTAGATATCATACGGCTGTTGATGATTTCTGGGTAACCAATTTTTATCTAATGTTATTTTATTGTATCTTTTTAGTTCATGCTCACTGATGAAAACTTCAGTGTTTTGAGTTTGAAAAATTATAAGTCTCAATGGCTCCTTTCTAGCCATGTCAGACTCTTCAGGATGTTGAAGGTAGAAATAAGTAAATGTAAATCATCTGTAAGAAGAATCAGGCAAAATTCTGCAATTTGGATCACTTTTTGATCACAAAACCTTAAATATATATACACTTAACACACATATTCAGAATTAAATGTCCTTGAATTTAATAAAATTTACCCTACAGATGAACCTTCAATCCTTAAGTAAAACTTCAGTAAACTTAGAAATAAAACTCACTGAATTCAATATGGATGTAGTTTTGAATATGGACGTATATCATCTAGCTATGACTATGCATTCAATGCAGCCTTGCTCTGAAACATGGTAGTCTCCATTCAATCAGATTGCATTAGGCTGAATTGTTGGTGCCCTCCGCCCCCTGCTTTCAAAGGATATCTGACGTGGAAGCAAGATTGGAGGGTCATCATGCAATATTAAATGATCTGATCTGAAGATGAATCTAAATATATTTTGTTGGATCCCCACTGCAAGGCAGGCTGCATGCACATGTTTACTAAGTTATTGCACAGTGGTTAAATTGCAGCAAATGAGGGGACTAAGACGACAGTGATAATTCTACATTGCATTTAGATGGCCTCAAATTCAATTGCCAGCATTTCTAGTTAAAATGCTCAGCAGCGGCGGGTGATGGAAAAAAAACACCTTTCTTTGCATGAGTCTTTGAAGAGTCAATCCCAGGCAGAACAGACAGGCCTGAGTCAAAGGGATAAATAGTGTAACCTGGGATAAAGTATCTTTCTGGCTGACTCAGTCTAAAAAGGCAACTCAGTTGAAAAATGTTGAATGTTAAAGTCCTGTCTAAAGAAAGAAGAAAAAATGAAATGGATGTGAAAAATATGGCTCGTTCTATAGCGTTGGAAGATGTAGAGATACAGTGACATATTTCTAATGGTGTATACATACATCCAAGCAGTGTGTGTGTGTGTGTGTGTGTGTGTGTGTGTGTACCCTTTTAATAGGAAATTCTAGAGTAAGAGTATAATCTACTAGTGCATTCTCTTGGGGAGTAGAAACTTTAAATCAGTTAAATCAGTGGCTGCCTTAAACAGACTGTGGAAACATGAAATAAAAAAGAAAAGCCTTCTAATTTTATCCAAACCTGATTCAATTGTTCTTTCCTTGTCCTATAGGAGCCATAAAAAAGTAGGGAGGGAGTTCACAAACCAGACCTTCTGTGGAAGGCAACTTCCTTTTTTTTCTTCCTCCTCATCCAGGCTTTGTCTTACCAAGTCTCTTTTGCTTCATGTCCCTGAGCAATTTTTCATCCCCTATTTACAAGGAGCCAGCTTATGTCTTTCCGTCATCTTTATATTCCCCTCCTTTTTCATTCCTTTTGGCTCAATAGATTATGTAGTTATTGATACCCTCCCCTTCTTTCCTTGGCTGGAAGAAGGGGAGGGCTCTGTAACAAATTAAATAGAGGGTGGGGGTCATTTCTGGAGGGTAATTGGTCCCATTATTGGAAATGCTGGGGCAGCTGCTGGGGGTGAGGAGATTGTGAGGAGGGATCTATATTACCATACAAAGGAAACAAATGAGTATGTTTTTACCAAACAGACTGACATCTTCCCCCCCCCCCGCCTCATGCATACATACATATATACATACATATATGAAGGTACCCCTTTCCTTCCAATTTATTTTTCCCCTCTTTTTAAAATAAGAAATGAGAAGAAAGAAAGCATATAGTGACCTTGAGAAATACACACACACACACACACTCCATTCTGAGAACTCACCTGCATTCTTATGGTATATTTTATGTTGATCTGAAATAATTAAAATGCTGTTTCTCTCTTTTGATTTCTAGCATACTCTGAATATTCTGATTGACCCCATTCCACTGAAAAACAAATGCCAGTTAAAAAAAAGATATTTGTTTTTGCGGTAGAATCATCTACAGCAATACTGTGGGTGTGCAAGAGAAAGATCATTTGCTAGAAAAGCTCAATTAATATTTCAAACATCTTTTTTTAAAAAAAGTTGCAGAAGCAATAGCATTATGTGCTGTTTATGGAATCAGGCAGAACCCATATATATTACTCCTGCAATGGAGGACTGCATTTTTACAATTCACACTAGCATATAATTCTATCCCAGCACAGCACAGTGCTAAATCACATTTAAAGGTTAGGGACGGCAGTTATGTAAGTATGTATAATTTCTTTTATTGTTATATTTGAAACTAATAAATGCTGTAATTATTCTCTCATCCTAGTATCTATGAAATTTGGCCGTTGATTGTGATACAATGATACAATTTCATCTCCATCATCACCATCACTCTAATATGCATACATATAGGCATAGATATTCAGTGTGTAATGGAACCAGTTGTCTCATTGCTTTAAATGATTTAGTATTATATTTAATTCCCTATTTGCAAATACTAGAAGTATTTGTCTCTGGCTCACCTGTGTTCTGACTTAGTAGTTTTATATGTATTCTATATATAATAAGCTAAATATTCATTTATTTGGAGTATGATTAGAAATAGATATTTATACATCTATGACATCTGTCAGAATACTTATCTATGTCTCTTTCAGGTATTCCCACATCTACTGCGTATGAATGAAGTATACGATTTTGTAAAGGCATTGACATATAAATAGATACTATAAATAATTTATCTCTTCATCCATCCAGCCATTACAGTATCTGTTCTTGGTTGCAAAGGATCTCTTTTTCTTTTTCCATTGTGTATATGCTACTGCATCATATCTAAAATATTAATTTTGGCTTCAAATTTAATCCTAAGAGGATTTATTTTTGTGCAGGATTTGCTGTCCTTTGCAAAATAACCAGGGCTGGGGGTTGGGGGCGTGGGAGCGGGGGTGCTGTGGAAGAGTTTCTAGCAAGGGCACCAATATGCTTGCTTTAACTGTCATCTATTCCTGGCTCATTGGAGTAGATATCATTAAGAATGGAGTGATGCTCTGCATTAATAGGCATATCTGGAGATATGGGCACATGGAATCTGATTATTATTGCTATCATTAAATGCCCAACAATATATCATCACAAGTGTTTTTTTTTTAAAAAAAAAACAATAAACCTATACTCTATCATAATGTCTCAGGCATATTAGATTTGGTCTCCCATCCTCCACCTCATTGCAGTAATTTTAAGTAGGGAGGCCATCATTCCAGATTTAAAATATCATGCAGGGGATTGCTAACTGAGAGGCAGAAGGAACCAGGGAATATCCTGCGGGCACACTTCCTTGAGAGCAAGGCTTTCCAGCTCAGTTGGAGCTTGCATCTAAGTAAACATGTGCAGCAAATCTGTACCGCAGTTGCCAATGAAAAGGGGGTGGGGGGGAGAGAGTGCAGGGAAAGGGTGGGGGTGGGCTTTGGGCCCCAAATCATTGACTTTTATATACCCTCTCCTAATTAAATCATGTTTATGTCCTACGATATGGGAGGAAGGGGCCTATGGTGCATCACACTTACCTGGGATTCAAGTAGGAATTCTTTCTGAGGATGCAGGTCTAGGCTGGGGCTATTGACATCCAAGTACCAACCTTTGGCCAAATTGCGCCCATTGTGCATCATCCACACACACTCCAGTTCCTATCCATCCTTCCCTGCAGTTCTCCACCCCCAGAATTTTCCCCCTTCCCGGCCGGCCCGAAGTTTTTCCAGCCTCGTTCTTAGCATTCACCGCGTGCCTTAATTGTATGGACATTTAAATCAAGGTCCGCTGTGAACACGCAGAGAGGGGCCTTTGCCAGCAGCTGCTGGTCCTGATGCTGACCAGGGTGGGTGGTGGGAGAAAGCGAGAAGGACCCATTCCTTCCTGGCAAGGCGTGGGCGTGTAGAGGGGGGGGAATCAAAGAGGGGGAGTTGCGGCTGGCGGGCAGGTCAGCCGGAGCCTTCATCCTCCTATCCCCACCCGCAAACAAAAGCGGGGAACGAGAGGCGCGGAAGCTGCCTCTGCGAAAGGGCGTCTTTGTTCTTATCAGCCTCCTCGCAGCGCCGCGGAGATCTCCCGCCACTGCAATAGGCGGTGGGGCCTGTTTCTCCGCCCTCCCTACCCCCACCCCACCCCCACCCCACCCCCGTCCCACAAGAGCTGCTGCAGGTGCCCTAGTCACTCAGCCAGGACGAGAAGCGGGGCAGATGGGGGCGGGGTGGGGGAGAACATCCAGCTTGGGATGGGCGAGGCGATGGCTGGCGTGCCCTTACCTCCCCCTAGACCAGCTCTCTCTCTCTCTCTCTCTCTCGGTCTCCGTTTTCTCTCTTTTATCCCTGCTGGTCCTGATGCTGCGGCTGCTGCTGCTGCGGCAGATGCCGCTGTTTGGTCTGCCTGCAAAGATGCTTAGCCAAGGCCAGGGTGGGAAGGAGGAAGGGAGGGGAGATGGAGAGATGAAGGGAGGAAAGGAAAAGAAAGGAGGAGGGAGGGAACGAACTCGGGCTGCTGCATTCGTCTCTTTAATGATAAGGTACCAAGCGGTCCTCCTTCCCCCCAAGGATAAAAAAAAAAAAAAAAAAAAAAGCAGAGGGAAGGACAGCTAAGCGGGGGCCCATCTGGCTTGCGCTCAGCTTTGTCAAGTCTTGCATACGCTAAAATGCTAATGACCTAGATAGCTCATGCAAAATGCAGCAGCAAAAACAGAAGGGGGAGGGGAAGGTGGGGGAATGAGGGAGGGAGG
Organism: Crotalus tigris; assembly: GCF_016545835.1. Lineage (NCBI taxonomy): Eukaryota > Metazoa > Chordata > Lepidosauria > Squamata > Viperidae > Crotalus > Crotalus tigris. Next base: position 275,313 of record NW_024096976.1, read on the forward strand.
GGGAGGGAGGGAGAGCACATTCACCCCCACTCAAAACCCCATTCTTGCCCCACCCGAAGCCTTTCTAAGTAGATGTGCTTGGCTACAGCATGATCAAAGGTCGCACCACATTGGATTTTGGGGGTGGGGTGGGGAGAAGGGAAAGAAGAGAACCTGATTTCAGGGATTACTTGACTGCATTGCGTGCATCCCTTCAAGCTACCCCCTCCCATCTTTATCAGAGAGGAAAAGGATTGCCTTGGTCTCCTCCCTCCTTCCCCCCCTTTTTTTTAAATGCGGGAGGGTAACAACCATAACACTTTCCCCACTAAATCCAAAAGCCAGCTCATTGCCTCCAATACCCAGCCCAGCAGGCTGGCTAAATTTCTCAAAATCTCTCTCTTGCACACCTTACAACTCCCTCCCTCCTCCATTTCTTTTATGACCTACCCCAAGCCAAGGTCTCTCCGCACCCTCACCTCTCTTTCCCAAACCCAATAGGAAGAAAAAAGACAGATGGAGACAATTCTACATTTCCCAAAGCTTAAGAGAAGCTTGCATCAAGTCAAGTCTCAGAGCCCAAACATCCAAACGGATCTTCTTGGGTCAGGCCAATAGGTCTACGATTCTGCTTCCAACAGACGCCAGCCAGATGAATCCAGAAAACCCACCAACAGTCTCCCCTAGCTACTAGGCATAGCCCCCTCCTCCTGAGCTGTTTACCCTTCTAGGAGTCGATACTCAGAGATAGATTGCCTCTGAATGGAGAGATTCCACTTAACCATTGATAGAGCTCTCCTCTATGTCATTCTTAAGAGGTCGCTTGTGACCCTCCCACTCCCCAGCTCTGTTCTTCCCAATAAAACCGACCACTCAAGAGCAGAAAGCTGAGCATCCTCTGTCTCTTCTCCGGATTGTCTTCTGGGGGTAGGCGGGCTGCATCCCGCAATCTCTTCCTTTGGGGTGGAGGGGCAAGCTGGAATGGGGTGGAGGCTGTGAGAGATGGAGATGGGGAGGAATGGTGAGAAAGAAGGTTGACCTCGGAGATGTTTTGAAAAGAATAAAATTGAAAATCCGCTGGTAGGACCGGATTCCTCCATGGTTGGACAGGCAAAAGGTGGTCCGTGGGGAAGCCCCTGGAGGGCAAGCGAGGTCGGCCATCTCCAGTGAAGATCCAAGATGTGATGCGCCACTCAAGAGGGAGAACGGCAGGGAGGCACACAGCGTTTTTGCTGGTTGCCAGTCACTGCAAGCTGTGCCTCAAGTTGGAGCCCAAGCGAGCTTCAGCAGAGGGATGGGGTGGGCTGAGGGGCTGGGGATGGACGTGGGAGGAGGCTATGGATAACCTGAAGAGGGAGGAGGCAGAGGAACCCTTACAGGAGTCCTTCCCATGCCAAGCCCCTGCTCTGAGCTCACTATCTATTCTGGAAATCTTGCCAGCAGATTTCTCTCCCGCCCTCACCTTTTTTGATTCTGGGGGAGATTAATTAGTCACTCCCTAAAAACCCACTATTCAAATCTTGTCCCCCACGCTCATTTCTGCTGCTTGCCTGCTTAGCATCCCCATTCAGTTATCTCTCTTTCAGTCACAAACATCACCTGAACTTTTTTATTTATTTATTTCTTGTATCCCATGATTGTTATTTTTACAAATAACTCAAGGCAGCGGATTCCTTCTATTTTCCCCCACAACAACCCTGTGAGATTGGGCTGAGAGACGGTGACTGGCCCAAGGTCACCCAAGGAACTTCCTTCCTTCCTTCCTGCCTTCCTGCCTTCCTTCTCCATGGCCTGCTGAAAAGGAGAAGGAAAAGGATTTTAAAAACAGGAAAATCTCCACCATTCCCACAACCTTTTGGAGCAATAATGATCAGCTGATACATCCCCCCCCACAAAATATTCTGGAATTCCAGAACATTTACCTAGAGATAAAAACTCAAGTGATTCCGTATTGGGGAATGTAAATTAATCCATGGTTTATGGTTCTAATGTGTTAATTTCACACTCTTTTCTCTTCAGACAATGCACAGCTTCCTCCCCATCCACCCCCATCCATCCCCTTTCCCCTCTCATTGTATGTAATGATGTGTGCATATAGGTGGCACTGACCCCCCCCCCCTTTTGGCACACATTAGCAGCCATTCATGAATGTGGATTAATACAGAATATGCTACATTTATGTATATCTGAAATACATTAAAGGTTGTACTGCAATGTTTTTTTTAAATCTATATATCGGAATTATGCATCACATACAACATTTTTGGAACAATGGATTATTGCTCAACAGTCACGTTTTGGGGATTCTCAGCATGCATGTATATTCTGAAAATTATGGAAAATATGTTTATATGTTGTTATCAGTCCTGCGTGGATTGTCAACCTTAGATTTGGAGATTTTGTTGTCAGTTTTGTCATATGTATGTCAGCATTTATTTATCTTCAAACCCTACCTCTGGTAAAAGCTTGCTAGTTCCAGTTTAAAGAGGAAAATTAGATGGCTAGAAGGACAGGGACAGAATGTGTGCATGTGTGTGTTCAGAGAGTGAGTAAGATGTACAGTATGTGCCTAATTCAAATGATATTTTAGAACTTCAATCCTATCTCCTAAAACCTGTCTCAAGCAAAACACATATACAGTAGATATAAATGCTATAGGGCTTGAGTAAGGTCGGCAAGGGAACTGCAGAGAGAGATAAGTTAGGAAGTAGATTTCGGGGGAGGTCAGTCAAATCACCTCCAACTTCTTGTCACCCTTTCACTGGAATAAATCTCAATGTGTATGCATCTCTCTCTCTCCCTCCCTCCCTCCCTCCCTCCCTCCCTCCCTCCCTCTCTCTCTCTCTCTCTCTCTCTCTGTGTGTGTAAGGCAAGTAGAATTGTGCACATGTGGGGGCAAAGAGAGAATGTTGCTAAGGAAGGGAAGGGTAGCCATGTTTTGCAGCTGACAGCACTGCAGTGAAAGCAGAATTGACAGTTGGCTACATGCAGGCTGCAGTGGTTAGAATTTTTTTTTAATAACACTCTTCTTCCTTTCCCCAGTCTTTTTCCATCAGAGAGGAGAATTATTCCATTCTGTCCACCTCCCTCCAGCTGCCATTAAACCATTTTGCACTTTCACTCACCTCCCTGCATCTAAGGTGAATTAGAAGCTTTTATGGAGGAAGATGCAGTGAGGCACAGAGGCAGGCCAAGAATGCAAAAGACATGGAAGAAAATTGAGGGAGTAGGGAAAAAAGGCCTTTAAGGAAGAGGAACATTTGCCCAAGAGAAAAGAAGATTAAAAGGGTTGGATGGGAAGGAGAGAAGGGTGATGTGCTAATAGTTGTGGGATATTCCAGCCAAGCTGGAAAAAAGAAATTTTAGTACTGCCATTTTTCTCTGCTCTTTGATAGATAAAGGGTGAGGAGGGGTGATGCTTAAGCTTGGAGGGAATAGGGGAAAATTAGTGTGCCTTTCCCAACAAAATGTCTCCAGATGTGTCGAAGTCTGATTCCCTTTATCTCCGACCAGAATAGCCATATGAGTTTTGGGCTGATGGCAGTTGGAACCCATGAAATTAGTGGGCATTAAGTTAGAAAATACTGGATTGAGCAGTAGAAATAATTTTTTTATCTTAAAGGAGCTCTTTAACTGGCTAAGGAGCTCTCTGTCTCTGAAAATAGAACTGGAAAGAGGGTTGTCAGAACAGATATGTGTACAGTATTTCATCCATGTCTTGAGCCTGAAATTCAGGGAAAATATGTAAGCTTTATATTTAGAGGCCATCCAAATTTATCTATAAGTGGCACCTTGATACTCCCCTGCTCAATATCCTTAACATGGATCCTGCTTATGTATCCTTCCACATGGTAGCCATTTAGCTGAACATGCATAAACGCACTGACATAAAACATGAAAACTTTTGTTTTCATCTTCTTAACTTCTGGTCCAAAGGAAGAACTCTGAGAAGACCAAATGTATTACTCAAGATATTTTCCTTCTACCGATTGGCAAAATACACCTTCCGTGGCCCTTGTTTAATGGCTTTTGCTGCAAAGATTGCTTAGTAATTGTTTTGGTTCACAAAGACAAATATTATTTGACCTAGTTTAACAAATCTCATGAAATCAAAGGAATAGTTTAGTGCTTTCTGATAGCTACTTTTGTCTCTTTAACCTTGCAGTAAGAATCTGTATTTAGCTTGGATAGTTATCCTAGATTCCCCAACCAGGAAGCAAATTTAATCCAGCAGTGTTTTTTTTTTTTGGGGGGGGGGTGTTCAACTATAACATAATTAACCTTTCTCCCTCCTTTCTTTCCATTCCTTTAATATATCTTTAATATCTATTCTGCACCAGTAGGTAGTTCAGATCTGTCTAGTGATATCACCTTCCAGAGACACCATTGAAAGTCTAGGGACAGTAATGAATTTGAACTGAAGTCCAGATGAGAAATAAATGACCAACAACATGGCTTTTGATAATTTTGCTTAACAAAAGCAAAGCTTCCATAATTGAGAGCCAGTGTAGGGTATTTCATAAAATAAGGGGTCCTTGGTACTTTCTGAGCTTGTTTTCTTGCAGATGTCTCATTACCCAAACTAGGTAACATATCATCATTAGCACTGATGTTGTTACCTAGATTGGATAATTAAATGTCTGCAAGAAACAACCAAGCTCAGACAGCAGCAAGGACCCCTCATTTCAGTCCTGAACTACAGATATTCTCCTTTATTAGTTCTTAAAATGTCAGTCTGGGAACAAAGAGATCTGGGCTCTTTCCCATTTAGTGATGGAGCTCACTTTGTCACTTCATACAGTTACACTATCATAGCTGAACTTCAGCCCACCATATCAACCTAACTTAAATCAAGATTTTCTGTAATGAACGAATACAGGTTAAAGTTCAAGTCTAATTCAATTTTTATTGCTATGTAAGCCTTGAATTCTCAATACTAAGTCTTCCTTTCGAAAGCACAGTCATATTTATTACTATAGAATTAATATGACACTTGAGCTATGGAATCAATTTGTTTTTTTTACTGAATAGTAACAATAAAAGTAAATGTAAATATAAATGTATCCAGATATTCTATTATGAGAACACTTCCATTGATTGTAGTGAATTTATATCACATGAAGGTTAAAAAAGAATGTGAGTTTTCATAATCTCTATATATTACAATGCCACTTGTTAGTTAAACTATTCTCCCTTGGGTGAAAACTATGGGGCAGGGGGAGGATTGGATGTGTGTATGGTGTATGGTTTGGAAGGTGACTCTGGCTAGCCAGTGACAGCACTGTGCGAGAGGGCATGGCTGATTGGTTGTGGAAGGAAGCTCTGTTGAGTCCTTCATGGTACTAAGTATATGAGCTGAAGTGCCTGGAGGACTCAGATTACTCTTCTTTTTAGGTCAGACCTGGTATTTTATGGCCCGTAGGCCACATCTGGTTCTTTGGCTGACCATATCTGGCAGCAACTGGGAGGTGGCTGGAAAGCACTGGCAACCCTGCACAACAGTTTCTCGTATGATCCCTTGAAAAATTAATTGCTCATCCCTGCTTTAGATGAATGAATGATCATAGGGAGGATGTCCTGTTTTGAAAACCAGAGGATATGGGTTAGGGCGTATGGGGATTTGGGGGGCAAGATTGGAAGTGGAATGGAATATCACAGGGATGATGGGTATGGGAATGTATGATGGGAGGCTAGGGGCAGGCCAGTATTGGGGAACACAGGTCCAGTGCTTTGTACTGATCTTCTGGCCCCTGAACCTCAATCCCAGTTCCTGGTTAACAAACCTTCAGAGACCCTGGCTTTTGGCTGCTACTACTAAATATCAGGTTCACCTATAATAAAGCATCCTTCATCTATGATTCACAGATGAGAGGAATGACCTGGCGTGTATTACCAAGACCTGGCTAGGTCTGGCAGGTTCCCCTCTCTGAAATGTGCTCAGTTGATTCTAAGATATGGAATCATTAAAGATTCCAGGATGGGTGGGAATGTGGCAGTTGTAAATTAGGTATCTCTTATGGCTTTCATGGGTATTGGACTAACAGATATTGGATGTGTGACCCTGTTCTTTAAATTGGATTTTAGGGGTCAGTTGTGTCTGCTGCTATTGTGCCAGCTTCTCTGCTGCACAACAATCTCCCTGCCTGTCTCAGGGTGGAAAGTGAAAATCCTTAGGCTCATGGCTTTGGGAGATTTTATTTTACCTACCCTGGCAACAGGGTCTGAGATGGCCACCCTGACAACCATGGCCCTGTACCAGCTCATACAATACCTGACATGGGGTAGTGGTCACACTCCTGATTTTCCGTCAGAGTACTGGTAAAGTGATTTGGGATTGGAGGAGCTCTCTGTGCCTTCTGTCATGATCAGATCATGCCCTGGTAACCACAGTGCAGAGAGGCTCAAACTATTAGATTGATCTGTCCTCAGTGACTGATGGACCATAAGAGTTCCAGAGGGAACTGTGGGTTGTTCTTTGTAGTTTGCTGCATTGTCCAGTAGAGGCCTTAGTTGCTATTTGGAATAAGAGAGTAGCTGTGGCCTTGATCAGATGGTGTCCACCCAACACCTTCTTTCCAATTGTTCCTGTTGCTCTTTGTTTATGAAGGAGCTGAGAGACATGAAATGGAAGAAGAGACATTTAGAGCACTGCTGGAGATCAACAGAGGATAATCTTGACTGAACATGGTAGTGTGGTGATAGGATGGCAAAGCAACAATCTACTTTCTAAAAAAGTGTTAACCTTAAGTCTTTCCTGTGCCCCATTCTCCCATGTGCTTTTATAAGTTATTTTGGCTGCAGAATTTATCCTGCCACCCATACCATCTAAAGATAAGAGAGGGCACTACCCCCAAGTGATAGAAATAATGAGGAAGACTTTTTCTTTGAAAAAAATCAAAGGTTTTCCCTTAAGTATCAAGTAATCTTTGACACATAGGCGAAGTACTCATAGAACTATGTTATTCCCAAGAGTCTGTAACACCCAGTGTATTGGAAACATCAGAAAATCCGAAATGAGCCTCCAGAAAATAAATCTTACACTATCAGAAAGAGGGATTTGTTTTAACTGGAGTGATTGAGTTTGTTTATTGTTTTGTGGTTCATCAATTAATTGTTTCAAATGTTTATTAGTCAGACATTCATGCAATTTTAAGGCTGTTTAAAGTCAATATGTATGGACTTCTGGTTCCGGTTCACGGCGACTCCGGTCAGGTCTAGAGACTTGTCTCCACACCGGCTGGGTTTTTCTTCGCCAGTAGACCCCTTGTGGGTCGAAAGTCACCCTGGAGGGGCGACCACCGAGGAGGAGGCTTGCTGGAGACTGCATGAGGGCGGCAGCTTCTCTCATGGCTCCAGCTATTTCCTGAGGGCTGACAGAGCAAAAGATCACCCTGTAAGATAGCTGATTACTCTGCTGCACCAGCCAAAAGTCACAGCAACATCTAAGTGTGAATAGACCCACCATGGATGATCCGGGTGAGACCCCTTCTCCTCCTCTCTTCACCCTACTTTGTTCTCTTTTTTGCCTATAAAAGCTCCGTTGGAATCATTTCCCCGTCTTGAAAAAGCAGCTTTGGTATGTGTGAGAAGAAAGGCGCTGAACAAAAAGGTTAAAATAAAAATTTTTAAAGACTACACTTTATTTTTATCTACTTTGGGGTACAGAAAAAAACTTTTTTAAAGAGCTTTACTATCATATTATACTGGAAGATTGTTTCTTTTTCCACCTTTTTCTCTAAAAGATAGAAAAAGGGGGAAAAATGGTGTCTGGAAAAGATTTTTAAATCAATTGAGGACATCTAGTGGTGAAAAGTTAATATTGCAACTGCTGGTTACTGTTTAGAGATGAGATAGACTTGGCCTTCAAATTACTTTTGAAGAGAAAAGATAAGCGGATGCAGCTGTGGGAACTGTGGGGGTGGATACTGCTTTACTTTTATTAAATATAGCCTCCACTAAAAGAAAAAAGTGACTCTTTTCAATTATTATTTAAATGGAGAAACCTTATTCACAATTGAACTATAAACTTATATTGGAAAAGATCTACGAGGCTACTAAAGAAATATGTGCTACAATGAAAGAGATTTCTACAGAATTAAGAGTCAGAAGCCATATTCCAAACCTTCAAACTGACTTTCAGATAACATCTGACTATTCGACAAACCAAAACATACTAGAAGAGGATTTAATTGAGACTAAAGAGGAATTTATTTTACCCTACAAGCATTTCATCTATACCTTTGAGGATCAAAAAAAATCAAAGACTGAGATTTGAGCCTTTAAAGCAACAAAGCTTTAAGGATAAGAGAAATAGATGCCCAATGCAGAGGACGGGATGCTTCTTACTGTCTCAAATGATACTACAAACAACAAAGAGAGACTTATTGGCTGAAAGGGAAGCTTTGTTATGAAAACCTGCCTGGCACAAAAAAAGGCCAGAATAAGAGTGAAAAGTTAAATTCAAAATTATATGTGATGGATCAAAGGCACTGTAGAATTATGGATTGATTTAAGGATTAGGATTTAGAGTTAGAAGTAAGAGAAAAATGAGTGATTATTAGAATATATATTTTAAATAGATTAAGAATGTATTCTTTGGAATAATAGGTTTATTTGTATGAAAACTATTATGTAATGGAATGAAGAAAACTGAAGAGGCATTTTAAGATCTGGATTGATTTAATAACTAATTGAGTATGTTAAATTAGTACGATGATGTTCTTGCCTGATAATATGGACGTTATAAGGTATGATAATTAACTGGATGAAATTTGAATTTGGTCCAATGGGCTGAAATGATTTAAGGTTTGATATTATTTTGTTATTTTGTTATTTTAAAGATATTGATTGATGGATGGATTATACATGTATAGGATAGACTAATATTTTATTTTAATTAGGAGATATATTGTGTAGTGGAAGAAGAAATAAATGAGATTTGTGATAAAATTAAGGATTTAAGAGATTGAGATCTAGAATATATCTGGAAGGGATACCTGAATTGATAATCTGTTTCTTTAAAGTCAAATTTGATTATGCTAATTGTGAATTCACAAAGCTTTAAAACAAGTTTAGGATTTTTAGAAATTTAAATTAGAAATAGATTATCTTAAATGTATTAGGTTAATTGAGGGAAATAGAGAGGGAATATTTAATGTATTGATTTGAGTTATTCTTATATGGTTTTATTTCTGGATGTTTGATTACCCCAGCACCACGATGTGTCTTAAGCACTTTGTTCTAAGAATCAAAAAACCAATAAAATTTGTTTTTTTAAAAAAGTCAATATGTGTGAATCCCTAAGCCAATTCAAATTAATGTTCTTAACAATAGGCAAAATCTGTCTAAGGTCAAGCTGAGTCCAAACACTGAATTCCATATCAACATTGTTTGGTCTTCTTTCCTAGAATAAAAGTTTTGTAATACATCCAGTGTAGGGATAATGGAAAAATGAGGAAGGAGATGTTTAATGAAATTTATCAATCCCATTCAAATAAGGATTGCTTGTTTTTATTTGTTTGTTTGTTTTGGTACCTTCAAGTCAGTGTTGACTTCTGGTGATTACCTGGCAAATTTTTCAGAAGTGATTTGCCCTAGCCTTATTCCTAGGACTGACAGAATATAACTGCCTAAAGTCGCCCAGCCAGTTTCTTGCCTGTGGGATCAGTTCTTGATCGTCTGTTTAGCCATATTGCCAAACTGCCTCACATTTAAGAGGCAGTTCACTTTTAGTCATCCCATGCTTTCTAATAATTATAGTTAAAAAATAGCTAAGGAGGCCATCCCAGCTTGGTTATGGAACTTGGAATGTTTTTGCATAAATCAATAATTAAAAATATTCTAATTATGGAATGCACTCTTTCAACGATTGTTTTATACTTCTACCCCATTTGTTCAGCTTTCAAGGAAGAAATCACAACTTTCCCCTTCTCAGTAGGTTTTGGATGTTGGATGAATAATAATATTATATATTTTGTATTTAATATTTTATTGTTGGACACTTTAAATGTCCACAAATAGATATCCTGGAATAACAAGTGATAAACACTAAACAAACCTTACAAAATGATAAATGTTACAAAATTCCAATGTGAACATATTTTAAGAAATGGTCTATCTAACTTGTATATCTGATCTAGACAATTAGAAAAATTCTAGCAATTGTCTTTTCAATTTCTTCTTACCTCTGTTAGAAACAGAGTTGATATACCACAGATATACTGTAAATATGCTCTAGAGCCTTATTAGTGAGCAAGGCTTTTACAATAAGTCAGTGTTGCTGGAGGCAATTTTCCCCATGTCAGTTTGCATTGTGTCCCTGAACTTATACAACATGATAGAATGATAGATTTCCCCCTTCACTGCAAGAACAAAGCATTTCTTTGATCTCCTTCCTACATCAAAATTACAGTTAATTTGGTATGTCATATCTAATTAGGTATGGTTTGTATATGTTTAACTAAAACATCATCAGCAAGTTTCTATGTTCATACATGAAATTTGCATATCAAAATTTGCAAGTACTGAGAAACATATTTCCATGCCAAGACAAGGTGCTTTAAAAACTCTTTTAAGAAACAAATTCTTTTAAGAAAGGATCACACATGAAACAATTCCACATATGTGTATGTTGCTTTGACCAGCTAAGCTGGTTATGTTGACAGAAGCCGGTTGTCACAGAAACCCAAGAGAAGTTGCTAGACGTAATCATGTAGTCAGGACCATAGACAGCTCTCGGACAGGCTTTGATGCAGAACTTAAGCATGAAACAGAGTACTTTCCAAAATTTTCCTTCATTATCCAAAACCACATATCAAAAAATCATGTTTACTTTATTTATTTGTATCCTGCCTTTATTATTTTTGCAAACAACTCAAGGCAGCAAACATATCCATCACACCTTCCTCCTCCTATTGTCCCCACAATAACAATGCTGTAAGGTGAATTGGATTGAGAGACACTCCCTAAGTTATTGGCTTGTAAAGGTGACAGTGGGAGAATTGTACTGGTAGACCTGCAAGACTGATACTAGCCTTAGCAGTCAGATCAGAGAGGAAACATAGCCAGATTCAGTGAATTCTATTTTACAGTAAAATAGAATTCACTGATCTGGCTATGTTTCCTCTCTGAGCTGATTGCTAAGGCTAGTATCAGTCTTGCAGGTCTACCAGTACAATTCTCCCACTGTCACCTTTACAGAATAAACAGAATCTCGCAGATATGAAAGGAAATAAAAGCGGAGTATAAATAAATACATAAATATGTTATTTCAAGATGTATATAACTATAGGTCCAGAATAACATATTTCCATCTATTTTGGTATAAATAATTCCAGTTTAAATCAACATATATCACTTTAAGAAACTGTAAGTATTTTAATTTGCAGTCTGTTGAGTAGAAAACCACAGAAAAGCCATTTTCAAAGATGCTTTTGAGGCATGCAGAATTATCCTAAAGGAGTCATGGAGGTGCCCATAGCAATTTCATCTCTTATGGACAATATACAGTATATGTTATATTATATAAGTCAGTCAGTCAGTCAGTCAATCAGTCTGTCAGTCAGTCTGTCTGTCTGTCTGTCTTTTGAGTCTTTCATAAGAACATAAGATCTGTGCTGGATCCAATAAGGAGCCCAACTAATTTGTCCTATACAATAGCTCACCAGATATACCCAAGAAGTATATCAATATGGACAGGGTAGTCCTCTCCCACTGTTGCCTCCAACAGCTGGTATTTAAGATTTTCCACCTTTGTTTCAGAAGAAAGTAAATGGTTATCAAGACTAATAGCCACCATTTGCTTATTACTTCATGGATTTGTCCAGTTGTCTTTTCAAATAATCTAAAATGACATGTATCACCACAATTAATGAAAATGAATTTTGCAGTCCAAGTTATTGTAGATAATAATGTTACTGAGTGATGATAACCTTTGCAGCAGATTCACCGAGAACCTGCTTAGAAATTCCATTACATACTACTGTTAAAAAGAGGTTGCAATATTCCCAGAGTGATATTGCTCATTCAACTATTTAATCTATCTAGACAATTTTAGAATCTTTGATTTCCAATGAAATATCTCTCAAAATATTTTGTAAATGTAAGGTCAAATGACAAAATCAACCTTTAAGTACCTATATAGTTCTTCATTTTTGTAAAGAAAAATCTCTTTCAAGTTAATTTCATATTGATTTCACTAAGCTCAAATCTGCCATGTCTGTGTAGTTTTATTAGTATGGGTTTCTCTTTCTGGTTTACAGCCTGGTATTTTCTCATCCACATACTAACAAGAGCTAAATTATCATAGCTGTTGAGACAGCCAAGTTTGACTAGTCTTCATGGAAATTTCTAGGACTGTTATGTTATAGAAAAAGATTTCCTTCCTTCCTTCTTTCCTTCCTTCCTTCCTTCCTTCCTTCCTTCCTTCCTTCTTTCTTTCTTTCTTTCTTTCTTTCTTTCTTTCATTCTGGGTGGCTTACAATTCTAATTTTATTCTGATGAAAAGTTGTTTAAAAGTTATACAATTCGAATGCACTTAGTTTTTAACAATTACCTGATTTCTGGATTCAAAAGAATTTGAATATTATTGCCCCAGATTCATCACTGTGGATTTATCCTCAGTTTTGTATCTTTTTCTGGTCCGACCCTTACTGGCTATTATTAATGTAATGTAAAATCTCCAAAAACAAATTCTCAGATTCCTACTGTACATTCCTACTGTTCTAAATACAAGCTCACATTTACAGTACCCTGTGTATGGGAGGTGTGTGAAAATTGAAGTGAGTTTTACATTCCATTCTCATCCAGATCTTTCACATTTCAGTTTGCTCTCAATGTAACAGTAGTGTAATACTGATGTAGATATATCCTTCCCATAATTGCTGTATAGGTGTAAAAAAAAAGTAAATTTACATACTTTACTGTCCAACCTTATCAGCTCCCTGTAAAGGAGGCTAATATTATACATCTCTCAGCTATATTTGTACAATATGTTGAATCTGGTTAGGCTATAAGTTCTAAAGAGAAACTGTTGCGTCCTTGGCGGGAAAACAGACACGAGAAGCAGCTGGAGTTCTCAGTTTCTTTTATTCAGTGTTCAGCTTACAGGAAGATGGCTTCAGCCTCGCCCAAACGCCTCGCAGCCTCTTATATAGGCAACTCCCGGGTAAATGGGTTACTTTTCCCGCGCCAGCACCCGCGCATGCGCACGGCGCTGGCGACAGCCTGTCTGGTCCCGGGCAGCTTTGCACCTGCCCGGGACTGCCTGCAAACGCCCGAGCCGTTTGCAAAGGCTCGGGACATAACACCCCTTTCCCCCGGGCTAAAACTACTACCAACATACAACATTTATTTTATATGACATTTTGCTCCCCAGTGCTCCCACTGTTTACTGGCCTTTGCCTTGCCAGCAATGTTATGTAGTCTTCTAGGTACTTGGGAGATTTCTTTGCTCTCTGTGACCTTCTTAGCTCTGGGTTACTGGCATAAGTCCCCTGACTGGAGGGAGGCGTGAGCCTGTTCTCTCTATTGTGTCCTGGTGTCTTCCAAGGACTGTGCCCCGATGCCTGGCCTGCTTGCTTGCCCACCGGGCTCGTCAGGCCAGGGCTTCTGTTATTGTGTGACCTGGTTGACCTACCTAGCTGTAGACCCTCAGGCCCCTTGAAGTGATAGCCGCTGCTGGGCGTCTCTGTAGAACCTCCTAGGTCAGTCCAAGACCTGTCAGGAGGCTGTCCATTCCCTGAACCCCATTCTGTGTTCGGGCTCGTGTGGGTTTCTGTACTTTCCCAAAACTCAGGTGTTCCCTGATTTGTGCTAGGGTTGTTGTAGTCGGGACTTGGTTCCTCGACTAACTCTGTGTATGTTTGACCCCCTGTAGGATTTGGGGTAAGGTCAGGCCAACCTTGGGAATTGTGTGCCAGTTCTCTTGCGGGGAATGATTTGTTGGGATGCCCCCGGGTATCCTCCGTTGCTGGAGTAGGCGTGAGTGCCTGTTGTGTGGGTAAGCTCCATGACTTTCTTTTCGGAGCAATTGCAGAACCTTGGGACGAGCCGTTTGTGGCTCCCTCAGTGGAGGTGGGCAGTAGCTCTTGCCCTTCCCTTTGCTCCAAAGGGTCCCCCTCCCCCCTGGAAAAGACCCAGGAGTCTCAGCAGAAAAGTCTCGCCTAGAGCGAAGTTGGTCGATGTGCCGACGCAGGACACGACCGTTGTCCAGGGCAACCTCGTAGGAGAGAGGACCTGTGATCCTGGACACAGAAGCGGGGACCCATGTATGACCAGGCCCGTAATTGCGAGCCCAAACCGGGGCACCCACAAGTAGTTGTCTAGGTGCCCTAGGATGTGAGGTAGATGAAGGCAGTCTGTCCGGATGCAACCGGTCAAGTCTAGTAGTAAGTTGGCGCCCCCAACGAAGTTCAGCTGGACTTCTCCCTGTAGAAGTGGACGGTGTGGTGCGATAAGAAAGGAGAAAGTCAGCCAACCTGTGATGCCAGTCCCCGTAGGTGAGTCTCTTCAAGGCGTCCTTTGCGATGCGCACCATGCGTTCAGCCATACCGTTGGTGGACGGGTGAAAAGGCGCAGACGTGGCATGACGAATCAGGTTTGCCTGTAAGAAAGCTTGGAATTCGGAGGAGGTGAATTGAGGGCCGTTGTCGGACACAATGACATCTGGCAGCCCGTGTGCAGCAAAAATCCCCCTCAGTACCTGAATAGTCTTTGCAGTGGTGGTGGATGAGACAGGCACAACCTCAAGCCATTTTGAATGGCTGTCAACAAGGACCAAGAAGAACTGGCCCTGAAAGGGCCCAGCGTAGTCAATGTGCACCCTAGACCATGGGGACTGTGTTTCCTCCCATCTATGCACAGGAGCTTGGGGCATCTCTGGGCGAGATCGTTGGCACAGGTGGCATGCGTGTACCTTAGCCTCAATATCTTTATCTAAACCAGGCCACCACAAGTGGCTTCGTGCAAGAGCCTTCATACGAACAATGCCAGGATGACCCTCGTGGAGGGATTCTAAGACCCTAGTCCTCATTGAGGTGGGAATGACAACTCTGTTTCCCCAAAGCAGACAACCCTGAGAAAGGGACAGTTCGTTCCTTTTGGACCAGAAACTCTGAAACTCAGGACTAGGGCAGTGCTCAGGCCACCCGGACAGGACCCAGGAGCGGACACGTGAAAGTGTGTGATCTGTACCCGTTTCAGCGGTAACATCCCTGGCACTAAGAGGGAGCTCGGGCAAGGCTTGGATTGATAGAATGTTGACAGCTGGCGCGGGGTCAGCTTCTACTACTGGCAGAGGCAACCTACTGAGGCCATCAGCATGGCCCATTTCTTTCCCAGGCTTGTGGAGTAATGAAAAATCATATGCAGACAAAAAAATAGACCACCTAAGCATTCTAGGGGAAATGATGTGGGGAGTCTGCTTACGTGTGGTAAACAGTCCCAGCAGAGGCTTATGGTCAGTGAAGACCGTGAAATGCCTGCCATATAGAAAATCGTGGAATTTTTTAATTCCAGCAACAACAGCCAGAGCCTCCCTGTCTATCTGAGCGTAGTTGCGCTCGGCAGAAGACAGTGTTCTGGAGTAGTATGCAATAGGAACCTGAGTTCCATCAGACCTGAGGTGACTCAGGACAGCTCCAACCCCGTAGGGGGATGCATCACAAGCGATGCACACAGGAAGAGACTCGTTGAAATGTGCAAGAACACTGTTAGAAGTGAGCAAGGCCTTGACTTCTTTAAAGCAAGCCTCATGTGCTTGTGACCACAGCCACACAGCTTGTTTGTCTAGTAGCCTGTGAAGAGGCTCAGCTACACTAGCTTTATGTGGAAGAAAAGAATTGTAGAAATTCAGGAGGCCTAGGAAGGCCTGAAGTTCGGCCTTAGACTTTGGCCTGGGTGCTTGTAAAATAGCAGTTAGTTTGGATTCAGCAGGATGAATCCCAGCAGCATCAATTTTGAATCCCAGAAATTCAGTAGAAGGCACCCCGATCTTGCATTTGTCTTTTCTGAGCTTGAGGCCTGATTCCCTGAATCTTAACAGGACAGCCCTAAGTCTTTCAGCTAGAATGTGTGTGGAGTCTCCTGCAATCAAGACATCGTCAAAGTAGGGGCAGACCCCTGGTATACCTCGTAGTGTGTTTTCCATTACGCTTTGGAAAATCCCAGGAGCGACATTTACTCCAAACTGTAGCCTTTTTACTTTAAAGGCTCCCCTGTGGGTCACAATGGTCTGAGCTATAGCAGCATCATCATCAACAGGCAGCTGTTGATATGCTTGAGCTAGGTCAAGCTTTGCAAAAACACGCCCCCCCTTGAGAGAGGCCAGGATGTGACTGACCACAGGAACAGGATAGGCATGTTGCTGCAATGCCTTATTGAGTGTGCATTTGTAATCAGCACAAATGCGAATGTCCCCATTTGCCTTTAGAGGCGTGACAATGGGGGTCTCCCACGGGCTGGAATCAACAGGTTCTAGGATTCCCTGTTGGATTAGTTTGTCTAGTTCAGTGTCAATCTTACTTTTTTAAAGCAAAAGGGACCCTTCTTGCTTTAATCCTAATGGGAGTGACAGTGGGGTCTAGCTTTAAGGACACAGGTGGTCCTTTGAATGTGCCCAGCTGGGGGCTGAAAACATCTGCAAATTCTTTGCAGACTTCCTGTAGGTCGAGTGTTTGTAAGCTGTTGAGTCCTGTGACGTGTATCCCCAGGGCCTCAAACCAATCGAGTCCTATGAGACTCGTTCGTTCACCCCCTACTACTAATAAGTCTAGTGGACCTTCAAAGCTCTTGTATTGCACGTTAAGGGTGGCCTCCCCCTTAACACACACTCTTGAGTTCTGAAAATCTGTTAATACAATATCAGAAGGCCTTAACTTGGCCTTAGACCCACTACTGGAACAAATCTTCCTAAATGTATGCAATGAAATGATGGACAGGGCAGACCCTGTGTCTAGTTCCATAGATAATGGAACCCCTTGTAGCTTCACGTTGAGTGACAGCTTTTTCTTCATGGGCTTGTGTGTGCCTGTTCTACAGATGCTTCTTCGCGAAGCGCAAAACCCTACCCTATTCTGGCTGGGGAATCTGGTACCTTTCAGGCGTTCTTCTTGGGGTTGTGCCTTTCGTCGGCTCAGACACACAGCTGCAATATGCCCTTGTTTGCCGCATGCCCGGCAGGTAGCGGAGCGGAACTTGCAGTCGGTTCTCCTGTGGCGACCTCCACAGCCGATGCACTTGAGCAGAGCCGAAGAGCTTCCCTTCTGGTTCTCTTCCTTCGCGGGGTGTAGACGGTCGACTTCCTCGTCCGGATCCTCCTCGGAGTTTCGTCGGACGTCTTCCTGGTGCACGGACGCACCCTCTGCACTGTTTCTGATCGGCCGCATGTTTTTGATGGCGCCGCCTGCTGCTTCTTCTGCGGTGACTTCCCTTAAGGCGTCTTGGAAGGATAATTCTTCCTTGGCAAAAAGTCTCTGTTGTAGCTCTCGATGCCTTAGCCCGCACACGAATCGGTCCCTCAGTCGTTCCTCGAGGTCCTTGAACTCGCAGGGCTTGGCGGCCTTCCGTAGCGCGGCGATGTATTCCTTGGCTGTTTCACCGGACCGTTGATCCCTCTGCTCGAAGGTGTGGCGCCATGAGATAACGGACACCTTGGGGTGGAAGTGCTCTTTCAGCAGCTTCTTCAGGTCTGCGTAGCTTACAGACTCTACTGGAACAGGTGCTACAAGATTTTCTGCGATTTCGAAGGCGTCTTGGCCGCAAACGCAAAGCAGGGTGGCGGCCTTCAAGCTATCTTCCCTCACTTGGTTTGCCTTGAAGTAGTTCTCCATTCTGGATACGTAGGACTCCCACCGCTCTGGATGTGAGACGTCGAATTCCGAAAGCCTTCCGATTTTCGCCATCTTCGGATCTTCAGGAGACGGGTCTATCAGCCAGCCTACCCCCGAATGCGCACCGGATTGGCGGGCAGCTGCCGAGTCGACGCCGTTCCTCTTCCGCCGCTCAGGACTCCTTGGGTAAGCTTACACTTCTTCCTTTCCAGGTAGTGCAAGGCATCCCACCTTCGTCGCCAGTGTTGCGTCCTTGGCGGGAAAACAGACACGAGAAGCAGCTGGAGTTCTCAGTTTCTTTTATTCAGCGTTCAGCTTACAGGAAGATGGCTTCAGCCTCGCCCAAACGCCTCGCAGCCTCTTATATAGGCAACTCCCGGGTAAATGGGTTACTTTTCCCGCGCCAGCACCCGCGCATGCGCACGGCGCTGGCGACAGCCTGTCTGGTCCCGGGCAGCTTTGCACCTGCCCGGGACTGCCTGCAAACGCCCGAGCCGTTTGCAAAGGCTCGGGACATAACAGAAACCAGTGTATTTGTTTAGGTTTCTTAGTGGAGAGTTTAGCATGTTGTATGAACCCAGACTATGTAGTTAGCTAGCTAGCCTGGCATAGTGGTTAAGATACTGGCCTAGAAACCAGAAGACTGTGAGTTCTGGGCCTACCTAGAAAACCAACTGGATGACTTCGGGTCAGTCACTCTGAGCACAACCCATCTCACAGAAAATGCCGAAAATAGGAGACAGAGTGTTATATACAGTACACTATGTTCACCGCCTAGATAGATAGATAGATAGATAGATAGATAGATAGATAGATAGATAGATAGATAGATAGATAGATAGATAGGCGGGCAGGCGGGCAGGCAGACAGACAGACGGATGTGGTATATAAAAAAAATCCTGAAAACATGATAAATCAGTACTTAAGGGAAGCAAGTTGTGTGAATGCAGCCATATAATACTATATTCTGTTTCTGCAGGATGTATATGAATGTCTATATTTCCATAAAAGGGGACAACATAACAGAAAGGAGGATAAAAAGTACAAGAATGGGAGACAGAAATGGCAAAAATACAGCCAGCTTTTCATTTCTATGGGGATTCAAACTAAGAGTAATGCAGATCCACACAATGCAGTGTATAGCCTCTGCCCACCCCACCCCTTGTAATAACTGCATTTTGCTACTGTCTTGAAATGGAGGTTTTAAACCTTCCTAAATCAGCTCTAGGTTTTTCTTGTTTTTGTTTGAATAAGATGCTCCTCAGAAAATGGTGCAAGCCTGACTTCATCTCCTACCTCCATTCTGTTCCCCTCCGCCCTGTCCCTTGATTCATTGCCCAAGGCTGCTGCAAGAAAAGTGGAAACGCTGACTGCAGCAAATTGCCATTTTTCTGCCTTTAATGCAGGGAAAGCACACCAAGGAACAGAGTGTACAACCTCGTTCCCTGACTGTCTCTTGATCAAAGTGATTTGTTGAAATTGCTGCAAAAATATACTGAGAGAAGGGAAGTGATGGTGATGGGTGAAAGTGAGTTGGTGTGATGAGGAAGGAAGATCTATCTATCTATCTATCTATCTATCTATCTATCTATCTATCTATCTATCTATCTATCTATCTATCTCTATTTCTATATCTTCCTTAATCTGATATGATTTGACAAATTGTATAAACTCAGATCAAATAGGAAAGTGCAAATGTTTCATGGAGCCTTAAGGCATGATGGTTATGATTTCTGTGAGCTGCATGAATCCTACACATTTGGAAGGGTACAGATTGAGAAAGAAGGTATAAATTTAAGGTCTTCCAGTGGCTGGAGGTTGCACTTAATTTTGGGGAAAGAAGGGCAAGGCCTATGGGTATTCATATAAAATGGCTTCACTACATGTGGGTAAAATCAGAATTTTGCATCATTTAACTGCAAGGGGGTTGGATCTTTTAAAGAGATATGTGAAATGATTTAGCTGATCTTGAAAAATTAAGAAGTCAGACATGGCTTGTACATTGATAAGAGATCAGAGGAAAGGGCCAAGCTGGGATGGGAGGGCAGGCAGACATCCTGGAAGAAGAAAATGGCAAGTTTCTTCTATCTTATTGGCAGAAAAAACATGATATGTTAATAAGCTCACCCTGAATTGAGTTTGTCTTGAGGGATCTTTTACTTTTTCAGCCCAATTTGTTGTTTATTGGCTAAATTTACTTACCAGCTTTCCTGTTAAGAGTTCAAAATTGCATCAATTGCCAGCTTTCCTTAAATTTTTCTCCATATAACCATACTGTCCCAATTTAGAGACCAGCATAAACATATTCAATGAACTTCCATTTCTGAGAATAGATTTCATTGTGCATATCCCAGTCCACCACTTTAATCACTATAGTTTATTGGGCCACAACTGCAATTTTATATGTCTCGTGCCTCAAAATGGCAGGGAAATGCAATGCCAATTTTTAAGAATTTTAAGAATTATGCTGCTAAATTTCAGTGAATGCAGGATCCACCCAAAAAGAACATTGCTATAAGTTGCCTACCACAGGATTTCTTGAAATATTTCAAAAGATATTTCTTTTCTTCTCATTTGTGAATGTTCCTGCAGGGAGTTAAATGGAGTTACAACCCGAGATCTAGAGACTTCTTTTTTTTTTTTAGTGTTCTGTCTCTTGAATAAAACTCTTGAATATATTTTGTATCATTTTAATAATATTATAAGGTATGCTACATCATACAGGATAGGATTAAGACTTTAAAAGATATGTTAGAATAATAACATAATTTATTTACATTATCTTCATTGACCAGAATCAATTTCTTGGGTTTTGACAAGAGCTTTCCTGATTTATCAGGTTACATGTATGTATGTTTATATTCATTTTCTATAGTTGTCCAACTTAACCTTGTGACTTTGGGCAGCTTACAATTCTAATTTGAACTCTTAAAACTTTTTCATGTAAACAGGAACTCTATCCCTCAAGCTTCAGTCTTCTGTCATTGCAGGATCTTCTGCATTGTTGTAAAGCAACCTTTGCCATATTTCCAAATATTCTGGAGTACATATCCTCATTCCCAACTGTTGGCTATATTGATTGGGGTGATGTGAATTGCAGTCCAGTAAGCCTGCAGGTACCAGCTTGAGTTAGTTATTAGTTCCTTATACATCATCTTTGGGCCTCTTTGTGGCAGAAGCTGGTCTCCCAGAGTCAGTTGCTGTATAGAGAAGCTTGAAATGATTTAATAGGATGATACCACAAAGAGACTCAAAGCAAATTTGCATCTAGGAGAGCATATTTCGATTACATGACTTGGATTGGGCTATTTTTCTTGGCACTTATCTCTGGAGGGAAGTGTTATAAGGGGAAAAAACAGCAATTGCCACACAAAGGATTTTCAACAGACTTTTGGAAGGATGGAATGTTATCAAACATTTCCAGAAAGCAATCAATGTGTTGGGAAGTAGTTTTGATTTAACTGGGTCTTCTTTAGGCTTATGAATTTACATCTGCCATTTAAAACCCAGGGAAAGAGTGAACACCTACTCAAGGGTAATTGCCACTCATAATAAATTTGCACCATGTTTTTAAGCCCTTATGAAATATAAAAATGCTGTCCAGTTCATGCACTGTTTAATGGCTGGTTTCAAATTTCATGATACTGACACTATGACCTGCAGCACTAGGCTAAAAGTGTTCTTGAAGTGAATGAAGGAGAATGTATTTTTCAAAATTATTTCAGAGAAGAACAGCATTTTGGTGACATTCTCACAAGTGGGTGTGTTGCTATTGCACTTACTTATTTATGGAATGCCACAAGGTGTGTTTATGAGGGTGTCCTATTTTGGATAGTACCACTATCTCTTCAGCAATCTGAATTCCATCCACAAGCTTTTTCAATCTGGAAAAAGGAGACAGGGATGCTTTTGTGTGATGGAAAAATGAGCAGTACAATAGATTATCTCCAGGGTTAAAATATGCTCAAAACACTAAAAGACAACGGAATGACATTTACTTCAATCCTGAAACTAAAGTAAAAAAATAACAACATAAAAAGTGTTTTTCACATTATCCTTCTTTTTCCTTTTTTCAATGGGAGAAGAAAATGTTGGAAAATTACAGAGCAGACTTTGGAGATTAAGCTTCTGAGCTGATGGCTGAGAGGCAGAAAATGTTCAGCTTCATGATCTCATTTTGGAGCACTGAAATTGACTCAGTGACACTGCTAAATTTGGCATGGTGTGGGTGCAGTACTTAGCACTAGAGGTTGCTGTTTCCTTGGCTGCCCTGCTTCTTAGCAAGACACTCCAGAGGAAGACCACATATGATGGATAATTGGCCTTACTTAAAAAAAAAAAAAAGAGAGAAGCAGTTTAAATCCTGTTCTGTATATTTCAGAAAACTAAATGATATATTAAAGCAGGGGTCGATTTTTTGGGGAAGCCAGGGGCTACACTGGTCAAGGATCACAGCAATGTTTCAAATTTTATAATCACTGCATTTTTAGGGTTGCTGCTTCAAAAACATGGAGTATATCCATCTCTCTGGTCCATCAGATTGCTCACCTTTCTCTGAAACACTAATTCATTTCCATAAGGACTTGTCCAATACATGCACAAATCAGAATAAGAGTATGCATATTAAGAGATTAAAGAAGGAAGAGGGGAGGAAGAATCTAGCATCCTATTTAATGCTGGGGACCATTTGGGAAAGAAGGGACAAGATCAGTGAAAGAGATCTTTGCTATCTTGTCTCCTTTTTTGATGCAACAAAACTTGTTGGGCCAGTTTGATGAAGGTGACTGTCAAGTGGTGAGTTGCATTGGGGACCATTGTACATCCCTTGTGATGCTTAATCTAGACACCTAAATGTGTAATTCCAGCATACAAAATTGGCTTTTCATGGACTGAGGGCAGTGCATCAACTGCTAATCTCTGAGTGACATCTGATTTTGTTGCTTTCTAGAACCAACCTGGTAAAATCGTGTAAATCAGCCTTTCCCCTTCTGGCACTCTCCATATTTCCTGGGAATATCATTCTCACTGTAAGAAGAGATCTATAATCCATCATGCTGATTGTTAGTTGTAATGTAGGGCTGGTGAAGGGGCTTTGTAACAGTTCCCAGTGGAAATTTTCTACTGGGTCCTGCCTGTTGTTTGTTTCATTAGAAGTAATCCCAGATATGGAGGGTGTTTCAACCTGCAGCTCCACTGAGACTAGTTTTTCCCGAAAAAGAAGATTTGTGTGCTAAGGCTTTACATTCAGAAAGGAAGCATTTGTAATTATCCATTGCAAGAACTGCCTCTCTAAGAAAGAAGCTCATCTATTTTGACTCATATATGCCATTAATAGATGGACTGTTCTGGCAGAATGAACTAGAACAGAATGGCCCCAATCATTCATTTCCAGTCTTTGACAGAAGGAGTTGCTTTATTATATTAATACCTGCCAGGGCAACTCTGATCCTTCTGACTTGCGTAGCATCAGGACTTTTATATTTTCATCTGTCACTGGCTGTGAGGTTATGAAGGAAAAGGTGATTTTACACACAAACAATGTATGTAAAATAATGCTGATGAAAAAAATGCATATTAACATACAAAACTAGCTGGAAGGTTTTTATTCATGTTGGACTTGCTGCAAACACAACTAGCTTTTCCCCAATATACTGAGGGAAGATAAATTGGGAACGTAACTCCTTAAATCCCCAGCCAGTTAATTGCAAGGCTAGCTGGGAATTCTAGCAGATGCAATTCTAAATATATCTGAAGCCAGGAGCACTAGAGTGTGGATGTGGGCAGAGTATAATGAAAATTCCAAATTTAGTGGCTTTTTCATGGATTAAATGCCTTACTTTTTAAAGCATGCTGGAATTTTCACTGTGCTTCCTTCTTAGCATGCTATTTTTTCTCTTTGACAAAGCAAAGTTCTTTCACCTTTGGACCAAAGATGCTTTTTCAAGAGGCAACTGGACTTCCTTGGTTTTTTTTTAAGATGTTTCACTTCTAATCCAAGAAGCTTCTTCAGCTCTGACTGGATGGTAGGGAATGGAAGGATTTATATTCCTTGCAGACAGTTGGACATTTGCATTATTTTAGAAAGTCATTGAGGCCACTGGGAGGTTTATCTGTATCTTCAAGGTCACCTGAGTGGTGCAAATGGGTGTGGAGCCTTCTTGGAACTGCAGAAAGGACTGCTTTGTAGACTGGAGATACATGATGTCTTATCCCTCCTCCTTTATTGAGAGAGGGCTGTTCAATTTTAACACAGATTGCCTCTTTGACCCCTCTTTCAAACCAGCGATCCTCTCTGTCCAAAATGTGGACTTTGCTGTCTTTAAAAGAGTGGCTTTGTTTTTTAAATGCAGATGGACTACTGAATCTTGTCTTGATGGGTTTGTTCTCCTATGTTGTGCCATGCGTTTATGAAGTGGTTGTTTTGTTTCACCAATGTACAGATCTGCCCATGTTTCACTGCATTGTATTGCATATACCATGTTGTTTAGTTTGTGTCAGGGTGTTTTATCCTTGGGATGGACAAGCTTCTGCCTTAGTGTATTTTGGGGTTTAAAGTATGCACGTATATTGTATTAGTGAAGATCGTCCTGAGCTTTTCAGATATTCCTGCAACGTATGGAAGACAACATTGCTTTGTTTATTGTTCTCTTCTGTTATGGAGGAGCTCCTGCTGGGTCTTTTGGGGGATTTGATGAAGGCCCAGTTGGAATAGCCACATGTTCTGAAGGCTTCCTTGATGTGTTTTAGTTCTTTTTCTTTCCTATCTTTGCTGGTAGGCAGGCCTTCAGCTTGGTGGTGTAGGGTTCTGATAACTCCCATTTTATGCTCCAGTGGGTGGTGAGAATCAAAATGTAAATATTGATCTCTGTGTGTGGATTTTCTATAGACTTCAATGTTCCATAGACATTTCACCTTTGGAAGGAAACAAATTTATTTATTATTTTTATTTTATTTTTAAAATTTATAAGCCGCCCCACTCCCGAAGGACTCTGGGCGGCTAACAATAAAAACACATAAAACATAACAAAACAAACAGTACAAGAACAGTCATCCAGGGGTCAGATTTTATAAACCCCAGGCCTGCCGGAAAAGCCAGGTCTTAAGCAACTTACGGAAAACCAACAGGGTGGGAGTGGTCCTAATTTCCGGGGGGAGCTGGTTCCAAGACGTGGGTGCCATCACAGAGAAAGCCCTCCTCCGCGGCCCCGTCAAATGGCACTGCTTGGCCGATGGGACCTGAAGGAGGCCCAGCCTGTGGGATCTAAGCGGATGAAGGGAACTATGAGGTAGTAGGCAGTCTCGCAAATAGCCAGGCCCTGAGCCATATAGGGCTTTAAAGGTAATAACCAACACCTTGAATTGGACCCGGAGACCAATAGGCAACCAGTGCAGCTCACGGAGGATAGGTGTAACGTGGGTGTATCGAGGAGCACCCACTATCACTCGCGCGGCTGCATTCTGGACCAACTGTAGTCTCCAAATACTTTTCAAGGGTAGCCCCATGTAGAGCGCGTTGCAGTAGTCCAGACGTGAGGTGACAAGGGCATGAGTGACTGTAAGGAGAGCCTCCCGGTCCAGGTATGGTCGCAACTGGTGCAACAGACGAACTTGTGCAAAGGTCCTCCAAGCCACAGCCGTCAAATGA
The DNA here is from genome assembly GCF_016545835.1 of Crotalus tigris. NCBI lineage: Eukaryota > Metazoa > Chordata > Lepidosauria > Squamata > Viperidae > Crotalus > Crotalus tigris. Next base: position 300,765 of record NW_024096976.1, read on the forward strand.
TGTTCCAAATTCAGCTGTGGATCAAGGAGGACACCCAAGTTGCGAACCCGCTCCGAAGGGGGTATATTTTCCCCCGCAAGAGTCAACACTGGACAGTCGACATGATCCTTGGGATCATCTTGTCAGGATTGAACCTGAGTCTGTTAACCCCCATCCAGACCCTTACAGCTTCAAGGCAACGGCCCATCACATCGGCCGCTTCACTGAGAGAGCTCGGGGAGGAGATATATAACTGGGTATCATCAGCATACTGATGAAACCTCAACCCGTGCTGTCTGATGATCTCACCCAGCGGCTTCATATAAATGTTAAATAGGAGGGGGGAGAGGATCGATCCCTGCGGCACACTGCATTCAAGGGGCCTCGGGGTTGACCTCTGCCCTCCCACCAGTACCGATTGCGACCGGCCAGAGAGGTAGGAGGAGAACCACTGTAAAATAGTGCTTCCCACTCCCACCCCTTCAAGTCATCGCAAAAGGATACCATGATCGATGGTATCAAAAGCCGCTGAGAGGTCAAGTAGCACCAAGACAGAGGAATAACCCCTGTCTCGGGCCCGCCAGAGATCATCCATCAGCGCGACTAAAGCGGTTTCTGTGCTGAAGCCAGGCCTGAAGCCAGATTGAAAAGGGTCTAGATAATCCGCTTCATCCAGAGACCATCGGAGCTGGAGTGCCACCACTCTCTCTACAACCTTTCCCAAAAAGGGGAGATTGGAGACTGGACGGAAGTTATTTAAGTCAGCCGGGTCCAGGGTAGGCTTCTTGAGAAGGGGCCTCACAACCGCCTCCTTCAAGGATTGCGGGAAAGACCCCCCCCTCAACGAAGCGTTGACCAACATTTGGAGCCAGCCTCATGTCACCTCCTTGGCAGCCGAGACCAACCAGGAAGGACACGGGTCCAATAAACAAGTGGAGGCGCTCATTGCTCCCACCGCTCTGTCAACATCCTCAGCAGTCACAGACTCAAATTCATCCCATAAAACTGAGCTAAGACCTGCCCCAGTCATCTCAGAAGGCCCTGCCCAATCGGAGTCTAGGTCTGTCTGAATCCGAGCGATTTTGTCTGATAGGAATTGCACAAATTCCTCCGCTCTACCCTGTAAGGGCTCCCCGGCTTCCCGAATGTTAAGTAGGGAACAGGTCACCCTAAACAGGGCGGCGGGGCGAGATTCTGCAGACGCAATAAGTGCGGAAAAATGCGAACATTTTACTACTTTCCTTTCTAGTTCCCAATATGCCACCTATGGATGTGTCCTAGGTCAGGGCTTTTCAACCTTTTCACCCATTGTACCACTTTTAGGATATGGCAACATCCAAGTACCACCAGCAAGGTGTCAAAAACTTGATGACCAAAAAAAAAAAAGGGAAAAAAGTGATAAAGTACAGGTAGTCCTCGACTTATAACAGTTCGCTTAGTGACTGTCCGAAGTTACAATGGCACTGAAAAAAGTGCCCCCCAAGCCACAGCTGAGCAAGACACTTGCCTGCCCACCCGGAGGCGCTCTTCCTTCTGTCCAAGGTTTTCATTGTTGTGAGCATTTCTGTTGAGGATTGGCAGTGGGGGTGGGGTGGGGGGGGTGTTTGGTTTTTATTCCCCCCGTCTACTGGGTGGTTGCAGCAGGCTTTGGTCACTTCACATGACCCTGGGACACTGTGACCGTCATAAATATGAATCAGTTGCCAAGCATCTGAATGTAAATCACAAGACCCTGGAGATGCTGCAACATTCCAGTTGATCGGCACTTCTTCTGGGCTCAGCAGAAGTGCCAGGATCAGCGCCGAGCTCCAGCTGGAGCCTGGCGCTGACCCTGGCGCTTCCTCTGAGCCCTGACAGCCATGCAGCTCCAGCCACTTCTCGCTCAGGCTTGTGTGATGCTGCTACCGGTTCAGCTCATTTCCCTCCCCTGCTACTACTTTTCTAGGATGGTCGCGTACCACCTGCCAGGTGCCAATGTACCATAGGTGGTACCCGTACCACTGGTTGAAAAGCCCTGTCCTAGGTCACTTTTTCCATCTGGAAAAAAAGTTTGTTTTTTAATAATGGAAAACTGGCCTATTGCAAAGCACCAGCCTACTTTGAAGATAAGGGCAAATAGTGAGTGGTCAATTTTTCTTCTTTTTCTCTCAGTCAGATAAAATGCTGCCAGTCTGGCGATCCTTTGATAAGTAAAACCTTTGGTCTTCTTTTCCGTCATCTTTAATCTACCCAACTTATCAACCTATGATAAGCAAAAAAATATTCTTTTCTTGTTGAAGACTTTTCCCTTAGATTGTCCCCTCAATCTAAAGAGCCTTCAGCAGTGCAAAAACCCTGCACAATCCATTTTAAGGTATCCATCACTTTTCTCTGGATGGAATCCATATTATGATGTATGTGCATGGTGGTGATTTTAGCTGCCAGCCATAATCCTCAATTCTCAACTTTTCTTTCCCACAGTCCTCCTGTAAGTTTTTAAGGCTTCCTTTTCTTTTTTTATAACAAATTTTTTATTGGTTTTCCAATTTTACATTTGAATATTTGGAAAGCAACGTGGTGATTGGGTTAGTCAATAGTTCAATAACAAAATCTTAAGTACGTATTTCAGGTTACATCATCAAAAAATTCTTCTTTATTTCCCAACATTTGCTATATCATATTTAAGCTAGTAAATTTCTAATTATATCAAACTCAATTGAAACTTCATTATCATATTTATCAATATGTTTTTTGCTTATACATATTCATATCCTGTTTTTAAGTTTTACCTAATTTTTAATTGTAGTACTCCAATTTAACCTTTAATATCCATAGTATTTGAGTTTCGGGTAACCCAAATTTCCTTTATCTCACTACATAAAAGTTATAATATCTAAAATACACATATTACTTACTTAAATATATCCTTATTTTATTTTATAAACATTTTCTATTTCTCATCCTAATACGTCACCACTTAATAATGGAGTATCCTTTATTATCTCAAACACTTTACATCATCTGTATTATCTGGGCTAAACAATAATTCAAAGCTATTTCCTAACAGTTAATTTTCATTCTCCTTATAAGTCTAAATCCTCAATATTAAGCCAACTAATCTCTTATTTTTTATTATTTTTCAACAATATTTAAATCTAATAATCAAATTTCTCTTCATCTCAAAATCTCCCTTTAGCCCATTAGTTGAAACTTTAGGATCCTCCTAACAAATAAAAAGACCCCATTTTTTAAACCTAACTCTATCTTTCTTTTTATGCCAACCAGGCTTCCATACCAATGCTTTTAGATTATCAGATAGATCTCCCTTCATTCTTGTGCATGTTACTTGAATTAAAGGAGACCATCTAATTGTCAATTTTCTGGGGGAACTGGCCCATTTATAATCATTAAGTTGTCGCCCTGGTGGCTCAGATCCCCATATTTGCTCTAGTATAGTTGTCTTCAATTCGATCTGGTCTTTTTCTTCCTCAGGTTTCTTCTGGTTTAAGTAGAGAGTCATGTCCAATTTAATAGTTGTTATTTGATTGTCTAAGTTTTCAGTAAGCTGTACTTTGTTGATCTTTAACGCCCTCCATCTTGGTATTACTTTCTTCTGCTTCTGTTGTTTTTTGGGTTGTAGGTTCTTTAGTTGCAATCAGGGTTTCACTTTGTAGATTTAAGCTGGCATCTTGGTCTTTCAGTCTAGATTTAAAAGGCTTCCTTTTCCATTCCATCAGCTACCCCTTCTTCTCCTGTTAGAACTATTTTTTAATCAGAACCTAAACTAATATTTATTCTTGTCTACTTACCAACAAAGTGTGTATAAATTGTTTTGCCTGGGTGCATGGATATTGGAAAAACCCATAAGAAAACATGGGTAAGAGCAGCCTCATCCCATTGTTTTTTCCCAACATTTTGGGCTACCTTAATAGCAATAGCAATAGCACTTAAACTTATATACCACTTCGCAGTGCTTTACAGCCCTCTCTGAGTGGTTTTCAGAGTCAGCATATTGCCCCAAACAATCTGGGCCCTCATTTTACTGACCTCGGAAGGATGGAAGGCTGAGTCAACCCTGAGCCTGTGAGAATCGAACTGCCAAACTGCAAGCAGCTGGCAGTCAGCAGAATTAGCCTGCAGTACTACATACTAACCACTGCGTCACCATGTTTGTTTGTTTTTTCTTGTACCTTGACAGTGAAAGCATTTTAAGGAAAATAAAGTGAATATTTTACATATGAATGATAAAAACCACAGCCACTAAATTAATTGGTCTTCCTTGATATAACATTAACTAAAGATGGAACAATGAGCACAAATTGGAAGTATAGTTCAGCCTTTTGCAGGGCAGATGATGTGCAGATCAGATTTTTGCTCTTGAATAGGTCTTATACTGAATATAGTATAAGAAAGAAGTTTTATTGTAAGTTTGTTGATCATAAAAATATGATTAAATGAATAGGCCTGAATTATGGAATACTATCACAAAGATGGAGCTGCTGAATGTGCTAAGACCAGTATTGAAGAAGATAAAGTGTGAGTGTGAGAATTGAGAAACTTAACAAATTATTTAATATTGATTTAGGCAGTAAAATGTCCCCTTGGTTATTTAATGTAATAAAATCACACTGATGCATCTCTGATATACCTCTATATTATATATCATTGACATACCGCTATATGTTAGAGAAGTGTGTTGGCTGAGATTATGAACATGTGTGGAATTCTTCATGGAATTGATGTCACACTGTTGACCGAGACAGATATATGATGCATTGAGAAATATGGTTCTGAAAATTAATGTATTAAAGACTAATATGCTTAACAGGGAAAATGGATTGAACAATTAAGTTATACTTAAATAGCCCCAACTAGAGCAAATAAATGGATTTGTATATCTCAGTAGAATATTTTTTAAAAATGGGGAAATAGAGACATGCACAAGTGCTGGTAAAAAAACATTGGCTAGTTTGTTCTGTTATAAAGAATGTCATTGGGAATGTCAGTGCTAGTGAATGATGCTCATAATTTCTTTTTACATATATGGAGGATTCATTCAGAGGACAAGACTTAAATGTAGAAAGCCCTGAACACAGAACAATGAAACAATGCAGTGTCAAAGGTCCATTAGAAGACCTTCAGCATGCCATATTTGCTCCAACGTAGAGGAAAAAGCAAACACCTGGAGGTGCTATGTTTTATGGTGCAGAACCAAAGAGCCAACAGGCAAACTAATGATTATTTACAAGAAATAACTTCTAATAAGTAACAGCTTTTTTTTATATAAATAAGCTATTATTCTTGAATAATCTTTCTGGTTGCCTGAATACTAACGGTTGAGTTGCAGAGGTGTCTACAAAGAGGAGCATAAAAGCTCTTTGTTTGCAACATATCAGTGCTGGAACAATGTCCTTAGATTATACATCCATCCCTAGATGGCTCTGTTGGAGTGACTGTTGCTGGACTGCTTTTGATTTGGATTTTTGCTTGATAGTTTGTTTTGGCCTGAAATTTGGTTTTCTGCCCTTTATTTACCTTTGATTCTGATTGACCTGTGCTTATGAATACCATAGTGACTTTTGTCATCTGTATTACTGCATCAGATACTATTGCTTAAGTCAGTGGTGGCGAACCTATGGCATGCATATCAGAGACGGCACTCGGAGCCCTCTCTGTGGGCATACGTGCCGTTGCCCCAGCCTTGCCTCCCCCGCAACCCCCTCCTCACCAGCAGCCTCCCTGGAGGAGAGTCACTCCTGAGTGTGGCCCACATGGAGCAGCGCAGCCAAGGACATGGCAGCCAGGCAGCGTAGACAAGACTCTGCCCTCATGCCCCATCCTGCACAATTGATGCTGCAGAGCATGGGCAGAGGGCATGGCCGCCATGGCGCTGCTGGGCGATCTGCGGCAGGCCCTGGAGACAGTGAGTGGTCCTGCGGGCAGGCAATGTGGGGGCAGAGCAGGGGCAGGGCGGGGAGCCAGTTTTGGGGCACTCTGTCTCTAAAAGGTTCGCCATCACTGGCTTAGGCCTTAGGACCAACTGCCCCAGAACAAAACATATTAAGCATTTCAACTTTAAACCTACATGATAATTTCACAAAAATTTGGATTTGGCAGACCTATAGAGCAGGACTTTTCAACCTTTTCACCCATTGTACCACTTTTAGGATATGGCAATATCCGAGTACCACCAGTTGCCTAGCAAGGTGTCAAAAACTTGATGACCAAAAAAAAAAAAAGGGAAAAAAGTGATAAAGTACAGGTAGTCTTCGACTTACAACAGTTCGCTTAGTGACTGTCCGAAGTTACAATGGCACTGAAAAAAGTGCCCCCCAAGGCACAGCCGAGCAAGACACCTGCCTGCCTGCCCGGCAGCGCTCTCATTCCCCTCCCCCGCTACTTTTCTAGGATGGTCGTGTACCACCTGCCAGGTGCCAATGTACCACAGGTGGTACCCGTACCACTGGTTGAAAAGCCCTGCTATAGAGGATAAATTTCCAAATTTTGGAGGAGATTTCTAGGAATAAAATCAGTGAAAAATGTAATCCATAGAAGGTCATTGATGGAGCATAGAAAGGGCCGGGACATGATCGGACTTGCGGTATGATTGAATTATTTTATTGTCTTATTCTCGATGATTGTTTTAATTTTGTACGCCGCCCTGAGTCCTTTGGGATTGGGCGGCATATAAATAAATTAAATAAATAAATAAATAATGATGGAACACATGTAGTTTCTTAACTAAATGTAGTGGATACAAGATGGACCACTAATTTATTACTAAACCTCAAATCTTTAATTATATTAGAATAGGAATAGAAAACCAGTATAAACACAGAGCATTGGAGAACATAAACACAAATCTAACTAAGAAGAATAGAATAGAATAGAATAGAATAGAATAGAATAGAATAGAATAGAATAGAATAGGATAGAATAGAATAGAATTAGAGGAAAAGAAAGAGGAGAGGCCACTTTCTCTTTTACTCCTCAGTGGTAGATGGATTTATTTAGCTGGGGAAAATGAATTATATCAACCTGAACAAGAGCAACCAATGAAGTATTTGTTATGCAAATCTTTTCATTACAGCAAAACCAGAGTGCTGATCACAGATAAAATTCTTTGTTGCTACCACCCCCATCCTCCATCCCTGCAAGAAGCAACTACCTAGGCTGATTATCTCTGCAAGAAGGGAGAAGAGGCAGACCTTTGGGTGACACAGTCTCTTCTTAGCTTCTTTATTTTATTCCCAGAAGAACTAAAAGCTGGATGATAAATGAAAAAAAACCTGCTGGGTTCATCAAAGTTTTCTCATTTTAATTTCTCTCTTTCTTTCTATGTCCCCAGCTGGGGTGACATCTGCTCTTGAATGACCTCAAGTGCCTTCTGTCAGTGAATTTTCCTTTGGGGCTAGCTGGCCATTTTTCATATGCGCATATATTAAGGTGATGGTTAGAGGCCTCCCTCCTGCTTTCTTGGATCTCAAGTCAAGTCCTGTCAATAGTCTAAAGTGGTAAGATAGATGAGGGATAGGTCGTTCATGACTTATGACAGACCTCAAGCCACTTCTTGTAGCTCAAAGAACACAAGGTCTGTTCGCTGAAGCTTTGTCTACAGGAGGGACATGCTGAACATCAGTATAGTTTCTTATGAAAAAGTGAGGCTTTCAAAGGCAAGAGTCAGATCTGATTTCTCTGAGAAGTGGGGAAAACAATATAATCTCATGATCCCTGAGCCCTTAACATCTGTATCTAACTATGAAGATGTCTCAGGTTTCAGTGAAGAGACCATTTCACTGGCACATCTCATAGATTAGTCTTCAGTACTTTCCCTGGGTACTTTCCAAATGTGGATTTAAATTTAAAGTCTCAGAATTTCCCAGCAGTTCCACAGTTCGATTCTTACTGGATCAAGGTTGACTCAGCCTTCCATCCTTCCGAGGTTGGTAAAATGAGGGCCCAGATTGTTGGGGGCAATATGTTGCCTCTGTAGACTGCTTAGAGAGGGCTGTAAAGCACTGTGAAGCGGTATACAAGTGCTATCGCTATTCCACAATCAAAGGGTCCATTATTAGAATTTTGGGAGTTGAACTCTCCCCCAGAGGCAGCTAAATTGGGAAAATCTTTCCTGAATA